>NC_133654.1:15318352-15687454 GCF_009905375.1 Apium graveolens | reverse complement strand
GAAAAAAAATTAAGAAAAAAAAACGTGAAACGAAAAAAGGGTGCAAACGAGGACTTCCCAGGGGTCACCCATCCTAGTACTACTCTCGCCCAAGCACGCTTAACTTCGGAGTTCTGATGGGATCCGGTGCATTAGTGCTCGTATGATCGCCACCCGTCAAGAAAGTGCAAAGTAATTGTATATACGAAGATTTAGAGCGGTTTTGCATTATTACTCGATAAATTGATAAAAAAAATTAAAAATAGAAAAGAATTAGAATAAAAATAAGAAAAAATAAAAGAATAAAGGGAAAAGAGTAATGAACTAAACATCGGAAGAAATGTGTTTGTATCAAAGAGAAAAAAAATTAAGAAGAAAAAAAATAACGTGAAACGAAAAAAGGGGTGCAACACGAGGACTTCCCAGGGGGTCACCCATCCTAGTACTACTCTCGCCCAAGCACGCTTAAACTTCGGAGTTCTGATGGGATCCAGGTGCATTAGTGCTGGTATGATCGCACCGGTAAGAGAAGTGCAAAGTAATTGTATATACGAAGATTTAGAGCGGTTTTGCATTATTACGCGATAAATTGATAAAAAAATTAAAAAATAGAAAAATAAGAATAAAAATAAGAAAAAATAAAAGAATAAGGGAAAAAGTATGAACTAAACATCGAAGAAATGTGTTGTACAAAGAAAAAAAAATTAAGAAGAAAAAAAAAACTGAAACGAAAAAAGGGTGCAACACGAGGACTTCCCAGGGGGTCACCCATCCTAGTACTACTCCTCAGCCCAAGCACGCTTAACTTCGGAGTTCTGATGGGATCCAGTGCATTAGTGCTGGTATGATCGCACCCGTCAGAGAAGTGCAAAGTAATTGTATATACGAAGATTTAGAGCGGTTTTGCATTATTACAGCGATAAATTGATAAAAAAATTAAAAAATAGAAAAAATAAGAATAAAAATAAGAAAAAATAAAAGAATAAAGGGAAAAATTATGAACTAAACATCGAAGAAATGTGTTCTACAAAGAGAAAAAAAATTAAGAAGAAAAAAAAACGTGAAACGAAAAAAGGGGTGCAACACGAGGACTTCCAAGGGGGTCACCCATCCTAGTACTACTCTCGCCCAAGCATGCTTTACTTTGGAGTTCTGATGGGATCCGGTGAATTAGTGTTGGTATGATCGCACCCGTCAGAGAAGTGCAAAGTAATTGTATATACGAAGATTTAGAGCGGTTTTGCATTATTACGCGATAAATTGATAAAAAAATTAAAAAATAGAAAAAATAAGAATAAAATAAGAAAAAATAAAGAATAAAGGGAAAAAATTATGACTAAACATCGAAGAAATGTGTTGTACAAAGAGAAAAAAATTAAGAAGAAAAAAAAAAACGTGAAACGAAAAAAGGGGTGCAACACGAGGACTTCCCAGGGGGTCACCCATCCTAGTACTACTCTCGCCCAAGCACGCTTAACTTCGGAGTTCTGATGGGATCCGGTGCATTAGTGCTGGTATGATCGCACCCGTCAAAGAAGTTCAAAGTAATTGTATATACGAAGATTTAGAGTGGTTTTGCATTATTACGCGATAAATTGATAAAAAAAATTAAAAAATAGAAAAAAATAGAATAAAAATAAGAAAAAATAAAAGAATAAAGGGAAAAAATTATGAACTAGACATCGAAGAAATGTGTTGTACAAAGAGAAAAAAATTAAGAAGAAAAAAAAAAACGTGAAACGAAAAAGGGGTGCCAACACGAGGACTTCCCAGGAGGTCACCCATCCTAGTACTACTCTCGCCCAAGACACGCTTAACTGCGGAGTTCTGATGGGATCCGGTGCATTAGTGCTGGTATGATCGCACCCGTCAGAGAAGTGCAAAGTAATTGTATATACGAAGATTAGAGCGGTTTTGCATTATTACGCGATTAAAATGATAAAAAAAAATTAAAAAATAGAAAAAATAAGAATAAAAAATAAGAAAAAATAAAAGAATAAGGGAAAAAAATAATGAACTAAACATCGAAGAAATGTGTTGTACAAAGAGAAAAAAAATTAAGAAGAAAAAAAAAAAACTGAAACGAAAAAGGGGTGCAACACAGGAACTTCCCAGGGGTCACCCATCCTAGTACTACTCTCGCCCAAGCACGCTTAACTTCGGAGTTCTGATTGGATCCGGTGCATTAGTGCTGGTATGATCGCACCCGTCAGAGAAGTGCAAAGTAATTGTATATACGAAGATTTATAGCGGCTTTTGCATTATACGCGATAATTGATAAAAAAATTAAAAATAGAAAAATAAGAATAAAATAAGAAAAAATAAAATAATAAAGGGAAAAATATGAACTAAACATCGAAGAAAATGTGTTGTACAAAGAGAAAAGAATTAAGAAGAAAAAAAAAACGTGAAACGAAAAAAGGGGTGCAACACGAGGACTTCCCAGGGGGTCACCCATCCTAGTACTACTCTCGCCCAAGCACGCTTAACTTCGGAGTTATGATAGGATCCGGTGCATTAGTGCTGGTATGATCGCACCCGTCAAAGAAGTTCAAAGTAATTGTATATACGAAGATTTAGAGTGGTTTTGCATTATTACGCGATAAATTGATAAAAAAATTTAAAAAATAGAAAAAATAAGAATAAAGGGAAAAAATATGAACTAAACATCGAAGAAATGTGTTTTACAAAGAGAAAAAAAATTAAGAAGAAAAAAAAACGTGAAACGAAAAAAGGGGTGCAACACGAGGACTTCCCAGGGGGTCACCCATCCTAGTACTACTCTCGCCCAAGCACGCTTAACTTCGGAGTTCTGATGGGATCCGGTGCATTAGTGCTGGTATGATCGCACCCGTAAGAGAAGTGCAAAGTAATTGTATATACGAAGATTTAGAGCGGTTTTGCATTATTACGCGATAAATTGATAAAAAAAATTAAAAAATAGAAAAAATAAGAATAAAAATAAGAAAAAATAAAAGAATAAAGGGAAAAAATATGAACTAAACATCGAAGAAATGTGTTGTACAAAGAGAAAAAAAATTAAGAAGAAAAAAAACGTGAAACGAAAAAAGGGGTGCAACACGAGGACTTCCCAGGGGGTCACCCATCCTAGTACTACTCTCGCCCAAGCACGCTTAACTTCGGAGTTCTGATGGGATCCGGTGCATTAGTGCTGGTATGATCGCACCCGTCAGAGAAGTGCAAAGTAATTGTATATACGAAGATTTAGAGCGGTTTTGCATTATTACGCGATAAATTGATAAAAAAAAATTAAAAAAATAGAAAAAATAAGAATAAAAATAAGAAAAAATAAAAGAATAAAGGGAAAAAATATGAACTAAACATCGAAGAAATGTGTTGTACAAAGAGAAAAAAAATTAAGAAGAAAAAAAAACGTGAAACGAAAAAAAGGTGCAACACGAGGACTTCCCAGGGGGTCACCCATCCTAGTACTACTCTCGCCCAAGCACGCTTAACTTCGGAGTTCTGATGGGATCCGGTGCATTAGTGTCTGGTATGATCGCACCCGTCAGAGAAGGGCAAAGTAATTGTATATACGAAGATTTAGAACGGTTTTGCATTATTACGCGTTAAATTGATAAAAAAAAAATTAAAAAATAGAAAATATAAGAATAAAAATAAGAAAAAATAAAAGAATAAATGGAAAAAATATGAACTAAACATCGAAGAAATGTGTTGTACAAAGAGAAAAAAAATTAAGAAGAAAAAAAAACGTGAAACGAAAAAAGGGTGCAACACGAGGACTTCCCAGGGGGTCACCCATCCTAGTACTACTCTCGCCCAAGCACGCTTAACTTCGGAGTTCTGATGGGATCCGGTGCATTAGTGCTGGTATGATCGCACCCGTCAGAGAAGTGCAAAGTAATTGTATATACGAAGATTTAGAGCGGTTTTGCATTATTACGCGATAAACTTGATAAAAAAAAATTAAAAAATAGAAAAATAAGAATAAAAATAAGAAAAAATAAAAGAATAAAGGGAAAAAATATGAACTAAACATCGAAGAAATGTGTTGTACAAAGAGAAAAAAAATTAAGAAGAAAAAAAAAACGTGAAACGAAAAAAGGGTGCAACACGAGGACTTCCCAGGGGGTCACCCATCCTAGTACTACTCTCGCCCAAGCACGCTTAACTTCGGAGTTCTGATGGGATCCGGTGCATTAGTGCTGGTATGATCGCACCCGTCAGAGAAGTGCAAAGTAATTGTATATACGAAGATTTAGAGCGGTTTTGCATTATTACGCGATAAATTGATAAAAAAAATTAAAAAATAGAAAAAATAAGAATAAAAATAAGAAAAAATAAAAGAATAAAGGGAAAAAAATATGAACTAAACATCGAAGAAATGTGTTGTACAAAGAGGAAAAAAAAATTAAGAAGAAAAAAAAACGTGAAACGAAAAAAGGGGTGCAACACGAGGACTTCCCAGGGGGTCACCCATCCTAGTACTACTCTCGCCCAAGCACGCTTAACTTCGGAGTTCTGATGGGATCCGGTGCATTAGTGCTGGTATGATCGCACCCGTCAGAGAAGTGCAAAGTAATTGTATATACGAAGATTTAGAGCGGTTTTGCATTATTACGCGATAAACTGATAAAAAAAATTAAAAAATAGAAAAAATAAGAATAAAAATAAGAAAAAATAAAAGAATAAAGGGAAAAAATATGAACTAAACATCGAAGAAATGTGTTGTACAAAGAGAAAAAAAATTAAGAAGAAAAAAAAACGTGAAACGAAAAAAGGGGTGCAACACGAGGACTTCCACGGGGGTCACCCATCCTAGTACTACTCTCGCCCAAGCACGCTTAACTTCGGAGTTCTGATGGGATCCGGTGCATTAGTGCTGGTATGATCGCACCCGTCAGAGAAGTGCAAAGTAATTGTATATACGAAGATTTAGAGCGGTTTTGCATTATTACGCGATAAATTGATAAAAAAAATTAAAAAATAGAAAAAATAAGAATAAAAATAAGAAAAAATAAAAGAATAAAGGGAAAAAATATGAACTAAACATCGAAGAAATGTGTTGTACAAAGAGAAAAAAAATTAAGAAGAAAAAAAAACGTGAAACGAAAAAAGGGGTGCAACACGAGGACTTCCCAGGGGGTCACCCATCCTAGTACTACTCTCGCCCAAGCACGCTTAACTTCGGAGTTCTGATGGGATCCGGTGCATTAGTGCTGGTATGATCGCACCCGTAAGAGAAGTGCAAAGTAATTATATATACGAAGATTTAGAGCGGTTTTGCATTATTACGCGATAAATTGATAAAAAAATTAAAAAATAGAAAAAATAAGAATAAAAATAAGAAAAAATAAAAGAATAAAGGGAAAGAGTATGAACTAAACATCGGAGAAATGTGTTGTATAGAAAGAAAAAAAATTAAGAAGAAAAAAAAACATGAAACGAAAAAAGGGGTGCAACACGAGGACTTCCCAGGGGGTCACCCATCCTAGTACTACTCTCGCCCAAGCACGCTTAACTTCGGAGTTCTGATGGGATCCAGTGCATTAGTGCTGGTATGATCGCACCCGTAAGAGAAGTGCAAAGTAATTGTATATACGAAGATTTAGAGCGGTTTTGCATTATTACGCGATAAATTGATAAAAAAATTAAAAAATAGAAAAAATAAGAATAAAAATAAGAAAAAATAAAAGAATAAAGGGAAAAAGTATGAACTAAACATCGAAGAAATGTGTTGTACAAAAAGAAAAAAAATTAAGAAGAAAAAAAAAACGTGAAACGAAAAAAGTGGTGCAACACGAGGACTTCCCAGGGGGTCACCCATCCTAGTACTACTCTCGCCCAAGCACGCTTAACTTCGGAGTTCTGATGGGATCCAGTGAATTAGTGCTGGTATGATCGCACCCGTCAGAGAAGTGCAAAGTAATTGTATATACGAAGATTTATAGCGGTTTTGCATTATTACGCGATAAACTGATAAAAAAATTAAAAAATAGAAAAAATAAGAATAAAAATAAGAAAAAATAAAAGAATAAAGGGAAAAATTATGAACTAAACATCGAAGAAATGTGTTGTACAAAGAGAAAAAAAATTAAGAAGAAAAAAAAACGTGAAACGAAAAAAGGGGTGCAACACGAGGATTTCCAAGGGGGTCATCCATCCTAGTACTACTCTCGCCCAAGCATGCTTTACTTTGGAGTTCTGATGGGATCCGGTGCATTAGTGCTGGTATGATCGCACCCGTCAGAGAAGTGCAAAGTAATTGTATATACGAAGATTTAGAGCGGTTTTGCATTATTACGCGATAAACTGATAAAAAAAATTAAAAAATAGAAAAAATAAGAATAAAAATAAAAGAATAAAGGGAAAAATTATGAACTAAACATCGAAGAAATGTGTTGTACAAAGAGAAAAAAAAATTAAGAAGAAAAAAAAACGTGAAACGAAAAAAAGGGGTGCAACACGAGGACTTCCCAGGGGGTCACCCATCCTAGTACTACTCTCGCCCAAGCACGCTTAACTTCGGAGTTCTGATGGGATCCGGTGCATTAGTGCTGGTATGATCGCACCCGTCAGAGAAGTGCAAAGTAATTGTATATACGAAGATTTAGAGCGGTTTTGCATTATTACGCGATAAACTGATAAAAAAAATTAAAAAATAGAAAAATAAGAATAAAAATAAGAAAAAATAAAAGAATAAAGGGAAAAATTATGAACTAAACATCGAAGAAATGTGTTGTACAAAGAGAAAAAAAAATTTAAGAAGAAAAAAAACGTGAAACGAAAAAAAGGGTGCAACACGAGGACTTTCCACGGGGTCACCCATCCTAGTACTAGTCTCGCCCAAGCACGCTTAACTTCGGAGTTCTGATGGGATCCGGTGCATTAGTGCTGGTATGATCGCACCCGTCAGAGAAGTGCAAAGTAATAGTATATACGAAGATTTAGAGCGGTTTTGCATTATTACGCGATAAACTGATAAAAAAATTAAAAAATAGAAAAAATAAGAATAAAAATGAGAAAAAAATAAAAGAATAAAGGGAAAAATTATGAACTAAACATCGAAGAAATGTGTTGTACAAAGAGAAAAAAAAATTTAAGAAGAAAAAAAAACGTGAAACGAAAAAAAGGGTGTAACACGAGGACTTTCCACGGGGTCACCCATCCCAGTACTAGTCTCGCCCAAGCACGCTTAACTTCGGAGTTCTGATGGGATCCGGTGCATTAGTGCTGGTATGATCGCACCCGTCAGAGAAGTACAAAGTAATAGTATATACGGAGATTTAGAGCGGTTTTGCATTATTACGCGATAAACTGATAAAAAAAATTAAAAAATAGAAAAAATAAGAATAAAAATAAGAAAAAATAAAAGAATAAAGAGAAAAATTATGAACTAAACATCGAAGAAATGTGTTGTAAAAAGAGAAAAAAAAATTAAGAAGAAAAAAAAACGTGAAACGAAAAAAGGGGTGCAACACGAGGACTTCCCAGGGGGTCACCCATCCTAGTACTAATCTCTCCCAAGCACGCTTAACTTCGGAGTTCTGATGAGATCCGGTGCATTAGTGCTGGTATGATCGCACCCGTCAGAGAAGTGCAAAGTAATTGTATATACGAAGATTTAGAGCGGTTTTGCATTATTACGCGAGAAACTGATAAAAAAAATTAAAAAATAGAAAAAATAAGAATAAAAATAAGAAAAAATAAAAGAATAAAGGGAAAAATTATAAACTAAACATCGAACAAATGTGTTGTACAAAGAGAAAAAAAAATTAAGAAGAAAAAAAAACGTGAAACGAAAAAAAGGGTGCAACACGAGGACTTTCCACGGGGTCACCCATCCTAGTACTAGTCTCGCCCAAGCACGCTTAACTTCGGAGTTCTGATGGGATCCGGTGCATTAGTGCTGGCATGATCGCACCCGTCAGAGAAGTGCAAAGTAATAGTATATACGAAGATTTAGAGCGGTTTTGCATTATTACGCGGTAAACTGATAAAAAAAATTAAAAAATAGAAAAAATAAGAATAAAAATAAGAAAAAATAAAAGAATAAAGGGAAAAATTATGAACTAAACATCGAAGAAATGTGTTGTACAAAGAGAAAAAAAATTAAGAAGAAAAAAAAACGTGAAAGGAAAAAAGGGGTGCAACACGAGGACTTCCCAGGGGGTCACCCATCCTAGTACTACTCTCGCCCAAGCACGCGCATTAGTGCTGGTATAATCGCACCCGTCAGAGAAGTGCAAAGTAATTGTATATACGAAGATTTAGAGCGGTTTTACATTATTACGCGATAAACTGATAAAAAAAATTAAAAAATAGAAAAAATAAGAATAAAAATAAGAAAAAATAAAAGAATAAAGGGAAAAATTATGAACTAAACATCGAAGAAATGTGTTGTACAAAGAGAAAAAAAAATTAAGAAGAAAAAAAAAACGTGAAACGAAAAAAGGGGTGCAACACGAGGACTTCCAAGGGGGTCACCCATCCTAGTACTACTCTCGCCCAAGCACGCTTAACTTCGGAGTTCTGATGGGATTCGGTGCATTAGTGCTGGTATGATTGCACCCGTCACAGAAGTGCAAAGTAAATGTATATACGAAGATTTAGAGCGGTTTTGCATTATTACGAGATAAATTGATAAAAAAATTAAAAAATAGAAAAAATAAGAATAAAAATAAGAAAAAATAAAAGAATAAAGGGAAAAAATATGAACTAAACATCGAAGAAATGTGTTGTACAAAGAGAAAAAAAATTAAGAAGAAAAAAAAAATGTGAAACGAAAAAAGGGGTGCAACACGAGGACTTCCCAGGGGTCGCCCAAGCACGCTTAACTTCGGAGTTCTGATGGGATCCGGTGCATTAGTGCTGGTATGATCGCACCCGTCAGAGAAGTGCAAAGTAATTGTATATACGAAGATTTAGAGCGGTTTTGCATTATTACGCGATAAATTGATAAAAAAATTTAAAAAATAGAAAAAATAAGAATAAAAAAAAGAAAAAATAAAAGAAAAAAGGGAAAAATTATGAACTAAACATCGAAAAATGTGTTGTACAAAGAGAAAAAAAATTAAGAAAAAAAAATGTGAAACGAAAAAAAGGGTGCAACACGAGGACTTCCCAAGGGGTCACCCATCTTAGTACTACTCTCGCCCAAGCACGCTTAACTTCGGAGTTCAAATGGGATCCGGTGCATTAGTGCTGGTATGATCGCACCCGTCAGAGAAGTGCAAAGTAATTGTATATACGAAAATTTAGAGCGGTTTTGCATTATTACGCGATAAATTGATAAAAAAAAATTAAAAAAAGAAAAAATAAGAATAAAAATAAGAAAAAATAAAAGAATAAAGGGAAAAAGTATGTCGAACTCATCCATATAAACAAGGTCAGATAGCTTGTTCATTCATACCTTTCTTGGCCTTTTGGCAAAGATCAAGGGTAGTATCTGTTCTTATCAGTTTAATATCTGATGTATGGGCCAGTGGTACACACGATATTTAATTATTTTTTTTATCGGGGAAGATCCTAACAATAGCTTGCTATTGAGGTCTTCATGCGTCGCCTAAGTGTTACACTACTGCTCGGGCCTGGCGCACCCCCACCAAATCAAAGAATAAATAATTTTTTAAAGGACATGAGCTCTTTGTCGGAAAAAAAATCGTTATTCCGATTGTTTCCAGATGAAAGTTTAAAACTACGACGATATATTTCAAATATAATTTAACTTATTGTAACAATTTATGAATATTGCCTCAATTTCACCTTTTTAATATAATATTTCACGACAACAAGTAATATAGTTTCAATTTCACCCTTTATAATAGAATACACGACAATAAATAATAAAGTTCTGATTTTCCAGATTCAAGTACAAAGATTGTACCTCATTTCGATCCATATTCAACGAACCGAGTTATTATGTCATCCAAAGCTATTTTCACTCACTGGCCGCAAACTGCATAAAGGTATCGATGGTGTAAGAAATTACGTTTGGAGATATAGATATTTCTTGTTTTTTATTTAAGGAAAATAACTCCCAAATTTTAAATTACATGTCAATCGCACTACAAAATTATATTCAAATACATCATCCAAAGATTTACACTATCGTTGATAACAAAAGTCTGCTCTGAGAACTTTCCACATTGACCGATATAAGGTAAAATATTCCAACAACGCTATGAATAGAGATATACGGCCTACATGAAAACTTACTTACCAGGATGGGGTCAATGAGCGATCATTAAAGTCCATGGCCTAGGGAAGTGACTTCCATTGCACTTTGGATGGGTTCTTGGCTAAGGTCTACCCATGTGGTGGAGACTACATCATAATTTGTGTTAGGGGGCTTGCGTTCGCGCAGCCCCGCCAACTATATTACATAATTTGTTATATTACTGAAATTCATGAAACCTGGTAAACCAAGGGGATTTTAAACTTGGGGTGGCGAAATCTAAAATTCGGGATTAATCAATTAAAAACTTCATTTATTTAAAGTGGATACTATTTATTGAATAATTGCAAGTAAAAATTACTCTTATTAACACGCAAATGAATTTATAGTCTCTCACTAAATAAATTCATCATAATATAAAATAAGAAATGATAGGTGAGGTAAATATTCACAATTACAAACATCAACATGCACATTTATTGTACTGCGCCATTATCTTGGTCATGTTAAGGGTTTCGTTTTCTTTTAAGTTTGATGACATATTGTGCTTAAAAATTAATTCTCCTCTTACGTGGAGTTTTTTTAATTTTATTTTCCACAACAATGACAAAAACCGTGTAATCTAAAGATGCATTTGGTTTCTCACAACACAGTTTTTCCACATCATTCATATTTAAGGTGTTACGCGGTATTACTTTCCCGTTTAAGTTTCAGTTGAAATTTGAGCATAAAACACAAGTCTCGCAACATACTAAATTTTTTGTTGGGTGTGGTTGCATGAAATTTACAACAAGCAACTGAATAGGAATTCGTAATGCACCGAAAATGATAGAAAAGCAGTTGACTTCCATATTATTAATTAAACGATTTGGAAAAACATTTTATGCACTTACTCCAACAGTTTATTATTTTCTATTTTTTGAGGGAGAAGTCAATATGTATATACTCGAACAATTCATATTCATATCTTATTCCACGCTTTACAACATTCCTTACATTAGTAGTTTATATGTACTTGGAGTTCCGTACCACCTCTAGATACTTTTCGGTAGATGTGTCGAACTGATCCATATAAACAAGGTCAGATAGCTTGTTCATTCATACCTTTCTCGGCCTTTTGGCTAAGATCAAGTGTAGTATCTGTTCTTATCAGTTTAATATCTGATATATGGGCCAATGGTCCACGCGATATTAAATTAATTTTTTTATCGGGGAAGATCCTAATAATAGGTTGCTATTGAGGTCTTCATGCGTCGCCTAAGTGCTACACTACTGCTCGGGCCTGGCACACCCCCACCGAATCAAAGAATAAATATTTGTTTAAAAGACACGACCTCTCTGCCGGAGAAAAAAATCGCTATCTTGATTGTTTCGAGATGAAAGTTAAAACTAAGGTGATATATTTCAAATATAATTTAACTTGTTGTAACAATTTACGAATATTGCCTCAGTTTCACCTTTTTAATATAATATTTCAGGATAATAAGTAATATAGTTCCAATTTCACCTTTTATAATAGAATGCACGACAATAAATAATAAAGTTCTGATTTTCCAGATTCAAGTACAAAGATTGTACCTCATTTCGATCCATGTTCAACAAACTGAGTTATTATGTCATCCAAAGCTATTTTCACTCACTGGCCGCAAACTGCATAAAGGTACCGATGGTGTAAGAAATTACGTTTGGAGATATAGATATTCCGTGTTTTTTATTTAAGACAAATAACTCCCAAATTTTAAATTACATGTCAATCGCTCTACGAAATTATAGTCAAATACATCATCGCAAGATTTACACTATCGTTGATAACAAAAGTCTGCTCCGAGAACATTGTACACCGACCAATCTAAGGTAAAATATTCAAACAACGCTATGAATAGAAATATACGGCCTACATGAAAGCTTACTTACCTGGATGGGGTTAATGGGCGATCATTAAAGTCCATGGCCTGGGGAAGTGACTTCCATTGCACTTTGGATGGGTTTTTGCCTAAGGTCTACCCAAGTGGTGGAGCCTATATCGTAATTTCTGTTAGGGGGCTTGCGTTCGCGCAACCCCGCCAACTATATTACATTATTTGTTATATTACTGAATTTCATGAAACTTGGTAAACCAAGGGGATTTTAAACTTGGGGTGGAGAAATCTAAAATTCGGGATTAATCAATAAAAAACTTCATTTATTTAAAGTTATTACTATTTATTGAATAATTGCAAGTAAAAATTACTCTAATTAACACGCAAATGAATTTATAATCTCTCACTTAATTAATTCATTATAATATAAAATAAGAAATGATAGGTGAGGTTAATATTCACAATTACAAACATCAACATGCACATATATTGTACCGCGCCATTATCTTGGTCACGTTATGGGTTTCGTTTTCTTCTAAGTTTGATGAAATATTGTGCTTAAAAATTAATTCTCCTCTTACGTGGAGTTTTATTAATTTTATTTTCCGCAACAATGACAAAAACCGAGTAAACTAAAGACGCATATGGTTTCTCACAACACAGTTTTTCCGCATCATTCATATTTAATGTGTTACCCGGTATTGCTTTCCCGTTTAAGTTTCAGTTTAAATTTAAAACTAAAACACAAGTCTCGCAACATACTAAATTTTTTGTTGGATGTGGTTGCATAAAATTTGTAGCAAGCAACTGAATAGGAATTCGTAATGCACCTAGAGTGATAGAAAAGCAGTTGACTTGCATATTATTAATATTTGGAAAAACATTTTATGCACTTACTCCAACAGTTTATTATTTTTTATTTTTGAGGGAAAAGTCAATTTTTATATACTCGAACAATTCATATTCATATCTTATTCCACGCTTTACAATATTCCTTACATTAGTAGTTTATATATACCTGGAGTTCGGTACCACCTCTAGATACTTTTCGGTAGATGTGCCGAACTCATCCATATAAACAAGGTCAGATAGCTTGTTCATTCATACCTTTCTCGGCCTTTTGGCTAAGATCACGTGTAGTATCTGTTCTTATCAGTTTAATATCTGATGTATGGGCCAATGGTACACACGATATTTAATTAATTTTTTTATCGGGGAAGATCCTAACAATAGCTTGCTATTGAGGTCTTCATGCGTCACCTAAGTGTTACTCTACTGCCTGGCGCATCCCCACCAAATCAAAGAATAAATAATTTTTTAAAGGACATGAGCTCTTTGTCGGAAAAGAAAATCGTTATTCCGATTGTTTCCAGATGAAAGTTTAAAACTACGATGATATATTTCAAATATAATTTAACTTGTTATAACAATTTACGAATATTGCCTCAATTTCACCTTTTTAATATAATATTTCACGACAACAAGTAATATAGTTTCAATTTCACCCTTTATAATAGAATGCACGACAATAAATAATAAAGTTCTGATTTTCCAGATTCAAGTACAAAGATTGTACCTCATTTCGATCCATATTCAACGAACCTAGTTATTATGTCATCCAAAGCTATTTTCACTCACTGGCCGCAAACTGCATAAAGGTACCGAAGGTGTACGAAATTATGTTTGGAGATACAGATATTTCGTGTTTTTTATTTAAGACAAATAACTCCCAAATTTTAAATTACATGTCAATCGCACTACGAAATTATATTCAAATACATCATCCAAAGATTTACACTATCGTTGATAACAAAAGTCTGCTCTAAGAACTTCCCACATTGACCGATATAAGATAAAATAATCCAACAACGCTATGAATAGAGATATACGGCGTACATGAAAACTTACTTACCAGGATGGGGTCAATGGGCGATCATTAAAGTCCATGGCCTAGGGAAGTGACTTCCATTGCACTTTGGATGGGTTCTTGGCTAAGGTCTACCCATGTGGTGGAGCCTACATCATAATTTGTGTTAGGGGGCTTGCGTTCGCGCAACCCCGCCAACTATATTACATAATTTGTTATATTACTGAAATTCATGAAACCTGGTAAACCAAGGGGATTTTAAACTTGGGGTGGTGAAATCTAAAATTCGGGATTAATCAATTAAAAACTTCATTTATTTAAAGTTATTAATATTTATTGAATAATTGCAAGTAAAAATTACTCATATTAACACGCAAATGAATTTATAGTCTCCCACTAAATAAATTTATCATAATATAAAATAAGAAATGAAAGGTGAGGTAAATATTCATAATTACAAACATCAACATGCACATATATTGTACTGCGCCATTATCTTGGTCATGTTAAGGGTTTCGTTTTCTTTTAAGTTTGATGACATATTGTGCTTAAAAATTAATTCTCCTCTTACGTGGAGTTTTCTTAATTTTATTTTCCACAACAATGACAAAAACTGTGTAAACTAAAGACGCAAATGGTTTCTCACAACACGGTTTTTCCGCATCATTCATATTTAAGGTGTTACGCGGTATTGCTTTCCCGTTTAAGTTTCAGTTGAAATTTGAACATAAAACACAAGTCTCACAACATACTAAATTTGTTCTTGGGTGTGGTTGCATGAAATTTGCAACAAGCAACTGAATAGGAATTCGTAATGCACCGAGAGTGATAGAAAAGCAGTTGACTTGCATATTATTAATTAAATGATTTGGAAAAACATTTTATGCACTTACTCCAACAGTTTATTATTTTTTATTTTTTGAGGGAAAAGTCAATATGTATATACTCGAAGAATTCATATTCATATCTTATTCCACGCTTTACAACATTCCTTACATTAGTAGTTTATATGTACTTGGAGTTCCGTACCACCTCTAGATACTTTTCGGTAGATATGTCGAACTGATCCATATAAATAAGGTCAGATAGCTTGTTCATTCATACCTTTCTCGGCCTTTTGGCTAAGATCAGCTGTAGTATCTGTTCTTATCAGTTTAATATCGGATATATGGGCCAATGGTCCACACGATATTAAATTAATTTTTTTATCGGGGAAAATCCTAATAATAGCTTGCTTTTGAGGTCTTCATGCGTCGCCTAAGTGTTACACTACTACTCAGGCCTGGCGCACCCCCACCAAATCAAAGAATAAATATTTTTTTAAAAGACACGACCTCTCAGCGGGAGAAAAAAATCGCTATTCCGATTGTTTCGAGATGAAAGTTTAAAACTAAGGTGATATATTTCAAATATAATTTAACTTGTTGTAACAATTTACGAATATTGCCTCAATTTCACCTTTTTAATATAATATTTCACGACAACTAGTAATATAGTTTCAATTTCACCCTTTATAATAGAATGCACGACAATAAATAATAAAGTTATGATTTTCCAGATTCAAGTACAAAGATTGTACCTCATTTCGATCCATATACAACGAACCGAGTTATTATGTCATCCAAAGCTATTTTCACTCACTGGCCGCAAACTGCATAAAGGTACCGATGGTGTAAGAGATTACGTTTAGAGATATAGATATTCCATGTTTTTTATTTAAGACAAATAACTCCCAAATTTTAAATTACATGTCAATCGCACTACGAAATTATATTCAAATACATCATCACAAGATTTACACTATCGTTGAAAACAAAAGTCTGCTCTGAGAACTTCCCACATTGACCGATATAAGGTAAAATATTCCAACAACGCTATGAATAGAGATATATGACCTACATAAAAACTTACTTACCTGGATGGGGTCAATGGGTGATCATTAAAGTCCATGGCATAGGGAAGTGACTTTCATTGCACTTTGGATGGGTTCTTGGCTAAGGTCTACCCATGTGGTGGAGCCTACATCATAATTTGTGTTAGGGGGCTTGCGTTCGCGCAGCCCCGCCAACTATATTACATAATTTGATATATTACTGAAATTCATGAAACCTGGTTAACCAAGGGGATTTTAAACTTGGAATGGCGAAATCTAAAATTCGGGATTAATCAATTAAAAACTTCATTTATTTAAAGTTATTACTATTTATTGAATAATTGCAAGTAAAAATTACCCTTATTAACACGCAAATGAATTTATAGTCTGTCACTAAATAAATTCATCATAATATAAAATAAGAAATGATAGGTGAGGTAAATATTCACAATTACAAACATCAACATGCACATATATTGTACTGCGCCATTATCTTGGTCATGTTAAGGGTTTCGTTTTCTTTTAAGTTTGATGACATATTGTGCTTAAAAATTAATTCTCCTCTTACGTGGAGTTTTTTTAATTTTATTTTCCACAACAATTACAAAAACCGTGTAAACTAAAGACGCATATGGTTTCTCACAACACGGTTTTTCCGCATCATTCATATTTAAGGTGTTACCCGGTATTGCTTTCCCGTTTAAGTTTTAGTTGAAATTTGAACATAAAACACAAGTATTGCAACATACTAAATTTGTTGTTGGGTGTGGTTGCATAAAATTTGTAGCAAGCAACTGAATAGGAATTCGTAATGCACCGAGAGTGATAGAAAAGCTGTTGACTTGCATATTATTAATTAAACGATTTGGAAAATATTTTATGCACTTACTCCAATAGTTTATTATTTTTTATTTTTTGAGGGAAAAGTCAATATGTATATACTCGAACAATTCATATTCATATATTATTCCACGCTTTACAACATTCCTTACATTAGTAGTTTATATGTACCTGGAGTTCCGTACCACCTCTAGATACTTTTCGGTAGATATGCCGAACTCATCCATATAAACAAGGTGAGATAGCTTGTTCATTCATACCTTTCTCGGCCTTTTGGCTAAGATCAAGTGTAGTATCTGTTCTTATCAGAATATCTGATATATGGGCCAATGGTCCACATGATATTAAATTAATTTTTTTATCGGGAAGATCCTAACAATAGCTTGCTATTGAGGTCTTCATGCGTCGCCTAAGTGTTACAATACTGCTCGGGCCTAGCGCACCCCCACCAAATCAAAGAATAAATATTTTTTTAAAAGACACGAACTCTCTGCCGGAGAAAAAAATCGCTATTCTGATTGTTTCGAGATGAAAGTTTAAAACTAAGGTGATATATTTCAAATATAATTTAACTTGTTGTAACAATTTACGAATATTGCCTCAATTTCACCTTTTTAATATAATATTTCAGGATAATAAGTAATATAGTTTCAATTTCACCTTTTATAATAGAATGCATGACAATAATAATAAAGTTTTGATTTTCCAGATTCAAGTACAAAGATTGTACCTCATTTCGATCCATGTTCAACAACCGAGTTATTATGTCATCCAAAGCTATTTTCACTCACTGGCCGCAAACTGCATAAAGGTACCGATGGTGTAAGAAATTACGTTTGGAGATATAGATATTCCGTATTTTTTATTTAAGACAAATAACTCCTAAATTTTAAATTACATGTCAATCGCACTACGAAATTATAGTCAAATACATCATCGCAAGATTTACACTATCGTTGATAACAAAAGTCTACTCTGAGAACTTACCACACCGATCGATCTAAGGTAAAATATTCCCACAACACTATGAATAGAGATGTACGGCCTACATGAAAACTTACTTACTCGGATGGGGTCAATGGGCGATTATTAAAGTCCATGGCCTAGGGAAGTGACTTCCATTGCACTTTGGACGGATTCTTGCCTAAGGTCTACCTTAGTGGTGGACGGGTTCTTGCCTAAGGTCTACCTTAGTGGTGGAGCTTACATCATAATTTGTGTTAGGGGGCTTACGTTCGCGCAGCCCCGCCAACTATATTACATAATTTGTTATATTACTGAATTTCATGAAACCTGGTAAACCAAGGGGATTTTAAACTTGGGGTGGCGAAATCTAAAATTCGGGATTAATCAATTAAAAACTTCATTTATTTAAAGTTATTACTATTTATTGAATAATTGCAAGTAAAAATTACTCTTATTAACACGCAAATGAATTTATAGTCTCTCACTTAATTAATTCATCATAATATAAAATAAGAAATGATAGGTGAGGTAAATATTCACAATTACAAACATCAACATGCACATATATTGTACTGCACCATTATCTTGGTCACGTTAAGGGTTTCGTTTTCTTTTAAGTTTGATGACATATTGTGCTTAAAAATTAATTCTCCTCTTACGTGGAGTTTTTTTAATTTTATTTTCCGCAACAATGACCAAAACGTGTAAACTAAAGACGCATATGATTTCTCATAACACGGTTTTTCCGCATCATTCATAATTAAGGTGTTACCCGGTATTGCTTTTCCGTTTAAGTTTCAGTTGAAATTTGAAAATAAAACACAAGTCTTGCAACATACTAAATTTGTTGTTGGGTGTGGTTGCATGAAATTTGCAGCTAGCAACTGAATAGGAATTCGTAATGCACCGAGAGTGATAGAAAAGCAGTTGACTTACATATTATTAATTAAATGTTTTGAAAAAACATTTTATGCACTTACTCCGACATTTTATTGTTTTTTATTTTTCGAGGGAAAAGTCAATTTGTATGTACTCTAACAATTCATATTCATATCTTATTCCACGCTTTACAGCATTGCTTACATTAGTAGTTTATATGTACCTGGAGTTCCATACCACCTCGAGATACTTTTCGGTAGATGTGTCGAACTCATCCATATAAACAACGTCAGATAGCTTGTTCATTCATACATTTCTCGGCCTTTTGGCTAAGATCAAGTGTAGTGTTAGGAATATGTTGTGAACTTGATTATAAATTAAACAAAACACCTTAGTAGATTTAACTTAGTGAATTTTGTAGTACTCGATGGATATTTAATTATAGTCCCGACGGATGAGTTAATATAGTCACGACGGATGACAAATTGACATCCACCGGGTGAGTAGCTTATGTAATAATAAGTATTGTGGCACATTTTTGCAAGCAACTTTGTGTAGATTCTGTAGGAGTATTTGAGTCATGTTGACTACTAGTGGATATGCAGAATAGGTTGATTAATTGTAAATATGAGATGTCTTGTAATTATGTATAAGTGAAATGGAGTCATATGACAAATAGCTACCCGACGGATGATCAACAAAGCTACCTGACGGATGATCAACAGAGCTACTCGACGGATAACAAACATGTACCCGACGGATGATCAAATTCAAATATCTATTGACAGTGACAACACATTCACACGCGTTGGGTGTTTGCAAAAGGAATGTGGCAGCCTGTTAAGCAGGAATTTGAGAACAAAAAAGCATTACCATTTCCATGCAAATTATGAAGATATTCAAATATGCTGGAATAGAGTAGTGAAGTATCATGGAGTTAGACTAGATATGTTTATTTTACTATCTTGTCTTATTGTCATGTAAACTTGGTGATATATAAACCAAGTGTAGCTAGTGGAACATTCAACTAAGCAAACACATTTTGAAAGAGAGATAGAAAAAGATGTACTTGTAAAGAATTTCTCTGTAGTTTGTTTGTTCTACTTGTAAAGAAGCTGTGAGCCAATTTGAGCTACATAGAGTTCTCAAACCAATATATATATATATATATATATATATATATATATATATATATATATATATATATATATATATATCTGGTGGATACATTCAAATCCACCAGAAAGTTTTAAAAGCTTGTGTTTTTATTACTTTGTGTTTTGATTTATATAATTCTTTCATTCCACACTTTGCAAATCAAACACTTATATATATTCAGTTAGAACAGTTTTTAAAATCTTGAAAAAGTAGCCAGAATTACATTGAACCCCCCTTCTGTAATTCTTGTGGTATTGTTAGGGAATAACAATTGGTATCAGAGCAAGCTCTTGAAGTACAAAGAGTTTAAAGATCACCACAAACAGCAAGATGAACAAGAAGGATGTTGGAGTTAAAATTCCATTTCTGGACAAAGATAATTATCACCACTGGAAGGTGAAGATGCACCTACATCTTCTTTCCCAAGATGAGGGCTATGTGGATTGCATAGAGAGAGGTCTTCATGTACCAATGAGAGCTGCAACTGGCAATGAGCCATCTGTTGCAAAACCAAGGATGAATGGTCAGACCCTGATATTGAGTAAGTCAGGAAAGATAAGAAGGCCATGAATATATTGTTCAATGGAGTTGATGGTGATATGTTTGATAACATCATTAACTGCAAAACAGCCAAAGAAGTTTGGGACACAATCCAGATTATTTGTGATGGTACTGAGCAAGTAAGGGAGAACACACTACGCCATAGTTGGGCTACTGTAATGCAAGTGTTACAAAGAGCGTTACATTAGATAAGGGAATTTAGGCCTATTGTAACACCTCTCTTGTAGTGTTACAATATCTATAAAACTAGTGTTGCGGAAAATTTCCGGTGTTGCACAACATGTAACACCAACAACTGGTGTTACATTAGATACTTTTTAATTTTTGAAAATGATAAAATAAAAATATAATCATAAATTAATATTAAATTATATACTGATTTATTAGTGAATGATCAATGTAACATATAATATAATTTAAATCTAGAATTTCTTATACAAAAATTCAAAGACTTTTTTATTTTCCTATTTAATCAATAACAATTAAATAATCAAAAAAACTAAAATTTAAAACTAAAATAAAAAATATGCACGATTTTACTAAGTGAAATATTTGGGCAGTATTTTTCCCCATAAATGAAAACACAGACTTCGACAAAATCTCTTATCTCTTTCAAACCCTCACTCTCAGCCCCTATCTCGGCGGCTTCTCTCTTTCTCTCTCTCCAAATTACACACACTCTCTGCCCCTTGTGATCTGCCCCTTGTGAGTTTGAAGACGTTGTCTTCATCTCAGCCGCGATCCTTCGGGAACCCTAACTCGAGGTTATTTACTTCAATAAGCTCTAATATTTATTTTATGTGCTTAAATTTCACATATATTGTCTTCTCCTTGTCACTCTATGTTTTTGTAGCACTTTTCCGACTCGCAGCTGCAGAAATGATGATTCATATGCTAATTCAGCACTCGTAAGTGTTTGAACCAATTGTTAATTGGATTGAATGTATATGTGTTTTGTGAGAGAGGGAGAGAGTTTTATTGAGCTTATAAAAATGTGTTAATTGTGGAGAATGATTAATTGTATCTAGATTTTGTGTTTATGTGTGTTCTGAAATTATACTTGAAAAAATTTGATGACACTTAATAATTAAGTGTTATATCTATCTAGAAACAAAGGTTCTTGCAATTTTATAGGGGGTGGAGTTTTTTATGTGTACATACATGAAAATACTTTGCTTAATATGAAGACGTTATAATTAGGTGATTACTTGTTTTTTTTTTGATGGATACACATGCTATGTTTGGAGTTTTGATCAGGAAGGGAGAGTTTGTGGTTTCAAATGCTGGTGATTGCCGTGTTGTTATTTGCAGAGGTGGAGATGGTGTGGCCCTCACATCAGATCACAGGCCTTCGAGGGAAGACGAGAAAAATAGAATTGTGGCACTCGTAAGCTTTTAATCGCCTTAACTTCTCAGTTTTATCATCCTTTGTTGTATGGTGCTGGTTAAACTCATGAAAATGTTTACATGTTTATGCTGGGTGGATATATAGATTTTAGCCGTGCAGGGGTTTGGCGATTATTGGATCTTTGGCTGTGTCTAGAGGAATTGGAGATGAGCACCTAAAGCAATGGGTGACAGCTGAACCAGAAATAAAGGTTGTTGCAATTGAACCTAATTTTCAGTTCTTGATACTTGCTTCTGATGCTAATCACTTAATTATTAAGTGTCATCAAATTTCTTTTTACTTGGCTTCTGTCATTATTGAGTTCCTACGCAGGTAAACCCGATTTGATTGTCTTCTATACTTGGCATCATTAGCTGGTTTTGTTTGTATTAATTCAAATGAATAGCATATACTGGAGGCTCCTGATTGTGTTTGCAACTATGCATACAGAAATACGATGAAAATGCTAAGTAACAATATCAAAATATATATATAGATTTGGCATCTCTGTAGTCTTTGCCCAAATTTGTTATGTTTTTTTTCGTAGAGGGGGAAATAGGGAGGGGGAATGATATTACAGTTACTCAGTATGTTATAATGTTCTACACTTCTCTGCTAATATGTTGTGGGTTCTTTTTCAGTCATCTGTTTCTAAAATGTTAATGCATGTTTGATTCAATTGATTGTTAATAATTTGGTGCAAATAATTTGATTAAACCATTCAAAGTTAACGGGGCAATAGATAAAATAAACATTGATGCATTTGGTCATTTCCCTTTGGCCTTTCATGGTTGTAGCAGAAGTCCCTCCTTTTTTGCTTTTTTTGAGGTCAATAATTTGGTAAATACTATTAGAATGTTTAGTATTATTTACACATTTCTTTGTAAGCCAGTAAACATATATTCAACTAGTTTCCTTTACGGTTGCACAACATAATATACAACTAAGAGATTGCCTACACTAAATAGAAAGACAACATAGTCAATAATCAATTAGTTTTGTTTTGGTTTTCCTTTACGATTATGTTAGGATTTGGGGAGGTCATGGAATGAGAGATGGGAGAGTGTGGATATATTACTAAGGCTGGTTAATAAAATAGACCAATTAGTATAGTTAACATTAATTTTATTAGATATATTTGATAATGTCATGTGTAATCTGATTTATGTTTAGTTTTCAGATCTTACTTGAACAGGACAAATCAGTACTTAACTGAAATCATCACTTATACTGAAGTTAGAACTTAAGTCATCCGTACTTAAGGTTCAGGAGATATTTATCAGAAGATAATATCAGGACTTAAAGGAAACTTTCAGATAAGGAAGGCGGCTGATTGAAAGGAAAGAAGATCGAGACAAACGTAAGAAGAAATATGCATGAAGAAGGAATTCTATGAAGAATGGAATACTTGAAAGAAAAGATAACTGATTGATATATTTTAGGAAGCAGAATTATATTCCATATCAATTAGCGATTATCTTGTAACTGTGTGATATATAAACACAGACATAGGGTTTACACTATAAGTGTTATCATTATCGAGAATATTATTTATTATAACCCTAACAGCTCTCGTGATATTTGTTCATCACTGAGAGAGGACAGTTCCATATTGTAACAAAGTTTATTGCATGGAATAAAGTCTGTTTTCTGTTACTTGTGTTATTTAAATTCGATTTGATTGTGCTATACACTGTATTCAACCCCCTTCTACAGTGTGTGTGACCTAACAAGTGGAATCAGAGCCTATCTGTTAACACATAAACAGATTAAGATCCAAAAACAATCATGTCTGAAGCAGAAACTCCAACCAAGCCCACCAAAACTGAAGAACCTCCAAAGACACAAATCCATAGTCGATATGAGGCTATTAGAGTTCCCATACTGAAACCATCTGAATATCCCATATGGAAGGTGATGATGACTATGTTTCTGGAAGCTACAGATCCAGAATATCTTGACAAAATCAATGAAGGACCTCACAAGCCAACAAAACTCGCTGTTGTAGTTGCAGGAGAAGCAGCAAAGTCTGTACCAAAGGAGAAGAGTGATTACACTGCTGAAGATATCACATCAATTGCTAAGGATGCTAAGGTACGACACTTGCTGCATAGTGCCATTGATAATGTAATGTCAAAAAGGGTAATTAACTGCAAGACTGCAAAGGAGATATGGGATGCCTTGGAGACAAGGTGCCAGGGAACTGATTTGATTAAGAAGAACAGGAAGACAATACTCACTCAAGAGTATGAACACTTTGACTCAAAGCCTAATGAGTCATTGTCTGATTTATATGACAGATTTGTCAAACTCTTGAATGATTTGTCATTAGTTGATAATGAGTATGATCTTGAAGATTCAAACCTTAAATTCCTGTTAGCTCTTCCTGAAAGTTGGGATTTGAAGGCAACAACTATAAGAGACAACTATAATCTTGAAGAAACAACTCTTGATGAAATTTATGGGATGCTCAAGACTCATGAACTTGAGATGGAACAAAGAAGCAAGAGGAAAGGAGGAAAGTCAAGGACAGTTGCTCTTAAGGCTGAAGAAGAATCCCCAAGGTAGCTCCCTCAAGGAAAGGCAAAGGAAAAGCGCTCTTCACAAAGTCTGATACTGAGTCATCAAATTCTGATAGTGATGATGACTCAGAAACTGAAAGCTTGCGTGAGATGGATGCTGATGAAGAGATGATGAAGCTGTGTGCTTTTACGGTGAAAGGAATCACAAGGATTGCATACAGGAAGTTCAGGAAGGGAAAGTAGTTTTCCAGGAAAGGTGCAAGTTCTGATAAGAGGAATTTCAGAAAGTCTGAAGGCAAAGGAGGAAAGTCTGACAGAGGAGATTACACAAATGTCAAATGCTACAACTGTGGTGAGAAAGGCAACATATCTCCTGATTGCAAGAAAGTAAAGAGTGACAAAGGCAAGACTCTTGTCACACAGAAGAAAAGCTGGACAGACACTTCAGATTCTGAAAGTGAGGAGAACAATGCCTTGATGGCAAATGCTGATATGGCAAATGCTGATAGCAGTTCTGATGCTGTTAAGTTAAAGGGAAACATGAAGAACATCTTAGTTCTAGACAGTGGATGTTCAGGACATATGACTGGAAATAAAGCCCTGCTATCAGATTTTGTGGAGAAAGCTGGCCCAGGTGTTTCTTATGGAGATGTCAACATTGGAAAAACATTGGGATATGGCAATATCAATCTTGGGAATGTCATCATTAAAGAAGTAGTTCTGGTCTCAGGACTTAAACACAATATACTGAGTGTTAGTCAAATCTGTGACAGAGGTTATCATGTGGATTTCTTTGAAGAACACTTTGAAATTGTAAGCAAATCTACAGGCAAAGTTGTTCTGAAAGGATACATGCATGGTAACATTTATGAAGCCAAGCTTTCAACAAGTACTGATGGTTCTGCAATCTGTCTGATGAGTAGAGCATCAATTGAAGAAAGCTGGAACTGGCACAAGAAACTCTCTCATTTAAATTTCAACAATATAAATGAACTAGTCAAGAAAGATCTTGTGAGAGGACTGCCAAAGTCAGTATTTGCTCCTGATGGCCTTTGTGATTCTTGTCAGAAGGCTAAACAAAGAAAATCTTTATTCAAGAGCAAGACTGAATCATCAATTCTTGAGCCTTATCACCTACTACATGTTGATCTATTTGGTCCAGTAAATGTCATGTCTATTGTAAAGAAGAAATATGCTATGGTCATAGTGGATGAGTTCACCAGATACACATGGGTGTATTTCTTGCACACAAAAAGTGAAACTGCATCTATCTTGATTGATCATGTCAAGCAACTGGATAAATTGGTCAAAGATTCTGTGAAGATAATAAGAAGTGATAATGGCACTGAGTTTAAGAATTTGACAATGGAAGAGTTCTGCAAAGACCAGGGAATCAAGCAGGAATTTTCTGCTCCTGGAACTCCACAGCAAAATGGAGTTGTTGAGAGAAAGAATAGAACTCATTGAAGCTGCACGAACTATGCTTGATGAAGCAAAGCTACCAACCTATTTTTGGGCTGAAGCTGTGCAGACTGCTTGTTTTACTCAGAATGCAACACTCATTAACAAGCAAGGAAAGACACCATATGAGATGGTGAAGAGAAAGAAGCCAAATCTGAAGTACTTTCATGTATTTGGATGCAAGTGTTTTATTCTTAAGACTCATCCTGAATAGCTATCCAAATTTGACCTAAAAGCTGATGAAGGAATTTTTGTTGGATATCCACTTTCCACAAAAGCCTTCAGAGTCTACAATTTAAGAATAAGGGTTGTCATGGAATCTATCAATATCTTCTTTGATGATAAGAAAATTACTGGACTTGAAGATTTCAATGATAATGATCAGCTGAGATTCGAAAATGAAGACTTAAATTCTGATACTGAAAATCCTGACAGTCTAAATCTTGATACTGCAAACTCTGATGGATTAAACTCTGATGTTATTGAAACTGTGGTGACTACGTCAAAGGATGATGCACCTGTGCAGGGGGAGCATATTGAAGATACAACCACATCTCAAGAAGCATCAGAACATACAACTGGCTCTTCAAGTTCTGATTCATCAAGTTCTGATAAGCCAAGTTCTGATAGTTCTGAAAACTTAAATTCTGAAGGATCCAACTCAGAGAGCATAGTTTCAGGGGGAGAATCAGAAAATGTTGATGAGGATAACATGGATCATGGAGGAGCATCCAGTTCTAGAGAAAACCTTCCATCTGCAAGGAAGTGGACTAAATCACATACACCTGACTTAATTATTGGAAATCCTGATGCAGGTGTCAGAACTAGAACAACTACTTCAAGTGAATGTCTCTATAATTCTTTTCTTTCTCAGACTGAACCGAAGAAAGTAGAAGAAGCTCTTCAAGATGCTGATTGGGTGCAAGCAATGCAGGAAGAGTTAAATGAATTTGAAAGAAACAAACTCTGGACCCTAGTGCCAAGACCAAAGAACATATCTGTTATTAGTACAAAGTGGGTGTTCAGAAACAAAACTGATAGTGATGGCATAATTACAAGGAATAAAGCAAGGATGGTTGCAAAAGGATATTCTCAACAGGAGGGAATTGATTATGATGAAACATTTGCACCAGTTGCTAGATTGGAAGCCATAAGGATATTTTTGGCTTATGTTGCTCACAAAAAGTTTACTGTCTTTCAAATGGATGTGAAAAGTGCTTTTCTCAATGGAGAATTGGAAGAGGAAGTATATATTGAACAACCTCCAGGCTTTGTAGATCCCAAATATCCAAATCATGTCTACAGGCTTGATAAAACACTTTATGGCCATAAGCAAGCTCCAAGAGCATGGTATGAGACATTAGCTCAGTTTCTTCTGGAAAGTGGATTTAACAGAGGAACTATAGACAAAACACTGTTCTACCTCAACCATGGAAAGGACTTACTTTTGGTTTAGATATATGTTGATGATATCATCTTTGGTTCTACAAATGACAGACTTTGCAAGAAGTTTGCCAAACTGATGCAGTCAAGATATCAAATGAGTATGATGGGGGAACTTAGCTATTTTCTGGGCCTTCAAGTCAAGCAGAATGAAGAAGGCACTTTTATTTGTCAAACCAAGTACACCAGAATTTTGCTGAAGAAATTTGGAATGCAAGTTTTTTCAAGTGCAACCACTCCCATGACCACTGCAACAAAACTGGATAAGGATACTGGTAAATCAGTAGATATTACTGATTACAGAGGTATGGTTGGCTCTTTACTCTATTTAACTGCTAGTAGACCTGATATCATGTATGCTACCTGTCTTTGTGCAAGATTTCAAGCAGATCCAAAAGAACCTCACTTAACAGCTGTGAAAAGAATTTTCAAGTATCTTAAGGGAACAACTGATCTGGGATTGTGGTATCCTAGAGAATCAGATTTTAAACTAATAGGTTACTCAGATGCAGATTTTGCAGTTTGCAAAATTG
Organism: Apium graveolens; assembly: GCF_009905375.1. Classification (NCBI taxonomy): domain Eukaryota; kingdom Viridiplantae; phylum Streptophyta; class Magnoliopsida; order Apiales; family Apiaceae; genus Apium; species Apium graveolens. The sequence continues at coordinate 15,659,967 of NC_133654.1, read as the reverse complement.
ACAGGAAAAGCACAAGTGAAAGCTTCCAATTTCTTGGAGGCAGATTGGTTTCTTGGTTTAGCAAGAAACAAAAGTCGATTTCCACATCAACTGCAGAAGCAGAATACATTGCTGCAAGAAGCTGTTGTGCACAGATTCTTTGGATGAAGAATCAGTTACTGGATTATGGGTTAACATATTTTAAAATCCCTATTTACTGTGATAATCAAAGTGCTATTGCTATGACAGGTAATCCAGTTCAACACTCAATGACAAAGCACATCAGGATTAGGTACCACTTCATAAGGGAACATGTGGATGAAGGTACAGTGGAATTGCATTTTGTTCCAACAGATCAACAACTAGCAGATATCTTCACCAAACCACTGTGTGAAGCCACTTTTACAAGATTGGTAAATGAACTTGGAATGGTTTCAGGTTCTTTCTATAAATCTGCTTAGCTTCTGTTTTGATGCATCAGACTTTATGATCAATATTTACAGATATTACTATCTTTGTGTATTCTGTGCCTAATTAAAAATTGCTTAAGTACTGATTGTTATCTGATGTGAATCTCTAAACTCTGATAGTGATATGCATGTTTATGTGATTATTCAAACCAATGAGGATAAATATGCTAGATGATAACCTAGTAGTCTTTAATATATTAACAAATCCCATGTTAGAAGTAATTATTTATGTGGAAATCTATTGACACAAGCAAATTCTGATATTGAGCTTAGTTAAGTTTACTTTGTCTATCTTATTACTAAGTCAAAAACTAGAATAATGCTTCTCATCTGTTAAGTTCTGATGTTAGTAAATCTGATGAATGTACTAAGTGCTGATAAACCTCACTTATCAAAAGAAAAGGAAAAGAAAAAGAATAAAAATAAAGTACTCCTTTGAGATCTAGAGTAAAAATTGTGGAAGGGAAGACCCAAGTGCATTGCTGGTATTAAGTAATATGCATCAGAAAAGCAAAAATAAATATTTTTCTTGCTGACTTTTCACACTCTATGATTACTGGAGAAATACTCTGATAATAGCATAAATTCTAATAAGCAGTCGTGACTCACTTACACTGAGAAGCCACTGTAAAATGGAATTTCAAAAGATGCATAAAATAAGCATAAAACGGTTGAGGTAGACTCATGCATGAACTCATTCTAAAGTAGACTTCAAAATCATGACAGGACTTGAGCAAAGTTCTTAGTTATGTCTTATTTTTAAGATATATTGAAGTGAATTAGACTTTAATCTTTATCTGATATTTAGCTTACTGCACACACATATACTCCATATGAATGATGAAAATTACTGTGGTGATAAATGATGTTTTAGATGAACAGTTTATGTGTCAGATTGCATAAATTCTGAGGACAAGTTTTGATGGAAGTTCTGATGATTAAGTTCTGAAGAAATGAAATCAGAATTTGTGTGAAGAATTGCAGAAATAGGCATTTACTTTTTGAGTTAAGAAATCATGTTCTGATGACTGTTAAGTTCTGATATGAGTCTAAGTTCTGATATTTTACTCTGATTCTTTACCTGCCTTATTTGTGGTTACAATCTGAAACAGTCTTATTTAAAATCAGAATATGTTTGGGTGAGATATTAACAGTCAATACAATTAGGGTTAGTAGCACACGTCCATGCACAGTAATTGTTACTTGTTTCATGTGCGCATTAAATCCCGTTTTACACTTCCAATAGCTGTTTTTATTCTCATCAGACTAGGGAGACGAGGTAGAATTATTTCTACCTATATTCATTAAATTTTCCCTGCGTCTCCTGACATTCCATTGGCTATATAAACCAACACTTCATTCCAGCCAGCACATCTCTCATATTCTCACAAACTTACTCTCGTCTTATTCTTATCACCACAAATGGTTGCGTTTGGCTGGTTTTACAATTATGGTACTGAGACTGTACATGTTTTTCTCAATGGAATTCCAACTCCATACCATATCAACAACATCCCTCACAATCTCTAGATTCAATTTCCAGAGATTATTAAACGTGATCTGTTGACAGTTCGAAGAGAACTACATCTCCGTCATCTCCGACAACAGGAGCGAATCATTCATCTCGTTGTTCTTTTTGTTGAGAGCAGGAAGAAGAAATAGTTTATGCTCCCTATTACTCTTCACTGACAGCTTTGTCTGGCTTCTAAGCTTAGGACAAAAGCTGTTGATGTTAGGATTTGTAGCTTAGGACAATCTTGTATTTTTCTGATGTACTTTAAATTTCATGGAATGTATTTGCTCAATATATTAATGAAATTTTATATTTATGCAAGATTTTGTCTCTGAGTCGTTCGATATTCTGATGCATTTTTAAATCCTGATTTACTCATATTCGGATGACCGTTTTAACTCTAATACAAATCAAGTTCTGATTCTGACGTGTCAATATTTGTTACTTGGTTTCTTTATGGTCATTTTATCATTGGTCATATTTTTACAGAATATTGGTGTAACACCCCCAAATCCGGGGTCGGGGATCCGGGTTGTCACGAGTTCCATTTCCCTTAATAACACCCAATCTTAAGAAACAAACAACTACTCTGTACTGTGACCCCACAATAAACACACACACCACAAGTTATAGTCTCAGAGATGAATATCCAAAAATAACACGAGTCATTTTATTCCAAAATTATATGCCAATACACCTAAAAAGGGTTTCTGAATAAATTTACATTTCTTTGCCATTATTACAATTGATAAAGATACATAAGCCTGGTACATCAAAAGTTGAAAGCCTAGCCTATTGGTAGTTCCTACCTCAGCTACAACGACATCAATGCCTATAGGAAACTGCGGAACATTTCCTATCCGCTCGCGAATTGGGAGCTTTGTCCTGTTCATCTTGTCTATCTGATGTTGTGTGATGAAAGAAGAAAGCAAGGGTGAGCAACAAGCCCACCAAAATAATATGTATAATGATTAACTATATATGAGCATTCTCATAGTACTCGTGAAAGACTTGGTCAAGAAGAAATGAACCAAGCTGATATCTTAACGCGACGAAGTCGCAAAATATTCAGTATATATACATATATACTTTTCAAAATCTTTGAAATCCTCTGCCATGTATAATATACACAGAGTTCCGGTTTATAACTGTATAAAACTATCGTTGCAAGGTGATCTCATATATCTAACCTTGTCTCAACGTTTTTGTGAAAATCTTTGTCATGCATAAGATAATCATTAACCAGATATAAGTTGAAAAGATGAAGTTACAAGATACTTCAATATGCTTATATCTTTTTCGAATACTACTTGAACTACCACCGTTCAAGTTATAATTAGTTTCAAAAGTTCATCACATAGATGAGACTACAAGAAAAGATTTGAATAGATTCAATCTTTGAATATCATTATAAATAATGAAGTTACGAGATACTTCATTAAGTCCCGATATATATATATATATATACACCTATATATATACATTTCATACACTCCTTGAAAACCTCTGTTATGAAAATTATAAACAGAGTTGCAATATCCAATGAATTTGGAAAGGAGAAAACCTTGGCATAAACCTGATATCTTGCTGATCAGACAAAGATACCAATAAGTAACCTTTTCTACTAGTAGATGGATGAATTCCCCACTGGTCATCACCCTGGCCGCAATAGGACCTTATGCTGGACTGCCACTCAGCCACTTACGGATTTGATGGACTCCCATTGAGCCACTTACACTTTCATGGACGCCCACTGAGCCCATGTTGCTTATGCCAACTCAAATAGATGGACTTACTTCCCGAACGTTGGGTAAGTAATCAATTCATTTATCAAAACAGCAACCTCATTGCGAATATAAAATACACCACAGAGCCGGATCCTTTAGATTTTTGAACGAGTATTCAAGTCCCCTTCAAAAAGAAGATCTTAAATTTAAAAACGAGTTTTGGGATCCGCTCTAAACTTTAAAAGTCAATTTGAAGACTCGAAAACATTTTTAAGAATGTTTGGAGTACTGCTGATTTATTAAAATAAATCAGTCCCAATATATTAGAAAATATCTGAATATTATTATTTAAATAATAATATTCCCAAAAAGGATAATCTCTATAAAATAATCGAAGTAGAAGTGTTAAACTCATACTTGAAATGGGTATTAAATAACCAAATATATACTTATACGAAAGTACTATCTTTATTTGAATAATCAAAAATAAGTTTGATTATCGAAACATTATTCTTTAATAAAATAAAGAATATTACTTAGTAAATAATCGGAGTCATAAGTCCTCGAATGAATATTCAAAATAATATTCATTAATAAAATAAACGGGGTCATAAGCCCTCGAATGACTATTCAAAATAATATTCACTAATAAAATAAACAGAGTCATAAGCCCTCGAATGAATATTCAAAATAATATTCATTAATAAAATAAGCGGAGTCATAAGCCCCCGAATGAATATTCAAAATAATATTCATTAATAAAATAAACGGAGTCATAATCCCCGAATGAATATTCGAAATAATATTCATTAAATAATATAAACTGAGTCATAAGTCCTCGAATGAATATTCAAAATAATATTCATTAATAAAATAAACGGAGTCATAAGCCCCCGAATGAATATTCAAAATAATATTCATTAATAAAATAAACAGAGTCATAATCCCCGAATGAATATTCGAAATAATATTCATTAATAAAATAAACGGAGTCATAATTCCCGAATGAATATTCGAAATAATATTAATTAAATAATATAAACTGAGTCATAAGTCCTCGAATGAATATTCAAAATAATATTCATTAATAAAATAAACGGAGTCATAAGCCCCCGAATGAATATTCAAAATAATATTCATTAATAAAATAAACGGAGTCATAATCCCCGAATGAATATTCGAAATAATATTCATTAAATAATATAAACTGAGTCATAAGTCCTCGAATGAATATTCAAGTAATATTCATTAAATAACATAAAGTTATCGAATAAACCTTATTCGATTAATAGTTTTGAAAACTATATCAATATATATATATAACTATATATATATCATATACTCGGGAACATCTACTCCCGGTTTTAGAAAAGGGTTCACCTTTGGGTCCCCTATCTTCAGGGTATACGCAACTACTGCTTATCTCTAACATAGGTATTATGCAACTAATAAGCATTTGTACCAACAGATATATAAATCAAAAATACGAAACATGCATGCATATATACCATATCACATGCTACAATATATCGCAAGAATTTGCTAATAACAAACATGCATTTATTACAAGACCATGCATATACACATATACATCACAACAACAGTTATACGGGTAGAAAACTTGCCTGAGCGACTGGGGGTTACAAATGGCTTGGGACGAGTCTGGTAACCTATAAACAACATATAAGTTGGAATTAAACCAAAGTCGCTTATGAATCTATACTTTAACCAATTAGACCCTAACGTTTGCTTTTGCGCTTAACGATTCACTTAAGTCGCTCGAGTACCCTCGGCTCCACCATTTTTAATAAATTAACCATTAAGGGTTTTAAGGAGATTCTTTCGCGAGTGCCTTACCAACTGCCTAATAAACTTTACATAAATGTTTCATACTCCAATTAGTCCTTTAATGTCTTTAATCTATGTTTCAAAGTAAGGCGAGGGGTAATGGTTCGTTCGCGAAATGCCGTTACTTAAAACGGTCGTTTCTCCTAATCCGTACATCGGAATCAAACGAACCACATATCAAAACGAAGCTCGTAACATGAACTATCTAATCATGGCAATGGTCAAAACCTAGAAGTGAGTTCACGGGTACTAATGTTAAGAGCAAAAACAGTCTAAAGTAAATCGGACATTACGACGACTATGTTTATGCGATTACCAAATTTTAAACTACTCCAATCAACCACAATCAACCACAAATCAACCCATAACCACCAATACCAATATGGAAGAGACCATGTGAGGACTCCTGCATCCAGCCAAAGAATATCCAAAGGAGCTTGGAGAGCGTTATGGATAATAGGGCAAGGGTGAGTTGAGACTTCTGGTGACCAGAAAGCTATTGTAAGAGGTAAAAAATTCTGATTTAAATCTGATTGTGTATGATAGCATTATAAAATAATGTTTTCTGAGATTATGATGTATAATTAGTATGAGGTTATAGAGATGATTTCATTTAAAATAATGAATTTGATTTTGTCTATTGCTTACTACATGCAAAAAATAACCATATTAATTAATACGAAAATGCATGCACCTTCCCTCGCCTTCCCTCTTTAGGGTTGTGTAGATATATAAACGATCCATAATAATAACCCCCAGAAATTGGATTAGATATATAAACGATCCATAATAATAACCCCCAGAAATTGGTATCTCAGTCCATAACCTCATGATTTTTCCAACTTATTCAATCTCAAACAAGAGCTACTAATTATACTTAAGGTTCATCAACCAACAACCAAGATTTATAACCCAAAATCATTATAATTCCATCCAAACTCTAAACATACAAGAATCATGCTCTCATGAACTATAACAAACAAAACCAAACCTAATACTCAAAGTAAAGTTAGGGTTTGGAGGGGTTATACCTTCCTTGGAGAGTGGAGAATCACTTAGGAAGCCTTAAATAACCACTAACTATCTTTACTAAGCTTGGATCTTGAAGAAAACATAAGAAAACACAAAGTTAGTTTCTTGAAAACACTATTCACCAAGAACTTAGATGAATTGATTAGCTATGTTAAACATGGAATCTTGATCTTAAACTTATGGCTCATCTTAGTTATGAATTATGGAAGCTAAAGAAACAAACCTCTTGAATTATGAAGGTGTGTAGCTTGATTTTTGAAATTTTCTCCTTTGCTTTTCATGGAAAAGCCGAGAGCAAAGAGTGGGGGAAGAAGAAAATGTTTTTGTTTTGGTTGCTTTTGATTTTTGTGTTTGTTTTGCTTGTTAATTAGGTTGTTACCATGGTAAATATTGTGTGGCTCACAATCATCCAACAACACACTTGCTTGGTCATGCTTATGTCACCATGTGATGTCACCCTCCCTCCTTTGTCCTCTTCTCATTGGTTTGATGACACCATCCCCACTAATCTCTTTGATTAGCTTTTAATTATTTGGCTAATGACCGCTGATCTGTTATAGAGTTCGCTTAACTTTCGTTTTCGTTTATCGTTTGAGGGATCATACCCGAGATCTTATTACTTGGGTTCCCGTAACCTTTCTCAATACATTATATTCCTTTTATGATCCTCTCTCATAATCCTTGAATTTAAATCCTTTTAATCATGTTACCTTATACTCAATTCTTTCGGTATCTGGTGGATTTTCGGGAAAAATCAAAGTGTTCGGAATTGGATTATGACGATCTTTACATACACTTATATACCATATAGAGTACTAATAAAATCTCAGAATATCAATAACAGAACCCCTACATAGTGTGGCATGAAAAGTTTTCTTATTCAGCATAATCTGCAAAATCACTATTCATAAGGGTTTCAAAAATTTCCAAAAATTGGGGTTATTACAGTCTCCCCTCCTTAAAAGGATTCCATCCCGGAATCAGATAGAAAATGAATAGGGATACTCTCTTAGCATTGCATTTTCTAACTCTCGAGTAAATTTTCCCACATTGTGGTCCTACCACTAAACTCTGCCTAGTTTGATAACCCTTCTCCTAAGCACTTGTTCCTTTTCACTCTATAACCCTTCCTGGTTGCTCCATATAGGTTACGTCTGGTTGCATGTCTAGGCGATCATATGCCCCTATTTATCTGGCATCCGAATTACACTTCCTTAACATTGATACGTGAAACACGTTATGACTTGCTACATGTTCGGGGGTAGGGCTAGCTCATATGCTATCTTCCCAATACGTCTTAATATATCCAAGGGTCCAACAATTCGTGGACTTAAACTTTCCTTTCTTTCCAACCCTCATCAATTCCTTTTTAAGGGAATACTTTTAACAATACAAGGTTCCCTCCTTCATACTCTTTGTCCTTTCATTTGTCAAATCAACATACTTCTTATGTCCATCTAGAGCTACTCCCAGCCATCCTCTGATTAGATCTATTATATCCTTGGTCCTTTGGACTACTGCAGGTCCGAGCATCTTGCGCTCTACAACTTCATCCTAACATAAGGGAGATCGACATTGTCTTCCCTCAAGGATCTCATAAGGCGACATCTCGATAATGACATATGATCTATTGTCGTAAGAAAACTCAATCCGTGTTAAGTGATCATTCCAATTTCTTTCAAGTCTATTGCACAGACTCTCATTATAGCTTTTAGCATTAGAGCTTTTGCTTCTCAATACCCATTCTTTACCAGTTCGTAATCGCTACTACCTTCTGTTCCTAATATTATACTGGTTATACTTTTGCTCGTTAGCGTTCTATAACCTTTTAATAACCACGTCAACCTTAGTATCACGAATGTGTTTCCATTCCGAATACCACCATAACTTTACTACTCCTTTTTCAGCTGTTTCTATTTCCCAAAGTTTGATCAATCATATAGAAGTAAAGGAATTTGTTGAGAGATCACTATGATCATGAACACTTGTTATATCGCATAGTTAGTACAAAAGGTGGCCAGCCTTTAGTACTTGACAAGCAATTAAACAACATGTGGTATCCTACTAGGCTTCTATCACACAGATAGATAGTCATTCAGCAATACCTCCCCCTCTGGAAGGGTTGTTCTTCTCAGCTTACATGAAATGAAAAGAAGAGAAAAGAACGAACTGAAGAGAATTGTATATACGTAAAAAAAATTATTGCCATAAAATATCTGGCTTGGAATCTACATCTGAACTATAAAGGTTTGTCATAGGAGACATGATCCTGAAATAAGAGTTGTGTCAAAACAGATATGAATGATAAAATGATTCGAGGGTATCGCATGACATTCTCATTTTCATATGGGGTCAAGTTTCCAAATTAAGCAGATATGATGATAAAAATATAAAATAACAGTTGAGAGCAAATGGAACAATAGCACATAATTATTGAAATTTTAAAGGCCACAGTACATAAGATTGGGACATAGTCTGATTCTAGGAATAACAGGCTTATTTAAAGGAAAAACGGAAACAACTGGGGATTCCATAGAGTCTGATAGTACAACAACATGAAAGGTAAATGGAAAGAACTAAGGCTCCACTCCATCTGAACGGGGCTTGGTAGTCTTTTCCTCTCGAAGCGTCTTCACAATGCTCTGGAGCTCATCTGCCACCATCTGAATGACATACTGGCTGGTACGGTCCCGGTGCGCTGGCATCTCCTCAAGCTTAGTGTTGACGTACTGAACCAAGGTCTCAAATCTCGCAGTCATCTGCTCCTTGGGCTTCCCTTCGTAGTTTCGGCTGACCGGATACACGTTCTTCAGTCGGTCTATCAGTCGGTCGTACTTGCCCTGAAGCATGTCGAACTCGCGCCTCAACTCAGCATACACGGAGAAAGCAATAGTGTCGTCCGACCCAGAGGATGACGAGGAATGCGCCCTTTGCTGACAACCAATAAGAGGAGTATTAATAATAATTTACTTAACCTACTCTCTCGCATAATATCTATAACCTACACACAAATCCTATAACCTATTTGGGCTATCCAGGGACTCTAAACCGTAGCTCTGATACCAAAACCTGTCACACCCCCAACTTAAACAGCAAAATAAATATAGCTATTACATCTTTTTAATGAAGAATACACAACCAAAATCCAAGATCTTACAGTTTAGGGTTTGGAACAGCCCAACACTACCAACTACTACATCTGATTACAAATACCGAGTCCTCACACAACTATTATTACTTATTCTACCTGAGCTCGAACATAAGCATCAGCATCACAGGTCTTACGGGCAGTCTGTTTGAATCTAACCATAGCTGCTAGCTGTAATATAAGGGTAAAGCAAGAAGTGAGCCAAATGCTCAACAAGTGCTAACAGTACGACACAAAACATAAATTGAGATATACTTTTAAGAATGATAATGGAAAGACATAACCAAAGGTAACGAGAGATAAAAACTATGTGAGATGGCATCATTTTGCTTGCATCAAAACAATTTTAAAATCATGTCTTAATCAAAATCATTTTATGACGCTACGGATTACAGCCGGTGATCAGCCGCGAAGTAATCCCGAACCTCGCTGGGTTCTAAAACATTATTGGGAATCCCTAGGCAACTTTTAAGCCTAATATAAGTGTGGAAAGGACTCGCGTCTCAGTCCAGATCCACTATTCAAGAAAAAATTTATCCCCCTTTGGGACTAAAAACCCACATTTTAATCATTTTAAAAACTGATGCCGATTTATGACAAAATCTCTTTTGACTGTAAACATTTTTATCAAGGGATTATAGATCAACTTGAAACACGGGAAACAAGGTACTGAATATCAGAGCCATGATTCACAAAACTATTCTCTATTCAAGTAATTGAATGGTTTTTATATATCAAAGATTGGATAAGAGGATTTAGTGAGGCTAATGGATAATATGAAGGGTAATGCCAATTTGGGCTCAAAGCAATGGTTTCTCATCAAGGTTCAAGTGCTGGATCATCAAGAAGGTAAGCTTCATGAATACTAAGGGTGTTAAGGTATGAAGAATGATCTTTAACTCAGGACATATCAGAATTGTCAAGCTTTAGGATAAGAAAGATGGTATCAATCAATGAGGAATCAAGCTGGTAAGTATCTGACTATCAGAATTCAAAGTAAGGTTCTATAGGGGTTCAAGTATCAGGATGAGATATTAATACTTAGGAAACATCAACATGTTAATCAAGAGGATCCATCAAGTAATATATCAATTCTTCATTTTATCATGGCATTAAACTATCATGAAAGACTTTTGAACTACTTGCAATACGTACTCGAGGGTTCATGGAATCTCTATGTAACTCAAAGATAAACAAAAGATACACTTGATTTAAATATATCAAATGACTCAGGATAATTGCATCAATATATAAGAACTATTTGTAGTAAATACGAAGGTCAAGTTGAATTACTTGCCTTGAGATAGGCTGGTCTGGTCTGACTGGTAGGAGCAACAACTGGAGCTTCACTCGACTTTTATAGAAAGTTTTCCCTCGTCTCGAGATCCTACATAAATAATAATAATCCTCATTATAATATATTCTCACCAACCTAACCTATTTACAACTTGAAATTAAACACGGATGGCACTTAGGCCTATATGCACTTAATTTATATTCACTTTTAAATTATAATTGCACACACATAGCCACATATTCACATATCATACATTAACACCAAATAACACCATATATATCATAATGCAACATTAGGCTTGGATGATCTCGACTCACAACTTAAGTTTCTTGGTCGCTAAACCAGACAAGGTCTTCTAATTTCGGCTTCCTAACTCGATGTGCCTTTCCTAAATTATCCAAAACCTATTGACCCTCACTTGTGCCTTTTGCTCTACTAACCTTATAATATCTTACAACTATGGTGGTCGACCTAATACTCACTTCTAAGTGTTCTAAAACTATGTGATAAGTGATAGTGCTCACTGGTGCAAATTTCAGAATGACAACTATGGTTTCTTGAGTACATTAGACACTCTTAAACTACAATTTTTTCTTCAAAACTTTTACACAAGACTCTCCTGACTTAAGGGCATCTCACAAACTTGATGTGGCTCAAGGGCCTGGCTTGGGCCTTCTTGGGCCTAAGCTAAAAGTCCAAGGTTCCCCTGTTTTTCTGGGCAGAAAATGCCCTGACTTGAATTAACTTGTGACACATGGTTCTAGCTCATATCCTATGAACTATGGTTGGAAAAAGTTCTCTGACATACCCTATAACTAAGGCCCAATTGGGCCTAATTAGGGCCTACCCATGACATGGTCAAATCTCCCTATTTCTAAGTTGCAACAAAACTGTCCCCTGCTGGACAGATTTTGTGATTCTACTTGTGCACCTAACCAAATGACATGCAAACCTCCAACCAACTCCTAAAACCTATTATATACTCCCAATACTAACTTCTGGTAGCTTGGGCCTCAAAGTGCACACCAATGACATGGTCAAAACTCACTCTAAACCTCCGGGTGCTATACTGATTTTTCTGCAGATTCTATAACTCTCATTTTCCAAGGTTTTGACTTGACAAACCCAACTAACAACAACTAAATACTTAAACCAAGACTTATACATGGTATTCTACTGAACTAACTCCCATTTTCTCAAAATAACCTTGGTGAGATCATCCTTACCTAAGGTACAATTATGGCAAAACAAAAGAGACTACATTTCACAAATCACAAATCTTCATGCTTTTGAAACAACAAGATATATATTTTTATAAAAGATAACCACGAATTATTACCATGCAACAAGAAGCATAAATCAATATTAACACATTATTCCTACTGAAATTAAGGCTCACTAACAAAATCTTTCCAAATGATCAAAATCTTACAACATTCTAAGAGAAATCCACATGCATGCATGACTTCGAGTTTTTCAAACCAAAACAACACATTTTCTACATATGTTCTATCATAACATTGACATGCAAGCCTAGCATAAGGTATACCTAGATGATCACTTAGCATGCAAAGAGTTTTATCAAGACTTCACTAAGATTTTCATGTTATCATCACAAAAACACACAAAGTGGAACATGACAACCAAAACACCATCCATTCGGCTCCTATCAGGTCATGGCCGAATGGATTAGGGTGAAAACAACAATTTCATGAGTGTATCATACTCATGTCTAGCCATTCTCAACCCTTTGCTACTATAACTCATGGTGAAAGCCTTGAATTCACAAGAATCAAGGATATTCACTTGGAGTTTTAACAAAACACCACCATGCAAGGTCAACACATAAGTTTTTCTACTCTACACTCTTAAGATATACAAGAACAACATGTAGGGAGTAGGATTACTTGATAATAGGATGATTATTTGAGTGAGAAATGAAGAAAGAAGGGGATGGGGGCTCGGTTTTTGGGAATTGCCGAGAGGGGGGGGGGGGGGAAAACCGAGAGGAGGGGGAGGAAAGGAGGAGTGTGGAAATGGTGGGGTGAATGTGGAGTAATAATCATGTTAGTTTGGTTTTTATTTGGCCAAAAGTGAGTGGATTTGAGATTTTACAAGAGTAACCTTCCAATATAGTTAGGTAGATTTGCATGCAAGGGTAAAGGGGTAATTTGATTAGTAGAATGAAAGTGAGTGGGGTTGGAAATGTCTTCCTTGCCCCTAAGTTGAATTGGAAGAGTGTTTGCATGCAAGGGTAGCCACGTAATTTGCTAATTATAACAAATAAAATTTATAAAGATTTATTTTTATAAAATAAAATACAAGTTCAAAAATTATAAAATTTATATCATAAAATAACTTGGATTTTTAGAGACTTTATAAAATCATTTTCAAAATTTGTGAACAAAATACATTTTAAAAGAAATTTTTTCCAAAGCTTAGAATATTCCTTATAAATCAAAAATAAATAAATTAAATAAACTCTTGCTTTGAAAAAAATCATATACTACACAAAGCAAATTTATAATGCAGAAATTTTCACTCACACTAGTGTACAATCATTGAATATATAATTTTTTTATTTGACTTTAATATTATACCCAATCCACAAATAATATTACATAAAATGCCGGTCGTAACATCCTCTCCCCCTTAAGGGATTCTGTCCCCAGAATCTAAGAGAAAAGATGAGGATGCCGGGAACGCATATCAGACTCTAACTCCCAAGTCGACTCTTCGACCTTAGGGTTCCTCCAAAGTACTTTTACTAACTTTACTGATTTATTTCTAAGACTCTTTACTTGCCAGTCGAGTATTTTAACCGGTTGCTCCATAAATGACAGGTCTGCTTGAATTTCTACAGGTTCATATTCTATCACATGGCTAGCGTCAGGATTGTACTTCTTAAGTAACGACACATGGAACACATTATGCACATGCCGATACTGAGGTGGTAAGGCCAACTCGTAGGCCACCTTTCCCACTTGACTCAAAATCTCAAAAGGACCTATGTATCTAGGTGCTAACTTCCCTTTCTTGCCAAATCTTATCAACCCTTTTCTAGGTGACACCTTCAGCAACACAGCTTCGCCAATTTGGAATTGAACGTCCTTACGCGCTGGATCCGCATACTTCCTCTGTCTATCTTGAGCAGCAAGCAACCTTTTCTGAATTAACTTGACCGAGTCATGCAACTGTTGTACCAAATCCGAGCCGAGAATTCTTCCTTCTCCTACTTCATCCCAACTTGTTGGTGATCTACATTTTCGCCCGTACAAAGCTTCGTATGGTGGCATGCCGATACTGGAATGATAGCTGTTGTTGTAAGAGAATTCAATCAATGGCAAATGGTCGTCCCAACTTCCTGCAAAATCGATTGCACAACTGCGCAACATGTCTTCAATTGTTTGAATTGTTCTTTCACTCTGGCCATCAGTCTGTGGGTGGTACGCCGTGCTCATATTCAACTTCGTGCCAAGACATTCCTGAAATTGCTTCCAGAATCTCGAGTTAAATCGGGGATCTCTGTCTGAAACTATTGATACGGGTACTCCATGCCTTAGTACGATTTCGCGTACATACAAATGAACCAACTTGTCCAATGACGACTTCTCGTTTATTTGAATGAAATGCGCCGACTTCGTAAGACGATCAACTATAACCCATATTGCGTCATGTCCGGATTTCGTTCACGGTAGTCCTACTATAAAGTCCATAGCGATATTTTCCCATTTCCATTCTGGAATCTTCAGGGGCTGAATTAATCCGCTTGGTCGTTGATGTTCCGCCTTTACTTTCTGACAAGTATAGCACTTTGCAACCCATTCTGCCACGTCTCGCTTCATATTTGGCCACCAAAAGTTCTTCTTTAAGTCTCGATACATCTTGGTGCTTCCCGGGTGGATTGAAAATTTCGAACTGTGGGCTTCATGGAGGATCTCATTCTTTAATTCAGGTACATGGGGAATCCATATTCTGGATGAAAACCTTAGTATCCCTTGCTCATCCCTTTGAGTATTAATCTCCTCTCCAAATAACTGTTTCTTCTCTTTTTCCATTATTTCCTCTTGACACCTCTTTATCTTTTCCACTAGTGTTGGATGAAAGGTCATTGCACGACAAACTTCCTCAACTTTTCCATAAGCACAAAGTTCCAATTCCAATTTTTCGATTTCTCCAGTTAACTCTTTTGATGTTATCATCATATTCAATCTCTCCTTCCTACTCAGAGCATCGGCCACTACGTTCGCCTTTCCAGGATGGTAATTTATCGAGCAGTCATAGTCCTTGATCAGTTCCAGCCATCTCCTCTGCCTCATATTGAGCTCTTTCTGAGTAAAAATGTACTTTAAACTCTTGTGATCCGTGTAGATTTCACACTTCTCTCCATAGAGGTAATGTCTCCAGATCTTGAGTGCGAACACTATGGCGGCTAGTTCCAAGTCATGCGTCGGGTACTTTAACTCATACGGCTTCAACTGTCTTGACGCATATGCGATTAGTTTACTGTGTTGCATCAACACACAACCCAAACCCTTATGTGAAGCGTCGCTGAATATTACAAAATTCCCTTGATCATCTGAAAGTACCAAAACCGGAGCTGTTACCAACTTCTGCTTTAATTCTTGAAAGCTATCTTCACATTCTGCACTCCATTCAAACTTTTGATTCTTTCTGGTTAACTTGGTCAATGGCGTGGCGATCTTCGAGAAATCCTTGACGAATCTTCTATAGTGTCCGGCCAATCCTAGAAAACTTCGCACTTCCATAGGAGTCTTTGGCCTATCCCAACTCATAACTGCCTCAATCTTTGCCGGATCCACTTTAACTCCCTCATTTCCAATAACATGCCCCAAAAATTGAACTTCCTTTAACCAAAACTCACATTTGGTAAACTTGGCATACAACTTCTCTTGTCGGAATATCTCCAATGCTATCCAGAGGTGCTGCTTGTGTTCTTCTTCCGACTTAGAATATATAAGGATGTCATCAATGAATACCACGACAAATTTGTCCAAATACTTCTTAAATACCCGATTCATCAGATCCATAAATGCGGCCGGAGCGTTGGTCAATCCAAACGACATTACTAGGAATTCATAATGCCCATATCTGGTCCTGAATGCGGTCTTAGGAATATCTTCTTCTTTGATCTTTAATTGATGGTATCCCGATCTCAAATCAATCTTCAAAAAGCATTTTGCTCCCTTCAACTGATCAAAAAGGTCATCTATCCTTGGTAGCGGGTAACGGTTCTTGATCGTCACCTTATTCAGCTCCCGGTAATCTATGCATAGACGCATACTCCCATCTTTCTTCTTTACAAACAGAACAGGTGCTCCCCATGGCGACGTACTTGGTCGTATCACTCCTTTATCCAATAATTCTTGTAGCTGGCTCGCCAACTCTTTCATTTCTGCTGGTGCCATCCTATATGGGGCCTTTGAAACTGGTTCCGTGCCTGGAGCAAGGTTGATCTCGAACTCAATTTGTCGATCTGGTGGTAAGCCTGGTAGTTCGTCGGGAAACACATCGGGGAACTCACTAACTACAGGAATATCTTCCATGCTGAGGCTGCCTCTCTCTGAATCCACTACATATGCTAGGAACGACTCACAACCTTTTCTAAGCAACTTCTTAGCCTGAACGATTGTAAGAAATAGTTGCTCTTGCCTCTGCCCCTTAAATACTACCTTCTCTCCACTCTTCATCTTTAAATACACTCTCTTGGTCTTACAATTTATCTGAGCGCTATTCTCTCCTAACCAATCCATTCCTAAAATTATATCAAACTCTCCCAACTTGAAGAATATCAAGTCGGCTGAAAACTTATATCCCGAAATATCGATCTCGTTGATTCACAGGAATCTTCTCTTGGTTTGCAATTACCACATTTACTACCTCACTCATAACCATTTTATCACATTGGAGCTTATCAACAAAAGATTCTGATATGAAAGATCTTGTTGCTCCCGAATCAATCAATACTTTAGCTTTGACATTATTGAGTAAAAGTGTACCTACTCTCTTGATGTGGCTCAGGGGCCTGGCTTGGGCCTTCTTGGGTCTAAGCTAAAAGTCCAAGGTTCCCCTGTTTTTCTGGGCAGAAAATGCCCTGACTTGAATTAACTTGTGACACATGGTTCTAGCTCATATCCTATGAACTATGGTTGGAAAAACTTCTCTGACATACCCTCTAACTAAGGCCCAATTGGGCCTAATGAGGGCCTACCCATGACATGGTCAAATCTCCCTATTTCCAAGTTGTAACAAAACTGTCCCCTGCTGGACAGATTTTGTGATTCTACTTGTGCACCTAACCAAATGACATGAAAACCTCCAACCAACTCCTAAAACCTATTATATACTCCCAATACTAACTTCTGGTAGCTTGGGCCTCAAAGTGCACACCAATGACATGGTCAAAACTCACTCTAAACCTCCGGGTGCTATACTGATTTTTCTGCAGAAACTATAACTCTCATTTTCCAAGGTTTTGACTTGACAAACCCAACTAACAACAACTAAATACTTAAACCAAGACTTATACATGGTATTCTACTGAACTAACTCCCTTTTTCCCAAAATAACCTTGGTGAGATCATCCTTACCTAATGTACAATTATGGAAAAACAAAAGAGACTACACTTCATAAATCACAAATCTTCATGCTTTTGAAACAACAAGATATATATTTTTATAAAAGATAACCACGAATTATTACCATGCAACAAGAAGCATAAATCAATATTAACACATTATTCCTACTGAAATTAAGGCTCACTAACAAAATCTTTCCAAATGATCAAAATCTTACAATATTCTAAGAGAAATCCATATGCATGCATGCCTTCGGGTTTTTCAAACCAAAACAAAACATTTTCTACATATGTTCTATCATAACATTGACATGCAAGCCTAGCATAAGGTATACCTAGATGATCACTTAGCATGCAAAGAGTTTTATCAAGACTTCACTAAGATTTTCATGTTATCATCACAAAAACACACAAAGTGGAACATGACAACCAAAACACCATCCATTCGGCTCCTATCAAGTCATGGCCGAATGGATTAGGGTGAAAACAACAATTGCATGAGTGTAGCATACTCATGTCTAGCCATTCTCAACCCTTTGCTACTATAACTCATGGTGAAAGCCTTGAATTCACAAGAATCAAGGATATTCACTTGGAGTTTTAACAAAACACCACCATGCAAGGTCAACACATAAGTTTTTCTACTCTACACTCTTAAGATATACAAGAACAACATGTAGGGAGTAGGATTACTTGATAATAGGATGATTATTTGAGTGAGAAATGAAGAAAGAAGGGGATGGGGGCTCGGTTTTTGGGAATTGCCGAGAGGGGAGGGGGAAAAACCGAGAGGAGGGGGAGGAAAGAAGGAGTGTGGAAATGGTGGGGTGAATGTGGAGTAATAATCATGTTAGTTTGGTTTTTATTTGGCCAAAAGTGAGTGGATTTGAGATTTTACTAGAGTAACCTTCCAATATAGTTAGGTAGATTTGCATGCAAGGGTAAAGGGGTAATTTGGTTAGTAGAATGAAAGTGAGTGGGGTTGGAAATGTCTTCCTTGCCCCTAAGTTGAATTGGAAGAGTGTTTGCATGCAAGGGTAGCCACGTAATTTGCTAATTATAACAAATAAAATTTATAAAGATTTATTTTTATAAAATAAAATACAAGTTCAAAAATTATAAAATTTATATCATAAAATAACTTGGATTTTTAGAGACTTTATAAAATCATTTTCAAAATTTGTGAACAAAATACCTTTTAAAAGAAAATTTTTCCAAAGCTTAGAATATTCCTTATAAATCAAAAATAAATAAATTAAATAAACTCTTGCTTTGAAAAAAATCATATACTACACAAAGCAAATTTATAATGCAGAAATTTTCACTCACACTAGCGTACAATCATTGAATATATTTTTATTTTATTTGACTTTAATATTATACCCAATCCACAAATAATATTACATAAAATGCCGGTCATAACATTCATAACCTCGGGAGTTACTTTCCCGAAAACAATTGACCGAACGTTAATCAGTTTATTCTAACCTCTGGCTCCGTGCCTTTCTTGGTCTTTCACCAGCGGGTGGCCTCTCTCTTAGGAGGGTAAGTGACAAAACAATCTTTTGTGATTCGTTAATCATTTAGAATCTCAAATGATTCCTATATTTCTTTTAGCCAGGCTCTTGCCTCTACTGGGTTCGCTTGTTCCTTGGAACTCCGAGAGCTTAGTGACTTAAAGGTCCTGAAAGATTTCCTACCGTATTATTTCCTCAAGGTGGTGGTTGGGGATAATAGTCTAAGTTCTCTTTAGACAGGTCCATGAATTGCCGTATAGGAGTACCGTCTCAGGTCTCCTTTCCTTACTCGACTTTCTGTTTCCTTAGTATGAAATGTTTCATCCTTCTCCCATACTTGGGGTTATCTTATACGTTTAAATCCTTATTTTCCACTTCATTATGTTATGGGCTCCTCCTTTCTTAATGGCAACCTCCCTGACTATCACATTCGGGGTTTGCCCTAAATCTTATTCCTCGAGCTATGGATTTCGTCTAAGATCCAGTCCTTACGCTCTTAAATGTTTGGAACCCAAATTCGGTAGGAATACCTCATTATTCCCTTATCATCTTTCTCGGTATTAATCTTTTCTCCAGTCATTGGCTCTCTGCCTTCATTCATCACTTTTTCTTGGCACAATATGATTTTCTCCAATAATTCGGGCTGTATTGCAATCTCAAACAGCTTTTCGGTACCGGCTCCGGTTACCTTCACTTCTATTTCCATTTTCTCAAAATCTCTTGTCAACTCTCCCAAAGACATTTTCATCTTGAGTCTCTCCTTTTTACCAAGGGCATCAGCCACCACATTGGCTTTCCCCGAATGATAGAGAATCTCCCAATCATAATTCTTGATTAGCTCTAACCGTCTCCTCTGGCGTATGCTGAGCTCTTTCTACGTGAAAATGCACTAGAGCACTTATGGCTTGTGTAAATCTCGCACTTCTCTCCATACAAGTAATGCCTCCAATCTTTAGGGCAAAACTATTGCCACGAGCCCAAGCTCATGGGTGGGGATATCGAACTTTATATTCCCTTAATTATCTTGACGCGTACGCGATTACCTTGCTGTGTTGTATAAGAAGCACCCTAATTCCTTATGCGAAGCGTCACTACAATTCACAAAATCTCCTTTTTCATCCGGCAACACCAACATAGGGGCCGCCACCAACCTTTGGTTTAGTTGTTAAAAGCTTTTCTCATAATTCTCTGTCCATTCGAACTTCTCAGTCTTACGAGTAAGCCGCGTTAAAGGGGCTACTATCTTTACAAACTTAAACGAACCTCCGGTAGTGACCGACCAATCCTACCTTTGGTAGTCGCCCTAACTGTTAGGTCCCAATATGTTTGTAGAAGGGGGGGTTGAATACAAACTATACCGTTTAATCGAATAAAATGCGGAATAAAAAGGTGAAACAAAATTCAAGTTAAATAAAACTTTTATTAAACTTGAAAGGTGTTACAACAACGGTATCTGTTACAAGGGATTAATCTCAAATCAATTATTACAAATCTAGAATAAATTTGACATGAAATTTTCTATTTTTGCAATAAAAGACCAAATGCTAAATGCGATTTAAGATTAAGTTCTAGGGATTTTGATCCGCTAGATTGTTACACAAGAACAAGATAAATAATTCTAGTGGTTTGGATTTAACTTTACAATCTAGAATTTTGATCTTGAATAAAGCAGATGAAAAATGAAATGTTTTGCTTTTGTTTCTGCTGTGTTCTTGACTTGGTTTTTTTTGGATGATTATCAGAATGAATGTCTTCTGCTTCTTTTATCAAAACAGCCGAATGGAAATGAACTGCAATGACAATCCCTTGGCTCATCAAGACAATCGGTAGAACTATCTTTAGAGCTAGTAAGACAATCAGAATGAACTAGCAAGACTTTCGGTATGACTATCAATTATCATACCGATTGTCATAGTAGTTCAAATCATATTGTCTTACTGAATTAATAATAGATTTTAATCTAATAAAAATTCTGAAAACCCTTAATATTAATTCTGAATTAATTAATCAATTAATTCAATTAATCAATAAATTAATCTTTGCAGATATAATTTATTTTCTTAATTAAATTATATGACTTAATTAATTAATAGAGAATTAATACTAATCTTGAGCAGCAACCATTCTTCTGAATATCTTCTGAAAATCACTGAAAATAATGAATCAATTCCACCACTTCAATGTTGACACTCGATGTACTGTCTGGTTCATGAGTGACTAACTTCCGTGACGTTTCTTCATGCCTTGACCTTGATACTCTTGATTTTCTTCAGACTAAATCCTTGTAATTAATTGATACCCTGACGAGATCTCTGTCACTTGATTAAATCCACAATCTTGATTTATATCACTAAGGCTTGATCAATTTCTTGAGCTTCTTCCAGTGAATTAAGTAATCAAGTCTGTAGATGAACAATGCTTCTTAATCCTTTGACATATGTTACTCTGTGAGATCTCTCTGACGATAGATCCACTATTTACTTATTACATTCTTAATTGATTTGAGTTAAATCCTCAAATAAACAAATAGGCTATGACATATGCCTTTCAATCTCCCCCTATTTGCTTGTTAGACAATAATAACAAATACCTAGAGGATAACTCAACTAACAAATAAGAAAAAGATATAAACAATAATGCAAAGTAAATAGCAGAAAAGTTCTGGATTATATTTAACATTTTCCAGATTCCAAAAGAAATTTACAAGTGAATACAAGATAGATGTTCCTCTAGCCTGAACATATAACTACATTAGTCTATCTTGATTCATAAAGCTCTAATCATATTACATTGAGTTTTGAGCTAATTGAATTCAGTTGTCTTCTCTTCTGACTTCACCTTCTTCTAAATCTTGAAGCAACTCCTTGTCAAAGACACGATCCTTTTCTGAAGTGAAGCTGTCTGACCTGACTGGTTGAACTCCAACTGTCTTTAGCTTATTCTTGAGTTGATTGTACCTTTTAATATTCTTTTCACAATAAGCTTAAATTAGATCAGCTGCTTGAGTTTTCAACATGGATGAATATCCAGCAGTTCTTAAGTGATGTTCCATCCAGACCAGATGCTTAGCTGAGTAGTCTTTAAGAGATTGTGAATCGAGCTGGCAGATTTGAAGACAGTCAGACTTAAAGAATCTTACCTGATGAGGATTGTTGACCACTTGAGGACTAGCCCTGCTGGCAAACTCTTTGAGCCTTTCTCGAAGAACTTCATTCAATTCTGAGCTTCTTTTGACTTTGTTGAGAAGAACCCAAATCTCTGACAAAGAACGATTCTCAAACAGATGAAGTGACACCTTGAAAGATCCTTCGCTCTGACAATATACAAATATGCTCATCTCATTTAGGGATCTGTCAAAGGCAGCTGTGATCCTTGAGACTTCAGTCTTTATAGCATTCATGTACATGTCATTGTTTGGATTAGAGATCTCCAGCTTGTCCAGAAGATGTAGAAACTGTCTATCATTGTTTGTGCTCAGCTGAGGCATATCAAGTACTCTCCTAGCTTCATCCCATTTTTCACCAATCTTCAGTCTGACATCTCTTCTCCTCTCTTCAGCCTTAATATCATGAAGACGTTGCTTTTGGAGAGTTTCTGTTCTTTGTATGTCTTTCCTCATGTCAATGATCTGGGAGACCTTTTTGAGTTCAGCTTCTTTTCTTTTCATCTCTGACTGCTGCTGCTGAAACTCTTTCTCAAACAGAGGATCCACTGGAGCTTCCTCTTCCCATTCTCCAAAATCACTTTCCTCCTCAGCTTCAAAGAAACCATCTTTATCTCCCAAGACTGGTTCAGTGGGAACGTCACAAATATCAAAGTCATCCCGTTCTCCACTATAGTAGATATCATCAGGCTTCCATGTGCCTCCAGCAGATGACTCTTTTTCTTTTCCCTTATCACTTCTTCCTTTCTTCTCCCCCTTAGTTGAGGAATCCTCTACAGACTTTCCTTTAGATCCTCCATGACCTCCATCACCTCCCGAGCCTGAGCCTCCACCAGACGGCCCTTCAAAGAAAGTCCTTTGTTCTTCATTAGGGCAGTGAGAATTTTTGATCATGTAGTACAGGTGCTTCATCCCTTCATTCAGATGTTCCATACCCGTCTCTATCTTCAGAAATCTGGAGGAATCCAGTGAATGATTCATTTCAACCAAGTCTTCAAGAGAAGTCATTCTTGTATGTAGTGAGCAGAAGTTTGAAATGTCGTCAGCTGATAATGTTGGAGATTCCTGGATTGAGTTAAGCTTTGGTAAAACAGATGTCTTCAAATCTGATATTTCAGTCCTGATAAGAGCCAGCTGATTATTGACAGAGGTGGAAGAAGAAGACCGTTCAACCACTTGTGCTTTGAATGATTTAGCTTCAGCCTGACTTTTTGCAAGTTGTTCCTTGAGATCAGCAATTTGAGCTAACAGATTTTCAGTGTTTGTGTCTGTGTGTGCGCTCATCTGAATATCTCTCCTGTTTAATTCACTCATCTCACGTGCATGTGTATCTCTCAATATAATTGCTCGTGAGGAGTCTTCCTGAGGCTGATCTTCTATACCTGCATTTAAAATCACCTTAGCCTCTTCAAGAGAGGTCAGTGGTGGTGCAATGGGAATTCGCGAGTCCCGATCCTCAGTCAAACCTATCATTTCATGTGAAATAGATGTCTGAATTGCTTCAGGGATAGATTGACCGAGTTGCCCTCCACTTTCTCCAGATAAATCTGCGAGTGGAGAATCCCGTGAGGGAGCCAGAGGTGTTGGATCTGGGAGGGGAGAAAATGACTCTATTAAAGGTGGCTGAGAGTCAGATTTTCCCTCAGAAGCATGTGACTGCTCTTCTGCCGTAACTATGGCAGGCACTGTAACCGATTCTATGTGCACTCCTCGCTCTGTGTCCTGAGTAACATCTGTGGGTATGTATGGTTCCATTGTGAGTAATGGAATTGTGCTTGACTCAGTACAAGATGCCATGGCCCTATGGCGAATTTCAATAGATTCATCCTGTTGAGAGGATGTTTCTAGTAACTGTTCAGTGGCCATTTCAGATGCCTCAGTAAATGTTCTTCTTTTCTTCGGACGAGGCAGAGCTGAGGGTTCATTCACATCCACCAATACACTACTTCCTATTAACCTTCTGGGTAACATTTTAGACAGTGGGGGAGAGGTTGAGATAGATTGTGAAACTATGTTTGTCTCTATGACCTGGGATTGAAGCTGTGGTTCTACAACTTTATGGTCAGCCCTATCAACCACAGGGGGTCTTTCAACAGAAGTAGGAATGGAGTGAGAGTGAGGAATTACTACCTGTAATGGAAGAGCATCTGATGTTGGAGGAGCCTGGGTGGCTTGAACCACTGGAGGTTGAGCTTGCTGTTCATGACCGGGAAAATTGAAAATAGGTAAGGGAATATAAGTGGCCATGAAAGCAGATACAAGTACTGGAACTTGCATGAATTTGAAAGTTGTGTCTTGGCGGGTGTAAATCTTTTTGCTTACAGGAGGGGGTTCGGTTATTGCTGAGTTAGCAAACAGAGCCTTATGCTCAGGTGTGAGAAGATAATCTGCTATAAGCATGAGAAAAAGAGCATAGTAACACGAGACCCTACAATTTGTAGAATGATCACGTAAAGCAGTAGTGAGACGTCTCAAGAGAATGGATAAAAGTAGTTTGCCAAAATTGATCCTTTGATTGAAAACAACCGCAAGACCAATATACTGCAGAGTGGAAGTGATGTTGTGAAAGTTGGATTTAGTGTAGTTGGCAAACACTTTAGAAAGTGTATCGAAGAAAATGTCCCATTCAGACACCAAATTGGATTTTGAAAGTTTGGTTAAATTGATCACCCCCTGATAGTGAATAGCATGGAAAAAGTTTGAAATATCATTTTCAGAGGGCAAATTACAGAAATTGTCCATAGGAAAATTTAAAGCTCGATTGACGACTGTTTCATCAACCACATACTGTGTGTTTGCCACAGTGAATGAAAAAGATTTAAAATCATCGGCCACAGTAGAGGTTGTGCAAATCAGTCTTAGCAGATCAACATTTAAAATCACATTTGATTTAATAGCAGAGCTAACAATCGAATGGTCATTTAAAAATCTAATCCACGGCTTAAATTTTTCTACATCACATTTATCTGGATTAAAATAACCAACCTGATTATGCGCGATAATTTGGAAATTGAGAGCCATTAAAAATATAATAAAACACACACTTTCAAAATTTTAAGAATAATATTAAGAAAATTCGAATAAATAAAAAAATTTAATAATTCGAATTAAATCAATTATATCCGAAAAATTTAGAAAGTAATGTATCTCGTTAAAATTCTTAATTCGCAATAACAGATCTGAAAAACTCACAAGACACAAAACCAAATTGAAATACCAAAAACATAAGACACAAAAACAATCAGATTGTTTTGGGGGGGGGGGAAATGATTGATAGAAATAACTGGAAAAAAAAATTGGGCAGCACTTCACTCCTGTATGTATACAAGTGTATGTATATATCAGAAGAGTGTGCTGAGTAAAAACTCGAGCAAGAAACAATGGTGACTGTGGTTGAATCGAAGAGAGAGAGAGAGACAATCGAAGAGAGATAGACAGATGTTTTAAAATAAAAGAGAGAGAGATGTAAACTAACAAAACAAAACAAAAAAAAACATTGACTAAGTAGTATAACTGGTATGACAATCCGGGATTGTTATACCGATTGTCATACCAGGCAAAATCAAATTAGAAAATAGAAGAAATAAAGTAATAAAAATAATAAATACTAAATATATATAACTGGTATGACAATCTGATAGTCATACCGATTGTCATACCAGTATAAAATAAAAGGAAAATATTTATATATAAGGTTTATAACTGGCAAGACAATTGATAGTCATACCGATTGTCTTGCCAGTATAAAACTATATTGATTAACAAAATAAAACACAATTAGACTGAAATGACTTTCAACAAGACAATTTCAATTGTCTTGCCGATTGTCATAGCAGCATTAAAATCAAAATAAACACACACATATATATATATATATATATATGTACTGAAATGATTTTCAGCAAGACAATTTCAATTGTCTTGCCGATTGTCATTTTAGTAGAGACAATTAAATATTTACAGAAAATATTAACAAATATGGAAAACTGAAATAAAGTCTTATATTAATAGTAAAAATTCAGAAAATATTTAAAAAAACAAAGACAATATTTCAGAATTAATTATTTTCATTCCAAAAATAGATTTCTGTTGAATTTTAGAAAGTAAAATTCATAGAAAAATATTTTTAGTGAAAATAAAATATTCTGAGATATTTAAAATTAACAAGTAGAGTAAATAAAACAGATGAGATAATAAAAATTACATAGAAATAAGCAAGAAATATTGGAAAATGATAAAATAAATTTGCAAATGAAAAATTCATTTGTAAATTCACTCAAGAACAGATTTCAGATATTCACAAGTTTAATCACTAAAGCTATTCAACATACCCAATTTACCAACTAATTTGGTAAATGTGGATTCATCAAGAGGTTTAGTGAAAATATCTGCTATTTGTTCTTCTATTGGAACAAAAAATAGTTCAACAGTACCATTCATGACATGCTCTCTAATAAAATGATACCTGATGTCGATGTGCTTTGTCCTCGAGTGCTGCACAGGGTTGTTGGTGATGGCTATTGCACTTGTATTGTCACATAAAATAGGAATTTTGTTCAATACAGAGCCATAGTCTTGTAGCTGGTTCCTAATCCACAAGATCTGAGCACAGCAGCTTCGAGCAACAATATATTCAGCCTCGGCCGTTGAGTTGGAAACTGTTTGCCGTTTCTTATTGTACCATGAGACTAGCCTGCTACCTAGGAATTGACAACTCCCTGAGGTGCTTTTCCTATCAACAACACTTCCTGCATAATCTAAATCTGTATATCCAACAAGGTTAAAACCAGATTCTTTAGGGTACCAAATACCTAGATTTGGTGTTCCCTTAAGATATCTTAAGATTCGTTTAACAGCAACGAGATGAATATCTCTAGGATCCACTTGGAACCTTGCACATAAGTATGTAGCATACATAATATCTGGTCTACTTGCAGTAAGATAGAGTAATGAGCCAATCATACCTCTGTAGCTTGTGACATCTACCTTAATGGAGTTTTCACATGGTCCAAGCTTGACAGCTGTAGTTGACAGAGTCCTTGCTGATGCAGAATCCTCTAGATTGTACTTTTTGAGGAGTTCCTTGAGATACTTGGATTGACAAATAAAAGTTCCATCTAACCTTTGATTTACTTGTAATCCAAGAAAGAACTTCAGCTCTCCCATCATGCTCATTTCAAATTTGCTGTGCATTAACTTAGCAAATCTCTTACAGAGATTATCATTAGTAGACCCAAATATTATATCATCCACATAGACTTGGACTAATATTGTATCATTCTTATGGTTTTTAGAAAAGAGAGTTTTGTCTATGACACCTCTAATAAAGCTATTTTCAATAAGAAATTCAGAGAGAGTGTCATACCATTTTCTCGGAGACTGTTTGAGTCCATAGATAGCCTTGAAAAGAAAGTAGACAAAATCCAAATGATCTGGATCTTCAAAACCAGGAGGTTGCTCTACATATACCTCTTCATCCAGCTTTCCATTTAGAAAGGCACTCTTGACATCCATTTGATAAACTTTAAAGTTAGAGAATGCTGCAAATGCCAAAAATATCCTGATGGCCTCTAGTCTAGCCACTGGAGCATAGGTTTCATCATAATCAATGCCTTCAGCTTGTGAATACCCTTTAGCTACCAGTCTTGCTTTGTTTCTTATAACCACACCATCTTCATCTAGTTTATTCCTGAATACCCACCGAGTATCAACAGCTCTCTTGTGTGTAGGTCTAGGTACCAGTTTCCAGACTTGTTGACTTTCAAACTGATTGAGTTCATCTTGCATAGAAATCACCCAATCTGGATCAGTCAGTGCTTCCTCAATCTTCTTAGGTTCCATCTCAGAAAGAAATCCTGAGAACATACACTCATTTTGAGTAGCACGTCTAGTTCTGACTCCAACATCTGGATCACCTATAATCAACTCAAAAGGATGAGCTTTATTCCAGAAAGTCTATCTTGGAATATTTGATCTTGATGATTCGCCTTGAAATTCATTGGGATGTTGTGTCCTACTAGATGATCCTTCAGCATCTCCCCCTGAGTTATTGCCATGTTGACTTGAAGATTCTCCGTCAGTAGCAGTGGTATCTCCATTGTTGCCAAAGTTTCCATCACTATTACCTTGAGTATCATCATGATTAACAGGTTCTTCACCAGCAACAACCTCAGGTTCTTGACCATGTTCTGATTCTGAATCTGACATATCATCAAACTTCAGTTTCTCAAAAGGATCTTCAGTTTGGATACTAGGGAGTTTGGTGTCATCAAATGTAACATTGACACTTTCAGTTACTTTGTGTTGATCAATGATATACACTCTGTATGATCTTCTTCCATATCCAACAAAAATACCCTCATATGCCTTTGCCTTGAATTTACCACGACGATCATCTCCATCCTTGAGCACGAAGCATCTGGCACCAAATACATGAAAGTATTTGATAGAAGGTTTCTGTTCATTCAAAATCTCATAAGGAGTTTTCATGAAGTCTTTGTTGATTAGAGTTCGATTCTGAGTATAACATGCAGTATTGACAGCTTCAGCCCAAAAGTACATTGGAAGACCTGATTTACTTAACATCGTTCTTGCAGCTTCAATCAATATACGATTCTTCCTTTCTACCACTCCATTTTGCTGAGGGGTTCTAGGAGCTGAAAATTGTCTGGTAATCCCTTTGTCTGTACAGAATCCATTGAGAAGTGAATTCTTGAATTCTGTTCCATTATCTGACCTTATTGCTCTAACAGGGACATTAGAATCTAACTCAATCATCTTGATATGATCAATCACAACTTGTGGTATTTCATCCTTAGAGTGAAGAAATAAAACCCACGTATACTTGGAATAATTATCAACTATCACAAGACAGTAACACTTCTTTTACATCGAAAGGACATTAACTGGTCCAAATAAATCCATGTGCAATAATTGCAGAACACCAGTTATGGAAGATGTGTCAGTGCCTCTGTGATTTGCTTTCTTTGACTTTCCTTTCTGGCAAGCCTCACATAGTCCTTCTGGGGAGAATTCCAGCTGAGGCAGACCTCTGGCCAATTTTCTTTTGACAAGAGAATTCATTGTTTTGAAATTGAGATGAGAAAGTCTCTTGTGCCATAGCCAACTCTCATCTGACGATGCCTTTGCATAAAAACAATTGACTTCAGGATTGCTTCCAGAGTTCATGTCAGCTACGAACAGATTTCCTTTCCAGATTCCCATCAAGGAGGGTTTTTCACTTTTCTTGTGCAGAATCTGACACTTCAGCTTGTCGAATAAAACATTGTAGTCGTTGTCACAGAACTGACTAATGCTAAGCAGATTGTGTTCAAGTCCTTGCACAACATACACATTTTCAATGATAACATTTCCAGCTAGCAAACAGCCATATCCCTCCGTTAAACCTTTGCTGTTATCTCCAAAGGTAACCACTGGGCCAGCTTTCTCAACCACATTTGATAGCAGGGCTCTATCTCCGGTCATATGTCTTGACGATCTGCTGTCAAGAATCCACACTACCGGTTGTACCTGTTTAATGCCCTGCAATACAAATGGATTAGACCTTCTTCGGAACCCAAGCTTGGCTGGGTCCGGCATATTTGTAAAATTGGCCTTTATCAGGCAAAACAACATTCTTAATTTTAATATTCTCAACTTTCTCAATGACTGGACATTTGACCTTGTGAACAGGCTTGACAAATTTCTGTTTAGGCTTAGGCACAAATGTCTCCTTTCTAGCTTTAGGAGGACTAGCAGTCTTAGACTTATCATGCTTTCTATTATTCACATGCTGGCGAGGAGTAGTCTTATCATTAGAAACATGCTTACCATTAAAATAAGCATACATCAGATTAAAAGCACAAGACATACAATCAGGAACACCACATGCTATATGAGAGGGATTAACAATAGGCAACTTATGCATGGTAGACATGGCATTTGTGTTATCCAACTCATGTGTGTCTGAGTTAGTCTCAGTTGCTTTCACAACCTTGACTGGAACATTTGACACACTTGACTTGGAGACAGCTTTCTCATTAGCATTATCTTCAGCACGGATTTCTTCTTGAATAATAAATGAGGTCTCATCAAATGGTTCAGCAATTGATTCTTTATAGAGGGGTTCATCAACACCCTTAAGCACATGTGGTACTTCCCTGCCTTTAGCACAGACATGAGGAGGGGAGTTTATGCCTAATTTTCCAATAGCAGCATTGTAATCATAACCTATTCCAGATGTTTGA
This sequence comes from Apium graveolens, assembly GCF_009905375.1. Taxonomy (NCBI): domain Eukaryota; kingdom Viridiplantae; phylum Streptophyta; class Magnoliopsida; order Apiales; family Apiaceae; genus Apium; species Apium graveolens. The sequence goes on along the minus strand of NC_133654.1, from coordinate 15,629,428 downwards.
TTAACAACTTGCTTATTGTAAAACTCTTTGGACTTCGAACAAGAATTAAAGTAAGCTTTAACTTTAGCCTCAAGACCGGTGATCTTGTCTTTGAGAATAGTTTCAAGTTGTCTATAACAGTCAACTCTATTCTCTAGAAAAGATACTTGTTCTTTTAATTTATCTTGATTAATGTGCACAAGTCTTAATTCATTGACCTCTTTCTCAAGGTCTTTGATTTGTTGATTTAACAATTTATTATCACGATGAGCACAATCTAAGGAACCTCCTAGATGATAAACTAATTCAGCATCAGTAAATTTTACCTCTTTTCTTGACGATGAGGTATTTGCATCACTAGCCATGAGAGCAAGATTCCCAACTTCTTCATCTTCACTGTCAGTATCATCCCAGCTTCTTCCCTTTGCCAGGTAAGCCCTTTCAGATTTACTCTTCTGATTAGAATCATAAGTGTTCTTCCTAAATTGTTTTGGATTCCTGTATTCTGTGGCAAAGTGTCCCAACTCATTACAGTTGAAGCATCGAATGGTGCTTCGATCAACCATCCCTGTTTTGTACCCACCACTGCTGGTGTTAGAGGATGAAGATCCACCTTTCTGGAATCTGTTGTAGTTGGACTTGTACTTAAACTTGGGATTCCTTTTGAATCTGACATTTGAGAATCTCTGGACAATCAGGGCCATTGACTCATCCTCCAATTGCTCCAGTTCTTCCAAGGAATAAAAATCATCTCCTGATTCATTTGTAGTAGGAGGATCAAATTCTGCTACTATCACATTTTCTTCAACCGTGGAAGACTGTACCATTCTTTCTGACTGTTGAGATTGTTGATGTTGTTGATCTTAGCTACTAGAGCAGTAGACGTGCTGACCACTCTTCCTTTCCCGTAAACTTCCTTCTGCTGAATCTGCTCCAACTCATAAGTCTTTAACACACCATAAAGCCTTTCCAAAGAAATCTCACTCAGATCTCTTGCTTCTCTTATGGCAGTGATTCTATGTTCGAGATGAGTTGGCAGTGTTAAAAGGAACTTTTTGTTGACCTCCCTGATGGAATAGTATTTACCATTAATGTTCAGGTTGTTGATCAATGCATTGTACCTCTCAAACACTTCAGTGATTCCTTCTCCTGGATTGGATTTAAAGTATTCATACTCAGAGGTTAGGATTTCTAACTTGTTCTCCCTAACTTCCTCTGTGCCTTCATTAATAACCTCAATAGTTTCCCAGATATGTTTGGAATCTTTACAATTCATCACATGTCTATTCATCAAGGGATCAAGGGAATCTACTAAAATTAATTGAAGGCTAGCATCCAGGGAGGCTTCTTCTTTTTCAGCAGGAGAAAAATCCTCAGGATTCTTTACATAAGTTCTAGCTTTGGTGATCACCACATCATTTTCTATTACCTCTGGTTCAATAACCATTGGAATTTTTGGACCTTTCTTTAACACTTCCAGATATTTGGGATTAGCAACTTGTAAAAACAATAACATCTTCTTCTTCCACATGATATAATTTTTTTTATCAAATAGTGGAATTTTAACGGTTCCAACTTTTTGTGAAGTCATTATGAATTTTTGAATAAATAAAAATTCAAGGAGTGAAAGAAACACAAAAGTCTAGGATCTTGATTTGTTCGTTAATCAGAAGTCAGAAGGCTCTGATACCAATTGTTAGGTCCCAATATGTTTGTAGAAGGGGGGGGTGAATACAAACTATACCGTTTAATCGAATAAAATGCGGAAAAAAAGGTGAAACAAAATTCATGTTAAATAAAACTTTTATTAAACTTGAAAGGTGTTACAACAATGGTATCTGTTATAAGGGATTAATCTCAAATCAATTATTACAAATCTAGAATAAATTCGACATGAACTTTTTCTATTTTTGCAATAAAAAGATCAAATGCTAAATGCGATTTGAGATTAAGTTCTAGGGATTTTGATCCGCTAGATTGTTACACAAGAACAAGATAAATAATTCTAGCGGTTTGGATTTAACTTTACAATCTAGAATTTTGATCTTGAATAAAGCAGATGAAAAATGAAATGTTTTGCTTTTGCTTCTGCTGTGTTCTTGACTTGGTTTTTTTGGATGATTGTCAGAATGAATGTCTTCTGCTTCTTTTATCAAAACAACCGAATGGAAATGAACTGCAATGACAATCCCTTGGCTCAGCAAGACAATCGGTAGAACTATCTTTAGAGCTAGCAAGACAATCAGAATGAACTAGCAAGACTTTCGGTATGACTATCAATTATCATACCGATTGTCATAGTAGTTCAAATCATATTGTCTTACTGAATTAATAATAGATTTTAATCTAATAAAAATTCTGAAAACCCTTAATATTAATTCTGAATTAATTAATCAATTAATTCAATTAATCAATAAATTAATCTTTGTAGATATAATTTATTTTCTTAATTAAATTATATGACTTAATTAATTAATAGAGAATTAATACTAATCTTGAGCAGCAACCATTCTTCTGAATATCTTCTGAAAGTCACTGAAAATAATGAATCAATTCCACCACTTCAATGTTGACACTCGATGTACTGTCTGGTTCATGAGTGACTAACTTCCGTGATGTTTCTTCATGCCTTGACCTTGATACTCTTGATTTTCTTCAGACTAAATCCTTGTAATTAATTGATACCCTGACGAGATCTCTGTCACTTGATTAAATCCACAATCTTGATTTATATCACTGAGGCTTGATCAATTTCTTGAGCTTCTTCCAGTGAATTAAGTAATCAAGTCTGTAGATGAACAATGCTTCTTAATCCTTTGACATATATTACTCTGTGAGATCTCTCTGATGATAGATCCACTATTTACTTATTACACTCTTAATTGAGTTGAGTTAAATCCTCGAATAAACAAATAGGCCATGACATATGCCTTTCACTAACCATGGTCATCAATTCCTCAGTGGTCCTTTATTCATTCTTGTCAGGATCCTTCATGACATCCTTCTCAGCAATAATCCCTTCTAGGACAACATCCTCAACCGCTACATCCTCAATATGAACATCATCCGGTCCCGTGTTAGGACGCTCTATCGGATCCACAATCTGATCTTCAATACCTAATAAAATATCATCGCGTTGTTGCTCCTCAACCTCAGGGTTTGGAGTCCCGCTACCATATATGATAACGAACTACGCCTCTATCACGATATTTATAAGGGTTCCCCTAAGGGTTTTAACTGTTAGCACCACATTAGGTAGTCCGACTATGAACTTGGCAAGAGTTCTTATTTATCTTAGTGAACTTATTATTTTAACGTCACTTCATCTCTGAGGTTTATAACGCTTAGCTCTGATACCATTTCTGTAACACCCCCAAATCCGGGGTTGGGGATCCGGGTTGTCACGAGTTTCATTTCCCTTAATAACACCCAAAAATAACACGAGTCATTTTATTCCAAAATTATATGCCAATACACCTAAAAAGGGTTTCTGAATAAAATTACATTTCTTTGCCATTATTACAATTGATAAAGATACATAAGTCTGGTACATCAAAAGTTGAAAGCCTAGCCTATTGGTAGTTCCTACCTCAGCTACAACGACATCAACGCCTATAGGAAACTGCGGAACGTTTCCTATCCGCTCGCGAATTGGGAGCTTGGTCCTGTTCATCTTGTCTATATGATGTTGTGTGATGAAAGAAGAAAGCAAGGGTGAGCAACAAGCCCACCAAAATAATATGTATAATGATTAACTATATATGAGCATTCTCATAGTACTCATGAAAGTCTTAGTCAAGAAGAAATGAACCAAGCTGATATCTTAACGCGACGAAGTCGCAAAATATTCAGTATATATACATATATACTTTTCAAAATCTTTGAAATCCTCTGCCATGTATAATATACACATAGTTCCAGTTTATAACTGTATAAAACTATCGTTGCAAGGTGATCTCATATATCTAACCTTGTCTCAACGTTTTTGTGAAAATTTTTGTCATGCATAAGATAATCATTAACCAGATATAAGTTGAAAAGATGAAGTTACAAGATACTTCAATATGCTTATATCTTTTTCGAATACTACTTGAACTACCACCGTTCAAGTTATAATTAGTTTCAAAAGTTCATCACATAGATGAGACTACAAGACAAGATTTGAATAGATTCAATCTTTGAATATCGTTATAAATAATGAAGTTACGAGATACTTCATTAAGTCCCGATATATATATATACACCTATATATATATATATTTCATACACTCCTTGAAAACCTCTGTTATGAAAATTATAAACAGAGTTGCAATATCCAATGAATTTGGAAAGGAGAAAACCTTGGCATAAACCTGATATCTTGCTGATCAGGCAAAGATACCAATAAGTAACCTTTTCTACTAGTAGATGGACGAATTCCCCACTGGTCATCACCCTGGCCGCAATAGGACCTTATGCTGGACTGCCACTCAGCCACTTACGCATTTGATGGACTCCCACTGAGCCACTTACACTTTCATGGACGCCCACTGAGCCCATGTTGCTTATGCCGACTCAAATAGATGGACTTACTACCCGAACGTTGGGTAAGTAATCAATTCATTTATCAAAACAGCAACCTCGTTGCGAATATAAAATACACCACAGAGCCGGATCCTTTAGATTTTTGAACGAGTATTCAAGTCCCCTTCAAAAAGAAGATCTTAAATTTGAAAACGAGTTTTGAGATCCGCTCTAAACTTTAAAAGTCAATTTGAAGACTCGAAAACATTTTTAAGAATGTTTGGAGTACTGCTGATTTATTAAAATAAATCAGTCCCAATATATTAGAAAATATGTGAATATTATTATTTAAATAATAATATTCCCAAAAAGGATAATCTCTATAAAATAATCGAAGTAGAAGTGTTAAACTCATACTTGAAATGGGTATTAAATAACCAAAGATATACTTATACGAAAGTACTATCTTTATTTGAATAATCAAATAATATTCATTAATAAAATAAATGGGGTCATAAGCCCTCGAATGACTATTCAAAATAATATTCACTAATAAAATAAACAGAGTCATAAGCCCTCGAATGAATATTCAAAATAATATTCATTAATAAAATAAACAGAGTCATAAGCCCCCGAATGAATATTCAAAATAATATTCATTAATAAAATAAACGGAGTCATAATCCCCGAATGAATATTCGAAATAATATTCATTAAATAATATAAACTGAGTCATAAGTCCTCGAATGAATATTCAAAATAATATTCATTAATAAAATAAACGGAGTCATAAGCCCCCGAATGAATATTCAAAATAATATTCATTAATAAAATAAACGGAGTCATAATCCCCGAATGAATATTCGAAATAATATTCATTAATAAAATAAACGGAGTCATAATCCCCGAATGAATATTCGAAATAATATTCATTAAATAATATAAACTGAGTCATAAGTCCTCGAATGAATATTCAAAATAATATTCATTAATAAAATAAACGGAGTCATAAGCCCCCGAATGAATATTCAAAATAATATTCATTAATAAAATAAACGGAGTCATAATCCCCGAATGAATATTCGAAATAATATTCATTAAATAATATAAATTGAGTCATAAGTCCTCGAATGAATATTCAAGTAATATTCATTAAATAACATAAAGTTATCGAATAAACCTTATTCGATTAATAGTTTTGAAAACTATATCAATATATATATATATATATATATAACTATATATATATCATATACTCGGGAACATCTACTCCCGGTTTTAGAAAAGGGTTCACCTTTGGGTCCCCTATCCTCAGGGTATACGCAACTACTGCTTATCTCTAACATAGGTATTATGCAACTAATAAGCATTTGTATCAATAGATATATAAATCAAGAATACGAAACAGGCATGCATATATACATATCACATGCTACAATATATCGCAAGAATTTGCTAATAACAAACATGCATTTATCACAAGACCATGCATATACACATATACATCACAACAACAGTTATACGGGTAGAAAACTTGCCTGAGCGACTGGGGGTTACAAATGGCTTGGGACGAGTCTGGTAACCTATAAACAACATATAAGTTGGAATTAAACCAAAGTCACTTATGAATCTATACTTTAACCAATTAGACCCTAACGTTCGCTTTTGCACTTAACGATTAACTTAAGTCGCTCGAGTACCCTCGGCTCCACCATTTTTAATAAATTAACCATTAAGGGTTTTAAGGCGATTCTTTCGCGAGTGCCTTACCAACTGCCTAATACACTTTACATAAATGTTTCATACCCCAATTAGTCCTTTAATGTCTTTAACCTATGTTTCAAAGTAAGGCGAGGGGTAATGGTTCGTTTGCGAAACGCCGTTACTTAAAACGGTCGTTTCTCCTAATCCGTACATCGGAATCAAACGAACCACATATCAAAACGAAGCTCGTAACATGAACTATCTAATCATGGCAATGGTCAAAACCTAGAAGTGAGTTAACGGGTCCTAATGTTAAGAGCAAAAACAGTCTAAAGTAAATCGGACATTACGACGGCTATGTTTACGCGATTACCAAATTTTAAACTACTCCAATCAACCACAATCAACTACAAATCAACCCATAACCACCAATACCACCAAACTTCATCCAAACCTTACTAACTCAGTCCATAACCTCATGATTTTTCCAACTTATTCAATCTCAAACAAGAGCTACTAATTATACTTAAGGTTCATCAACCAACAACCAAGATTTATAACCTAAAATCATTATAATTCCATCCAAACTCTAAACATACAAGAATCATGCTCTCATGAACTATAACAAACAAAACCAAACCTAATACTCAAAGTAAAGTTAGGGTTTGGAGGGGTAATACCTTCCTTGGAGAGTGGAGAATCACTTAGGAAGCCTTAAATAACCACTAACTATCTTTACTAAGCTTGGATCTTGAAGAAAACATAAGAAAACACAAAGTTAGTTTCTTGAAAACACTATTCACCAAGAACTTAGATGAATTGATTAGCTATGTTAAACATGGAATCTTGAGCTTAAACTTATGGCTCATCTTAGTTATGAATTATGGAAGCTAAAGAAACAAACCTCTTGAATTATGAAGGTGTGTAGCTTGATTTTTGAAATTTTCTCCTTTGCTTTTCATGGAAAAGCCGAGAGCAAAGAGTGGGGGAAGAAGAAAATGTTTTTGTTTTGGTTGCTTTTGATTTTTGTGTTTGTTTTGCTTGTTAATTAGGTTGTTACCATGGTAAATATTGTGTGGCTCACAATCATCCAACAACACACTTGCTTGGTCATGCTTATGTCACCATGTGATGTCACCCTCCCTCATTTGTCCTCTTCTCATTGGTTTGATGACATCATCCCCACTAATCTCTTTGATTAGCTTTTAATTATTTGGCTAATGACCGCTGATCTGTTATACGGTTCGCTTAACTTTCGTTTTCGTTTATCGTTTGAGGGATCATACCCGGGATCTTATTACTTGGGTTCCCTTAACCTTTCTCAATACATTATATTCCTTTTATGATCCTCTCTCATAATCGTTGAATTTAAATCCTTTTAATCATGTTACCTTATACTCAATTATTTCGGTATCTGGTGGATTTTCGGGAAAAATCAAAGTATTCGAAATTGGATTCTGACGATCTTTACATACACTTATATACCATATAGAGTACTAATAAAATCTCAGAATATCAATAACAGAACCCCTACATAGTGTGGCATGAAAAGTTTTCTTATTCAGCATAATCTGCAAAATCACTATTCATAAGGGTTTCAAAAATTTCCAAAAATTGGGGTTATTACAATTGGTCTCACAGTGGAAATAATTTATTAAGTGGGAACAATTTTAAATTTTAAACTAAAACTGAACTACCTTAATTAATGGGATTACTTGGTAAGTGGAACAGTTTTTCCTTGAAAACTGCATGTGACAAGTAATGATTACTGTATTCTCGTGCCCATTAATTATCCTTTACTGCTGCATGTCTGACAGGTGTCCAACGGTTACTTTTTCTACCGTGTATAAGTAAAAGAGAGAGAAGATTGTAAAATCTTTTATTTACTTTCACAATTTATCTCTCTTTCTTTACTTCTATTCTCTCTCATCTCCTGACGTTCTTTTTCATACAACTATTTTATCAAACACCTTTCAAGCAACCTAACTTCTCAATTTTTCTCATGGCACCTAAGGATTTGATTATGGATGGAGCCAAGTTTGTACCCAACAACTATACTGCAACCTTGAACCATGCTGAAGCTCCATCTGATTTGCACTTTGTGCAAGATCTTCTAGCACACAGTGAGATTGGGTATGCGTTGACCCAACCTCAAGTAATTTCAAGCCAACAAGTTCTGATGTTCTGGCGGACTGGGCATTTTGATAATGGTGGTGCTACTGGTACTCCAAGCATTATTTTTGAAGTAAATGATGTTGAGCATGTGGTAACTCCTGGAGCAGTTCGCAAAGCTCTACACTTACCAGAAGGCTGTATTTTCTCAACAGCGGAGGAACCTGTTCTACATCAGCTCATGGCTAATTTGGGGTATGAGAAGAGTTTGGCCAAGCTTGGACAGTTGAAAAGAGCACATATCAGAAAGGAATAGAGCTTTTTCTTCGACTGCATCACTAAGGCATTCTCAAATAAGTGTTCCAACTTTGATGCCATTCCAATTATGAGTCAACACATTGGGTATGCTATTATTCACCAAACTCATTTTGATTTTGCAAGAGCTGTGCTAGGTTTTATAGGGGATAGGATGACAGAAGATAGGAATGTAGTATACTTTGCTAGATTCTGTCAGCTTATATATAACTTCTATTGTGTTGATGAACCCCAACCTACCACTGACTTAATTCCACCCTTTAAGCTTACAAAATGGGCTTTTAATGACTTGGTAAATGCTGACCTTAAGAAAAAGGTGGTTAGACCCTTACAGATACCTCAGTCTGTAAAACAGATCTGATATGCTGATCCTCAAACCTACACATCTGTTTACCCTGATGTTCAACCCACCAACACATCCCAGAAACCACAACAACTATCAGAACATACCACATACTCAACCCTCTATCAGAACATATATCAAACCTTCACAGATATCTCAACCTTCATCATCAGCATATACTGTGAGGCCTTCATCTTCAAAGCCCAAGAGGACAAAGACTGTACCTCAGACACCACAGAAGAGGAGGATTGTTCTGAGGGATGAATCGGACAGTGAGGAACAGGTTCCTGTGTCAGAACCTGTTGTCAAAGAAGCTGAGAAGGTCTTTTCTCAAAAGGATACTGGAATTGGGGGATCTAAGCTTCTAAAAAGGCTTAAAAGGATGTATTCAGATGAAACTCCCAAGGAATCTCAACCTTCAAAGAGATACAAGAAACATAGAGCATAAAGGTATAGGGCTGAGTCAGTTTCAGAGGATGAGGAAGCAGCAGCTAAGGAAGGAGATCAGGAATCTCTGATCTCAAAAGAGCCAGAATTTGCTGAAGCTACTGCATCTCCACCTCCATCGTCACCAACTCAGGAAGCTGCTAAAGATAAATCATCTACACCACCTGTGTCTTCTGTACATGAACCAGTATCTACTGTAGACCCAGGCACAAGTGCTGAGATTGATATTCACAACCTAACTGTGCCTGAGGTTCTCTACTTAGAAGCTCCATCAGCTCAAATCAATCCATCAACAACACCAATTCCTGATGCTAATGCAACTCCAGAATTGTCTACAACACCTTCTCTGCATCTAGACATTGAAGATCAGATTATAGGTGAGCATCAGAATATGGTTATTGATCAGAACTTGGAAGCAGATCAGCACTTAGAGGATGATGTTGAAGCCTCCAAAGCCTCTCATACTGTTCTTTTATCAGAGGATGTTGACTCTGTAAATTCTGATGTTGCAAATGCTGATGATACTGGTGAGGCTGCTCCAAAAGCAGATGCTGATGAAGCTGGTCCTTCTGGACATGCACCTCTACAAGCTCCTTCAAAAACTGAACTAGTTAAAAAGTTTGTTAGAGGAGATGCACCAGTACCTTGGAGTGAAACTCCTAGAGGACAGGAGTGGACTAAGGAGTGGAACACAGTCACCTTTGTTCCATCTGAAAAAATTCTTGCTGAGCACTTGGCAAAAGCTGATGAGATGCTAATTAATGATGATTTCAAGACACAGCTACGAGTTACTGCATTGAGTACTAGACATCTTCAAGGTCAACACTCAACAACTCATGCCGAGGTGCATAATATTCAAGAAGCTTTACTCAAGCAAGAAACAACTATGAAACTTGAAAAGAAAAGCTTTTTCAAACCTACCTTTGACAGAGTTGCTTACATTGAGAAAACCCAAGAGAAGCAACAATCTCAGTAAATTAATTTTTGAAAATCAAGCTTCTCAGCAATCTCAACTCGATGAAATCCAATCCTTAGTGGAATTGCTTGTCTCTCTTCTTTTACCTGCTGATGCCAAAAAGAGAGAGAAAGTAATTAAGTCCAAATGCAAACCTGTTAAGACACTAAAGGGGAAGGATGATGAAAAAGATGACCAGGGAAACTCTGGAATGAGTGGAGGTCATGGTCAAGGTAGAGGTATCTCATCAAGAAGAGCTGGAACTACAAGTCATAGAACAAGTTCTGATACTGGGAGAAGAATAACTTCTGATACTGGTAAAAGGATAAGTTCTGATGAACTTTTGGATCTTGATGAAGAAATTTCAAGACAGTTATTTCTGAAAGAAAATCCAGGAATGGACTTTGAGAGTCTAATGGAAGAAGAAGCTAGACTTAGGTCAGAAAAGGTCAACTCTAAATCTGAAGCTTCTGTTGGTAAAAAGAAACTTCCTACGGCTAAAGGCATTGTGATAAAAGAAAGGACAAATCCTGTGGAAATCAAGGCCAGATCACAATTACAGATAGATCCAAGGTCCAAGGGAAAAGAAAAAGTTGGTGAACCTGTAAAGGTTTATGTGCCTCCTGTGGATGAAGAAATTTATGTTGAAGATGCTGATCTTACTCTGACTTCAAGAAAGATTTCTAAGACAACCTCTGACATGGCTCAAGTTGTTCAGAGTCAAGATATAGTTAGTTCTGATATAACCTTGAAGCAAGCAACCTCTGACATAGCTCAAGTTGACTTGATATCAGAAGATAAGTCAAAGGAAACCTCTAACATTGCTCATGTTAAATCCTCAAGGTTACTCCTACAAGGTTTCACTAAAGCCAAACAGACTCAACCTTTGAAGACTGCAACAAGTGGTTTTGAAGCAAGAGTGGTTACTGGAAAGGAAGCTAGAGATAAATCTGGATTGGGTAGTGCTGATGAGAGAAGAGTACAGAACACAACCAATGATCCAACTTGCTTAAGTGAACCAGGTGTTGGAGCAACTCCTGAAAGATTGAATCAACTAGAATCTGTACAGATGGTCTATCATACCTACTTGAAAGAACACATCTTGTTATATTTCATGACAGATGGTAGGGTTTACCATATAAGGGAAAATGATATTCCACTGAAGTATTTTGAGGAACTGGAACATGTTTTATTCTTACTTCAAGTGAATGACAGAATAACAGAAAAGGCTGCAAACTATTTGAAGACTCAAATTCAGAGACAGAAAAGGCTTTATTCTGTAAAGTCTGACATCACATATCTTCCAAAGTACAGAGATCACAAGGGTGATATTGTTGATATGAAGCCTAATACTATACAGATCAGAACATATCTTGGTATTAAGGGACTTGAATTCAATCTAGAGTCTAACAAAGCCTATGTCATAAGACTAGATCAGGAGTTGAGAAAAGCGAAAATTAATGATCTCAGATATGCTATCTTCCAAACTGGTGAAGGTACTACAGAACTCAAAGATGCTAAAAGGAGGATGATTGATGAACTCAGATATGCTGAGAGATGTTTGTTAAAGAACTATCTCAGAACAACTTCTGACATCAAAGAGATCAGAAAGTGAAGCCAAGTCAAGATCTACAACTGCTCAAATTCTGATATATATACAGAATGAAGTTGTTATCAGAAATTAAAGTTGGTAAAGCTTTGAGGACTGTAAGTTGTAGTTATCTAGTCAATTTCTTATGCATTTGTACTTAATGTTTTTGACATCATCAAATACCTGTTAAACTTGTATATTATGCTAATTTACAAGTTGGGGGAGATTGTGAGATATATTTGATAATGTCATGTCTAATATGATTTATGTTTAGTTTTCAGATCTTACTTGAACATGACAAATCAGTACTTAACTGAAATCAACACTTATACTGAAGTCAGAACCTAAGTCATCAGTACTTAAGGTTCAAGAGATATTTATCAAAAGATAATATCAGGACTTAAAGGAAACTTTCAGATAAGGAAGGCGGCTAGTTGAAAGGAAAGAAGATCGAGACAAACGTAAGAAGAAATATGCATGAAGAAGGAATTCTATGAAGAATGGAACACTTGGAAGAAAAGATAACTGATTGATATATTTTAGGAAGCAAAATTATATTCCATATCAATTAGCGATTATCTTGTAATTGTGTGATATATAAACACAGACATAGGGTTTACACTATAAGTGTTATCATTATCGAGAATATTATTTATTGTAACCCTAGCAGCTCTCGTGATATTTGTTCATCACTGAGAGAGGACAATTCCATATTGTAACAGAGTTTATTGCATTAAATAAAGTCTATTTTCTGTTACTTGTGTTATTTGAATTCGATTTGATTGTGCTATACACTGTATTCAACCCCCTTCTATAGTGAATGTGACCTAACAAATTTTAATTGGTATTTCCTCTTGAACATTTGGAGTGACCAGAATGTTTAAGATCTCCTTCGTAGGTAGGCACTTCTTTAATAAAGCTTGTTAAAAAACCATTAATAATTCTTGCTTACATAAAGATCAAAGCTTGTTGCGGGAAAACAAACGATCAACTGTGTCAACTAGATAATAACACTTAAGCCATATATTAACAAAACACTAACTACTTCTAATAAATTTAGATGTCCAGGAGTTTTGTTTTGTTGGTATAAGGATCTCAAATTCCATTATCTCCGATTAATATGATATAGATAGAGACTACGAATTCCACCACTGTTGTAATTATAGAAGATATATGCTTTTGTGTTATATAACAAATTGAAATTAAAATTGTTTTAATAAAACTTACCACCTAACACTAACTATACCTTGAAAATTTCACATCAGTCTGATACGAAAAAATCAGAAGTGTGCTTTATCGTTTTAAAGTTATAAATATCATTTGTAATAGCAGTATATATATTTATATAATTCTGTCTTTTAGATTCATTTTGAACTTCCCATTCAAAGTACTGCAATAACTTATGAGTCATCACAATAACTGAAAACAACATTAAGCACAAATAGTTTTTCTAAGGTTAAACAAGAAGATTTTAAGGTAAAACACTATTTGCTCTTTAGGTTCACCACACACATCAACACTAGTTTATGTCCCTATGTCTATTGGTAAGCTTTTCCGTTATGTATTTGTAGCATTACTTGTGGTGTTCTATAACATTTAATTGTAAAATTAATTTTTTTCATTTGAAAAGAAATTGCATTTTATGTTTGATTCATAGTATATAAGACACATAACACCACATGAGTTGTCAGGCCTTCTTCTTTTTGATTCAGTGTCAGGCCTACTACAAGTTCATATTAGTTATTAATAGATAATAACAAGTAGGTTGGAGAAAGGACTTGCCAAGTAGGTAGCCTTTTTCAAATTAAATAAGTTTTGTGTGTGATTCTTACTCATTTTTCTTTTAGTATATTTTAATATAATTCGCGTAGCTAGCATCTATTACAAAATCCTCGTTTCCCCTTTCTATGTCTAAAATGCATTTTGTATTAATTCTTATGCAATTTGGTGTGACTTGTGTACAGGAGTAAGGAATGGTGAATGAGGGAGAACAAGTAGCTCTCTACTAGTTATTTGTATCTAGATCAGGAAAGTGTAGAAGAGCAAAAAGTGCTTCTCTGCCTGGTTATTTTGTATAATTTCATATCAAAGGATAGTCGACGAGTAGTTTTTTCCTATCTAAGGATAGCTTGGATTTTATGTTGTAGTTATTGGAGTTAGAGATGAGACTCTTATGTAGTGGTATGATTTGGAGAATTGAGATTGTTATTTAATAGTTTGGTTCGAAAAATTAAGACTCATGTATGCAAATTTGATATTTTATTAATTATATATGGGATTGTTACATTTGACTATTTTAGTGTAATATATGTTTACATATAGTGTTATATTACATATGCTTGTGTTGCTTAATTACAAAAAATTGGTGTTACAATAGATAAAACAGACTGTTACAATAGGTTGTGGGACCCTACCTGGTGGGTCCCGCTTATGTAATCTTGATCAAGCTATTATATCACTCATTTTGTGTTACATTTGGTCCTGCTAGTGTTACAGTAGGTGCCTATTGTAACATTTTCCTCTCTGTTACAATAGATCAGTGAAGTGTTACATTAGGGTGTCTATTATAATGCTCGTACATGTAACGCCCCCTGGTGTTATAATAGACCTTTTGTAACGCTTTTGGGGCCTATTGCAATACCATTTTGGCATTACAATAGCCCACTTATGGCGTAGTGACAAGATGCAACTACTGATTCAACAATATGAGCATTTCCACTATGAAGAAAGTGAGTCTCTCACTGATATTTTTAGTAGATTTCAAAAGCTACTAAATGCTCTTAATTTGCATGGAAGAGTCTATCAAACAAAAGACTCTCACCTCAAGTTCCTTGGATCTCTTCCAAAAGAGTGGAAGCCAATGGCAGTCTCATTGGGAAATTCTCAGGATTACAAGGAGTTCACCTTGGAGAGACTATATGGCATCCAAAAAACTTATGAGCTTGAAATTGAGCAAGATGAGAGGATGGAGAAAGGAAGGAAGAAAGGAGGGTCCATAACACTAGTTGCTGAGTTAGAAATGGAGAAAGATATGAAGGTAAAAGCTGTTGAGTCTATATCAAAGGTCTGTGAAAGCAAGGGTAAAGGGCTGGTAGATGAAAATGAAGATCACTTGAGCCAAGATGAGATGGATGATATTGATGAACATCTAACATTCCTATCCAGAAGATTTGCCAAGCTCAAATTCAAAAAGAATTTTGGAGAAGCCAAGCCAAGTAGAAACATAGTGGATAAATCCAAATTCAAATGTTTCAAATGTGGCTTGGCAGGGCATTTTGCAAGTGAATGTAGAAAGTCTGATTCTAACAAGAAGAAGTTTGAGCCTGTTAATTATAAACAGAAATACTTTTAGTTGCTCAAACAAAAGGAAAGGGCTTTCATCACACAGGAGAATGACTGGGCAGCTGATGGATTGGATGAAGATGAAGAAATAAGCTATGTCAACCTAGCCCTGATGGCCAAATATGATGAAACAGAAACAAGTTCTTCAAGTAATCAGGTAATGTAATATCTGGGATATATCGTGTAATTAATTTTTGCTAATAAATAAATATTATGTGTGGCGCCCTCCAAAACCGGGTCAAAAGTTTGGGGTCCACACACACACACTTTATTTATAACCTGCTTATAACAATAATAAAGATAATAAAAATATGTAGTGACCCTACTTACCAAATACCACGGACCGCAACAGGTTAAAGTATGCACACAAGCCAAACACACCTACTTATATTAAAAACGTTCAAATCCCAACTATTCAAACTCAGAACTGAGTATTAAACATTATTATAACCTTTTACAAACTCAAATTATCCCAAAAGAAGCCTACTAGCTTAACTCGATCAACCTGAACCCCTAGCTCTCGCGCTGGACTGGGGATCTTCGTTACCAACTGGTTCCTTCTTAACTGGAAAAGAACATAAACAATATTGCACAAATGAGCTAACTAGCTCAGCAAGTCACAATGACAAAACTGAGAATAATGATCATCAAGTAAAAAGGGTTATGATATCAAGTGAACAATGAATTATGATTTAGAATTGGATATTATATTTTCATTTTAAAAACCAAGGTTAGGCTGCTGATCAATCACACACTAACCTCGAGCAAAGCACACATCACTGCTCTAACTACTGGATCCAAGGCATACATTGGCCTAACTTGACCATTATATGGTCTGACCACGAATCTGGTCCACAATTTTATAAAAAAATAATCCAATTCTAACATAATAACAGAATAAACAGTAATAAGCAATAAACAGAATCATTAACAACATTGGACATTCGATAATGAAATGGTTTCAATCTTCGTAAGGATCAATATGGCATTTTCAAAGCTTGGATGTTAGGTAATGAAAGAATTGGATAATAAAGGAATCAATATTTCAGGGTTACCAGGAATTGGTCTTTCAAAGTATAAGATACAATGGTTTGAATATGTACGTAATCTGGTTCAGTGTTTGGTATTTAGTTTATATGTATTTGTGGAGTAGTATCGTATATTTGAGGTTCGTATTTGGGTATACAACAATCAATGGTTCAAGATCAATATCTGGAATCAGGGTTTAGGGCTCAGTGCTTCAGAGCACTTGCAATATAAAACATGATTATCAATCAATTACAGTATATCTCGAGAAAGTTCAGAACACTTGCCTGGTACTAGCTTGCTATACTGCACTCACTTTCAATCACAACTGTCTTACTCCTCGACTATCTGTTTCCCTTTCCTACACCTTGCCTCTTCTGCTCACATATCACAAACATCTATCAATATTTAACTCATACGATTCTATTCGAAACATACTTCTATCTACCCTTCGTTTCACCCAAATTCGATTAACGGATTGAAAGTTATACTATAAACAAGTAAACACCGAATATATAGACCGAAAGTTAACCAACAAGTCACATATAGCGCATAACATGTCAAATAATCATTAATATATCATTTATAATGGAGTCTCAGGTCATAATCAAGCTTTCGGGTATTTAAAATAATTTTTAAAATATTTTTCGGAATTAAAACGAGTCGTAGGATCAATTTCGGAGTAATAAACAGGGTTTAGTTGGCCAATTCTGGCTTCAAAACAATTTTATAATAATTATTGAGCCTTGAAAACAATTTAAAATAATATTTTAAAGCTCGAAACTATTTTTCAGAATTTTTAAATCATTTTTAAATAATTAAATCTAATTTAAATAATTAATTAAAATCAATTAATAATTAATTAAATCAATTAATCAATTAATTTTCGAATTAATTGATCAATTTATCAATTAAATATTAACTGAAATTAATTAACTAATTAATTCAGATTTATTTTTGAATTAAAAATAATTTTTGGAATTAAAATAATAATTTTTAGAATTTTCAGAAATTAAAAACGAATTTTCATAATTAAAATAAATAGAAAATATGATTTTTGAATATTTTTAAAACAGGAATCCTAAATTTGCAAACTCTGGAAAGTTCAGGGACTGAACTTCATCGTCCCCAATAATTGAGGTACTAAACTGTAATTTTACAGTTCCAGTCGCCCGAAAATACAGGGGTGGCCGGAGAACACGATTCCGACACCCTCACCTTACCATCTGCTTCAGATATACTCTACACAACACCAGGAATCTATTTATGCAATCAAAACACATCAATCATCCCTGTCCTGGCCGAAAAATGGCCAAGAACATCGCCGGTTTCCGGCGAAACATCGAAAACTTTAAAACACAACTCCCTTCGATTCAGACATCCTCTGTTAACGAGATATATATCAATCGATTGCAAATTTCATAAGGAACACAACTCAATATAAATCAACAGCTAATAACCCCTAAATCAAAAAGCCCCAAATTTCAATTGAAAACATTCATACGGGTTATAAACACTAATTTTAAATTCGAAGATTAAACTCAATTTTGAACATGTTATTGAACTCCAAATCAAACATATGACATATGAAAATCATCAGGAAAACAAGCTCTACAACATGCAATCATCAAATCATTCAAACAATCATCCGTACAAAAAATCATATTTTTAATAAAAATAATTTGAAAATAAACAAATTTCCAGAAAATAAACCTTGATTTCTGCAGGTATATGGTTCACAGAATCTGATAGTACACCTCAAGACCTTCGTTTTGAGTACTCGAGCTTTCCAAACGGACTCCGGTAACACCTCCGATTGTTGGTTTGATTCTCAGAAAGGTTTATGAATATAAGTATTTTCTCTGGAAAATTTTATAATTACTGTCTGCAAATGATTTTTGATACGGAATAAAATACGGTAAAGGCTATTTATAATTACGGAAAATTAGTATCCCGTTGGATCATTCGGGATATAAAATGGTACGTTTACTGATCCAAACGGTACCGGTTTTCGGGATAATTATCCAAATCAGTACAATTTGTACTGCGGTCTTGGTCTCAGCGCCTGGTTACACGTATTATGAGGTGATAATTGTGATAGTTTAATAAAAAGATCTCGTTTATCAAAAATACGAGTTTATTGATTTACCGAAACGAATAATGTATCGAAAATGTTACGCCGGGACCCGCGCAGGATAAACCGTACGCCGGATCGAAAAAGCCGAAACATGGAAAATGCTCGAAATATTGCAATTAGGTTAGGAAGGAGTTCTCGGAAGAGTTTCGGGTTATAAAAATGTAACAACAGATGACGTCGGTTGGTTCCCGATTGTATAAAATAGTTTTTAAATACTCGGAAAAAGATTTTATAAAATCCATATATTTCCTATAAAATCATAAATCAATATAAAAATAATTAGGAAGATATGACAATTATCTATATTTTATTTTGGACATATAAAAATTAAAATACTCAATTAATATTATTTTTAAACATCCAAACACATTTAACACTTAACAAATAATTCACAGAATAGATACTGAACACATATAATAATTGTCTATTAGCAAAAATAATTACACGATATATCTCGGATATTACATCCTTCCCCCCTTAAAAGGATTCTGTCCTCAGAATCTTCTAAGAAAACAAATGAGGGTACTTTTCCTTCATATCACTTTCTAACTCCTAGGTTGACTCTTCAACCTTTGGGTTTCTCCACAATACTCTCACTAACTTTACCACTTTATTTCTTAATACTTTCTCTCTTTTCTCTAGAATTTCTATCGGACTCTCTACATATGACAAGTCTGCCTGAAGCTCTATTGGCTCATATTCTATTACATGCTTGGAGTCTGGATTATACTTCTTAAGCATCGATACGTGAAAAATATTGTGAATGTGCTCCATGTGCGGAGGTAACGCCAACTCATAAGCTACTTTGCCAACGCGCTTTAGAATCTCAAAAGGTCCGACATATCTTGGGCTCAACTTTCCTTTCTTTCCAAATCTCGTTAATCCCTTCCACGGTGATACTTTCAGTAATACCAAATTCCCTTCTTCGAATTCCATATCTTTCCTTGACTGATCTGCATATTTCCTTTGACGATCCTGTGCCGCTATCAATCTCTTCTGGATAACTTCAACAACTTCCTTTATCTGTTGCACTAATTCAGGTCCAAGTATTTTACGTTCTCCTACTTCATCCTAATACACTGGGGATCTGTATTTGCGTCTATAAAGGGCCTCATAGGGTGGCATCCCAATACTGGCATGATAACTGTTGTTGTAAGCAAATTCTACCAGAGGTAAATGCTCGTCCCAACTCCCTTTGAAATCAATAGCACAAACACGTAACATATCTTCAATCGTCTGGATCGTTCTTTCAATCTGGCCGTCCGTCTGTGGATGGTAAGCCGTACTCATATTCAGTCTTGTTCCCAAACATTCTTGAAAACTTTTCCAAAATCTTGAATTAAATCTTGGATCTCGATCAGATACGATAGACACATGAACTCCATGACGAACTACAATTTCCTTCAGGTACATATTGACTAACTTATCGAGCGAAAATCTTTCATTTATAGGCAAAAAATGAGCTGACTTGGTAAGTCTATCCACTATAATCCAAATGGCATCATGATTAGCCCTTGTCCTTGGTAATCCAACTATGAAATCCATGGCAATATGTTCCCACTTCCACTCCGGAATCTCCAATGGCTGTAGCAATCCACTTGGTCTTTGACGCTCTGCTTTAACTCTCTGACATGTATAACATCTGCTAACCCATTCCGCAATTTCCCTCTTTATATCTGGCCACCAATAATTTTCCTTTAAATCTCTGTACATTTTGGTACTCCCTGGATGGATTGAATATCTCGAATTATGAGCTTCCTGTAAAATTTCATTCTTCAGCTCCGTCACCGGTGGAATCCAAATTCTAGAAGAAAACCTAAGAATACCTTGATCGTCCTTTTGCGTGCACAATTCTTCACCTACTAAATGATTTATGTCCTGATCCATTACTTCTTCTTGAAATTTCTTTATCTTCTCTAACAACTCCGACTGGAAAGTCATACTATACACTTTTGCCTCATCAGGCTTGCAAACTCTAATCTCCAATTCCAATTTCTGGAATTCCTTATATATTTCTTCGGGTACTGATAACACATTTAACTTTTCCTTTTGACTCAACGCATCTGCTACAACGTTCGCTTTACCGGGATGATAATTAATCGTGCAGTCGTAATCCTTGATTATTTCTAACTATCTCCTTTGCCTCATATTAAGCTTCTTTTGTGTGAATATGTACTTCAAGCTTTTGTGATCCGTGTAAATCTCGCATTTTTCTCCATATAGATAATGTCTCCAAATTTTCAAAGCGAAAACTATGGCTGCTAGCTCCAAATCATGAGTAGGATATTTTTGTTCGTGTGGTTTCAATTGCCTTGACGCATACACAATCACTTTATCTTGTTGCATCAGAACACATCCTAGTCCTTTATGAGAAGCATCGCTATAAATTACGAAATTCCCTTGATCGTCTGGAAGTGATAAAACAGGTGCCGTGATTAATCTTCGCTTCAATTCCTGAAAACTTTCTTCACATTTATCGTTCCATATAAACTTTTCATTCTTCCGTGTAAGCTTTGTCAATGGTGTTACAATCCTTGAGAAATTTTGAACGAATCGACGATAATATCCCGCTAATCCCAAGAAACTTCTTACCTCTGTTGGTGTTCTCGGTCTTTCCTAATTTGTAATTACCTCAATCTTTGCTGGGTCCACTTTGATCCCTTCATTACTGACTATGTGTCCTAAGAACTGAACTTCCTGTAGCCAAAACTCACACTTCGAGGATTTAGCATATAACTTCTTTTTCCTTAAAATCTCCAAAGCTGTTCTCAAATGTTCCGCATGATCCTCTTTCATCTTTGAATAAATCAAAATATCGTCTATAAACACAATAACGAACTTATCCAAATATTCCTTGAAAATTCTATTCATCAGGTCCATGAACGCTGCCGGGGCATTTGTCAATCCAAAAGACATCACTAAAAATTCATAATGTCCATACCTTGTCCTGAAAGCTGTCTTCGGTATATCCTCTGGCTTAATCTTTAGTTGATGATATCCCGATCTTAAGTCAATCTTGGAGAAGTACTTGGCTCCCTTCAATTGGTCAAACAGATCATCAATTCTGGGTAACGGATACTTGTTCTTGATTGTAAGCTTGTTGAGCTCCCTATAGTCGATGCACAGTCTCATGCTTCCATCCTTTTTTTTGACAAATAGTACCGGTGCACCCCACGGGGATACACTTGGTCTGATTACTCCTTTCTCCAACAACTCTTGCAATTGCTTCGCTAGCTCTTTCATCTCAACGGGCGCCATTCTGTACGGGGCCTTGGATACTGGTTCTGTTCCAGGTGCTAAGTCGATTACAAACTCAATTTCTCTGTCTGGAGGAAGTCCTGGTAACTCATCGGGAAACACGTCTGGAAATTCATTGACTACTGGAATATCTTCAAGTTTTGCTGGCTCCTGACTTCTGTCAATCACATATGCCACGAAATGCTCGCATCCTTGCCGTGGTAACTTCTTGGCTTGGATTATCGTTAAGAACTTCTTTACTTGCTTCTGGCCCTTGAACGTTACTATTCTTTCGTCTGGCGTCTTCACCATTACCTTCTTATTTCGACAATATATCTGGGCATCGTGCTTAGATAACCAGTCCATTCCTAAGATAACGTCAAATTCTCCTAGCTTAAATGGTATGAAATCTACACAAAACTTACTACCAGAAATCTCAATCTCACAATTCCCGCAAACTTGATTAACAGATACTCGTTCTTGATTTGCTAATTCCACAGTCATTATTTCATTTAAATACTCAACTGGACAATTTAACTTACTAACAAAATCTTGTGAAACAAACGATCGAGTTGCTCCCGAATCTATTAACATTTTGGCACATAAAGAATTCACATTAAGCGTACCTGCCACGACATCAGTATCCTGGATAGATCCTTCACAAACATGTCAAAAATTCTAGCCCTTGGAGTCTCATTCACTGCTGAGGTAGATCCCATAATCCTCAATGCATTACTGACTGGGGCTGGTGTCTTGCAATCCCTTGCTATATATCCCGGCTTCCCACATTTAAAGCACGTAAATCCAATGGCTGGAACCTTCACTGCTGGATTCCGGATAGGCTGATCCTTATTTGCTGGCTCTCTTGCTAGTTGATTTCGGCACTCCCTCGAATAGTGCCCTTTTTGGTTACACTTGAAACAAACTACATTCAACTTATTACAAACTCCTCCATGTTTCTTTCCACATACCTGACAACCTGGAAAAGTTAACCTCAACTGATTCGGCTGATTCGCATTAACTAGATGGTTGCCCTGGCTTCCGTCGCCTGCATTTTGTCTCTTGAAATTAAAATTTCTCCCTGGCTGAAACTTTCCCTTCTTAAAATTTGGAAACTTCCCTGGTTGTGACTGACCTTCATTCCCTTCGGACTTTCTCTTCCTACTTTCCTTCTCCTTCTGGGACATCTCGCTCTCCGTCTCTGCAATCATGGTTTTTTGTACCACTCCTGCATAGGTGTCCAATTCAAAAATGGCTACCTTCCCTCTGATCCATGGCTTCAAACCTTGCTGGAATCTCTTAGCTTTCTTCCTGTCAGTATCCACATATGACGGCACATACCTTGACAATTCTTCAAACTTACTCTAATAATCCGCCACCGATATATTTCCTTGCTTTAACTCTAAAAACATTAACTCCATCTGATCCTGGACAAACTGGGGAAAATACTTTTCCAAAAACAATTCCTTAAACCTCTCCCAAGTAATGACATCTATACCTTCCAATGTCTTCACAGTCTCCCACCAATAGGTGGCCTCATTCTTCAAGTACTTGCAAACTCAACCTTCTGATCTTCCTTCACCTTTACTAAGGCAAATGACTTCTCTTTTTCCTTTAACCAAACATTTGCTTCAATCGGTTCTAAGGAATCCTTGAATTCTGGTGGGTTCACCGCCTGAAAAGTTTTGAAAGTTACCTGGGGATTGGTCTGTCTTTGTTGTTGTTGTGCCAGGTGAACTGTTTGTTGGGCCAAGATTTGGAGAATCTGGGCTATTGTTGGGTCTATAGGTCCTGGGTTTGCATTCTGGTTTATATTATCTTGGTTGTTGTTGTTGTTGTTGTTGTTGGTTTCTTCATTTTGGGTGTTGGTGCGGGTATTTCTTCTGGGAGGCATTTTTTGTAAAGAATCAAACAACTTATTTAGCTTTTAAATCAAATCTTTTGCATAAAAGAAAAGTTTTGTAAAATAGAAATATCTCTTTTTGAAAACAGTTGTAACAGTTAAACTAAGTAAATTGCATGCTTCTTTACAGAATATAAATAGTTAAGGGAAAAGGGTACATGGTATCACAGGGGTATAACTGGTGCAATAAATAAGGTAAAGTAAAACATGTGCAGTAAAGTAAATGACAATGCTAGAAAGGAAAAGGTACTAATATATATAGATCAAAAGTTTTGGGTAGTACAAGCGTAAAGATGCTTCGGAAGTAAAAGCAATAAGGGTAAAACAACCTACTCACTAGCCATCAGCTCTAGTCTATAAATACAACTCAAAAGTCTACTGATACATACTACACACTACTGTACATACTATGCAACCATAATAACTCTGATCAGCATCTCTATTTCTGGGTCTCTGGCTCAACTCCAAGGAAACTCTGATCCTCCCAGCCTCTCAAAGTCTTCCATCACCTCAGTAGCCCATCCCATCAGTTCATCAGGGCCTCGACCAGGTAGTGTAGCTCCATGTAGCCTAGCCTCAAGAATCCTGCGTGTCACATGGATCTCCTCTCGAAGCTCCCTCATACCATGATCAATATCTGTAGTCCTGATGATATGCTGCAGCTCTCGAATCTGGGCCAACAAGGAATCACGCTCCAATAGAAGAGCCTCATACCGGTAATAAGGAATTGGATGCAATGTAGACTGGAATGGGGCACTCGCAACTGAATGCCCAGTGGAATCTGAATCAGCTGGTGGGGGTCCTCTGATAGGTGGCCTCATGCCTAGAGGTGGAATAGCCTGCAGTGATACGGGCTACAACACAGGTGGAGGTAGAATAGCCAACACTGGTGGAACAACAGGACGTGGATCTGAAGATGGTCCTCCAACTGAGGGCTCTGAGTGATCAACTGATACGGGATGAAAGAATCGACCATCATTGTTATCTGAAATCATATCACAATATAAAAATCTCAAACCACGACACGAATCATACTAGTACCTGTTATACCGTAGCACTCAACCTCTCAACGTTCTATCTTTCTATTCCTTACTTCTATTCCTAACCCTCTACCCATTCCCATCAATCTAGGCTTGTGTCAGTGACTTATAACCTGTGGCTCTGATACCAAACCTGTGGCGCCCTCCAAACCCGGGTCAGAAGTTTGGGGTCCACACAAACACACTTTATTTATAACCTGCTTATAACAATAATAAAGATAATAATAATATGCAGTGACCCTACTTACCAAATACCAAGGACCACAACAGGTTAAAGTATGCACACAAGCCAAACACACATACTTATATTACAAACGTTCAAATCCCAACTATTCAAACTCAGAACTGAGTATTAAACATTATTACAACCTTTTACAAACTCAAATTATCCCAAAAGAAGCCTACTAGCTTAACTCGATCAACCTGAACCCCTAGCTCTCGCGCTGGACTGGGGATCTTCGTTACCAACTAGTTCCTTCTTAACTGGAAAAGAACATAAACAAC
Organism: Apium graveolens; assembly: GCF_009905375.1. NCBI lineage: Eukaryota > Viridiplantae > Streptophyta > Magnoliopsida > Apiales > Apiaceae > Apium > Apium graveolens. Next base: position 15,604,290 of record NC_133654.1, on the reverse strand, counting down.
ATTGCACAAATGAGCTAACTAGCTTAGCAAGTTGTTAGTCCCTTAACAATATAACAAGAATTACAGAAGGGGGGTTGAATGGAACTCTTGAACCTTTTTCTTAAAATAAAAATGTTCAAACTCGAATACAAATATAAGTGTTTCGATTAGCACAATGCGGAATAAAAACTTTAAGTGAATCAAAACATAAGTAATTAAAAACAAGAGTCTTTAAAAACTTTCTGGTGGATTTACACAATTCCACCAGAGATATATATTATATCGAGAGAACTCTGTGTGCAAGAATGCTCACAGCTGCTTACAAATTTGAACTACTGAGAATACAGAGAAATGCTAATAATTCTGCTTACAAATGTTTCTCACTTTTTGTATCTCAGATCTTAGTTTCTATTTGCTACTTCTTGGTTTATATATTACCAAGATTACAAAGTCAAAAGATAGAATCATTATAAAAACTATCAGTTTTAATGCTTTGTTACTTTGTTCTCTATTACCCAGTTAATAGGCTTCCTCATTCCATTTGCATACATCCCGACGCATGTGACCAGTTGTCACTGTCAACTGATGTTTGAATTCTTTATCCGTTGGGTTCATGATCATCCGTTGGATTGTTGATCATCCATCGGGTTGTTGATCATCCGTCGGGTGCTTTGTAGTTTATCCGTCGGGTAGCAATCAGGCACTTGACTTCATTTCACTTATGCAGAATTATAAGACATCATCTATGTACAATTCATCAACCTATTCTGCATATCTAGTTAAAGTCCACATGACTTATATGCTACTATAGACTCTATACAAAGGTGTATGCAGAAATGTGCTACAGACTCATTATTACATAAGCTACTTACTCGATGGATGATAAATCATTATTCGTCGGGACTATAGATTTATCCGTCGGGACTAAAATTCTTATCCGTCGAGTGCTACATTATTTCACTAAGTAAAATCTACTTGGGTGTTTTGTTTGTGAAATCATCAAGTACATAACATATGCACAACAATCTCCCCCAATTTATGTCTACTGGAATTGTAGCCATAAATTAAGAGATACTTGATGATAACAAAACATCCTAAACATACAGCTTTAAAGAAAAGTAGATTATACTGAAAGTGCTTCAAATAATCAAAATGTACAAAGTTTGGCTCACAGTCATTTTCAAGATGCTCCTTTAGCCTGAGCAGATTTATCTAGTTCCTTGAAGGTCTGGATCTTCTTCCAAGCTTTCTGTTGTTTTCATCAATCTGATTTTGGAGCTGCCTGTGGAATTCCAGTTCATCAGATTCTAAGAGATTTAGCTTTTCTTGCATTTCCAAGAGAGTCTCATTGCTGGAGATGCTCAGTTGGTCTTCTAATCTGAAGAATCTTCTCACACCTTTGTCATCCATGAACTCCATCAGCCAGTAGGGCCTTAGATGCACTCTTCTCCCTGTGTATGGGATGATAAGAGTCTTTGGGAGTGCATCTTTAGCTCTAACACTCCTTAGTTCTTCAATCTTCTTCAATACTAGTCTTCTTGCAGTGACATTGAACCCAAAGTTCTTCTTGAAGGATGAATAAACTTTAATCAGTACAGCTTGGCTCTCTTGAAGAATCATGTGAAGTGGCCACTGAATGTCCTTTCCTCCTTTGTACTTGAACACTAACCTTTCAGGTAGGTTTCTGTATGCATCAATTCCCCTCACTTCATGTAGTTCATCCAGATAGAGGTTTAGATCAGAAAATTCTTTGATGTCACACAAGTACAAGTAGTCTCCCTTATTGACTTTGGGCTGAGCTTTGACTACAGATTTGGATTTAAGGGGTGACAGCTTCACTTTCTTGTCTGCCCTTGACTTTGTCCTTTTTGGCTTGCTAAGGATTGGTAGACTGAAGTCAGGAATTGGTATGTTATCCCATTCTATTGGCTCATCCTTGGGCACAATAGGTTCACCATGAATATTCCTGTAGGGATCCACCACCCTTATATCTTCAAATACCACAGAGGGCTTTGATGCTTGAGTTGTAGCTGGTGTGGGTTCCTTAGGAAATTGATCTCCTAATTCCTTGTCAACAATATCCAGTTTCCTTTTTTGTTCTTTTAGCCAATTCTTTCTTCCTTGGAGATTTCTTCTGTTCTTCAACTTGCTCCCTTGATTCAGTAGCTTCAGATGGTTGAGAGGGAATTTGTTGGGATGAACTCACAGCCTGTAGCTTAGCCAAGATAGCAATCTGCTCTTTCTTTGTTTAGCCTTCTTTGCATCTAGAATAGCTTGCTTCTTTTCCTGCTTCAATCTAGCATTTTCTTCTCTCTTTGCTTGAGCAAATTGAGGATGTCCAGCTACCACACAAATTTCCTTTCCATTTCTGAATATCTTAGCAATTCTCCTTTTTGAAGCTAAATCAGTTGGATGTTTGTAGAAAACAATTGATCTTGACAGAAGCTTCTTCTCATCAGGCTTGGGTGTCTCATACACAGTATCCAAGGGGTTCTTCAAGGATGATTTTGAGTAGTTTGCCCTTGGTTTAAGAATCATTTCAGCCTTTGGAGACTTGATGCAGGATGATTGTCCTCTTTCCAAATAGTTCATGCTCATCTTATTCACACTGATTTGCTTGACTTGAGAGTGATGGATGGCTGACTTAACTGGCTCCTTGACAAGTTGGAACTTCTCATGTATCTCCTCATCAATCTTCTCCTAGTTGATCAAACTCAACTTTTCTTTCTCAGCAACTTTCAAGTTTGCTGCTGCTGCTTGAATCAGATCTATACCATCTGCAACTGGTGGCTTTGAGACAATAATTGAAGGAACAATTACTTTGCTAATTTGTATTTGAAGTTTCTCCCCCTCACTTGGTCCTTTCTCCCCCTTTTTGTTATCATCGGGTTGAGGAGTCAGGCCTTGTGCTTTAGCCAGTTGCATGAGAAGACTGGTCTGAGACTATTAATTTTGAAGAATGGTGACCACAGAGTTTTTAATACCTTAAACTCTATTCTCCAATTTGGTCAGCCTATTTTCAGCATATGATTCTTTTCTCAGTCTCAGTAATAGATCCTGTATGGTACCATATGGCATGACTGAATCCAGCTTCTCAAAATTGTAGGTCTTCAAGTCAGCTATATCCTTTTTGAGTTCATCTACACTCAGATTCTGTCTTAATTTCTGTAGCTTCATGAGATGTAGAGAATCTAGGTGAGCTTGAAGAATATCCTTGGTACCAGCATTTGAGCTCTTCTGAATGGCCTGTTGGATAGTCATGAGTTGTTTGACCAAGGATACATTAAATTGTCCTGGTGTAGACTCCTTTGTCAAGGCCCATTTAGGTAAATCTGGAATAGAACTTGGGCCTTCATCTCCCCCTAAGTTCATGCTTCCATCAAATGAAATAGAGTCATCATCATTAGAATTTACTCCAAATTCCTCAAATGGCTCACCAGCTGTAGGAGGCATTAAATTGACAACAGCTTTATCCCTTTATAGAGATTCTGAAGTATGCACCAGATTCAAAGTCTTTTCTGCCTCCTCATTGCCCTGAGCAGCCAACAATTGATAGGCTGACACAGGATGAGTAAAAGTGTCAGCATCCAAGGAAATGTTATCAATTACAGCTTTGTAATGTTGCTGAAATTGTCTTTCTTTTTCAGCATCATCCACAATCATTAACTCATGAACAATGCCTGGATCCACCCTTATATCCTCTGTACCTGCTTTTCTCTCATATTCTCTCTTTTGTTTCATCAGGGTCTCACCCTGGCTCCCCACCCTCACACCCTCACCTTCACCTACTAAGGTGCACTCCCTTTTGCCAATCCTGAATAAATGGATTGCTGATTTTCACTCATTTCCTCTCCTTTTCCTGGGAGCAACCCAGACTCTCACTCATAGCACTCTGCTCTCTCAATCCTAGGAGTGACTGTACAACCACTAGATCTTCTGCACTGGAAATAATTGAAGTTTGAAGTTGTGTAGAGATACTCGACGGATGAGTGATATCCATCGAGTGAGTGGTAGTGCTATCCGACGGATAACTGCTGTTAGGCTTATCCGTCGGGATACAATCACTACTCGATGGATGATCAATATCCGTCGAGAGAGTAGAAATGAATGAGTTGGGAAGAGAAACTATTGTTGACTTTGTGCTGATTGAAGATATTTTGGGCACAGATGTCACAATAGTTTCTGAAAGAATTGGCAAGTGAGCCAACAAATCATCTAACAGATGATGCTCACTTGTACTAGATTTTGGCTTCCCCAACAGAGTTAAAGAAGGGGAATCAGGAATTGATGTGTTTATCATATCCACATCCAAAGAGTTTGTTGGTGAGTATGGTGTATGAGGTGCTTCTATAACTAGAGATTTTGGCTGTGACTCCACATTTATTGGAGCCACATCAAACTGAATTTGAGAGAGTGCAGGGACTGTGTCTTTAGCACCAGTTTGCACTGTGTGTGCCCTGTGCATCCCTAGAGGTTTTAGATTTCTTCTTTCTTGTATAAGTTTGGGGTGAGCTTGTGTCCCTAACCCTTTTGGCCTGTGCTCTTGGCTGAGAGCTTTGTTCAATAACTACATCCTTTTGGGAGGATGCAGCTAGAAGTGAGCTTTTGTCCTTTTTAAACACTGCAGTTTGTTGGGAAACTGCAGTGTGGCTAGGCTGGGATTCACTTAACTCTCCAACCTTATTCTTGGGGTTTCTTTGATGTTCACCCCTTCCCTCACCTGACTTTCCCTCCTTCACACTCCCCTTTTTTACTTTTGTGGATTTTTCAACTGGTATCTTTTGAGAGATACCAGAGGGGGTTTTCTTTGATTTACATTTGGAAATGGTAGTAGGTTTGGAGGCTTTGGTAGGCAACTGTTTGGTCATTGACATAGTTGCCATAGCTACTCCTGAATTCAAAGAAATAGTGGAGGTTAGAATAGTTGTAGGGATGGATAAACATACCTCACTTACCTGAGGTGCCTGCATTACAGGAAAGTAGAACATTGGCACATCCTTGTGATGATTGGCCCTGTTCAAATCTGCAATGAGTCTTCTCTATTGAACTCAACAATCCAGTTTGTTGTTAGGGTTCTCAAGCACAATCTCTTCACAGAGGTGGTTAGCCAATAACATGAAAAATCTAGCATAATACACATTTTTACCTCTTTTAGCTAATTCACCCAATTTAAAACCTAACTCAAATAGGACATGGTCACTGAAATTGTAAAATTTATCTGTAACTAGCATGTATAGCATGTTAAGCATGGAAATATTCACTGAATCAAAATTACGAATTTTTCCAGAGAAAACCTTAGTAACTACATCACACATGAAACTTCACTCCTTCCTAAGACCCATTCTCCCAATATCACTCAGTTTAGAAGTAGGAAGTGCATAATGCATGGAATTAAGCATATTGATAATATCAGTGTCATTGTGTGGTGAAGTCACATTGTTATCAGGAATTTTGAAACAAGCTTTTATCATATCACTATTGATACATAATTCTTTACCTTTAATGGTTAGAGTGATGGTCTTATCTGTAGAGTTGTAGGTAGCAGTGGTCCACATCTCTTCAACAACTTCACAGAAGATTGTGGGTGATTCTAGCATGGCGTAATTGAGCTTGCAATTCTTCACAAAGTCCATCATCTTGTGGTAGTCCTCTGATTGCTGAATACCCTTATTGACCAATGTAGTGAAATTGTTCTTCTCATAAATGAACCCAGTTTAAGACATAATCTTTACTACAGGTGCCATTGTTAGAGAATGAAAGTTTAAAGAGAAGGAGAGTATTTGCTTGAGAGAGAATGAAATAAAAGCAGTTGAATTTGAGAATGATAAAAGAAAACAATTACAATGAAATAAGCTTTTATACTATCTCAAAAATAACTGATAAAAAATAATAAAGTAAAGTAAATTAACCAATAGAAAATTGCCTAAAATAGTCGTTTAAAAATAAACTGTAAAAATTCCACTCATTATCCGTCATGTAATGCTTACAAACTGTAAGTATACTCGATGGATAATGTACAGGGAATTAACGGCTGAGATTAAGACACTTCGACGGATGAGGATAAACTCTTATCCGTCGAGTTTTAAAATATTCCAGAAAAGTAATTGATTTTCATTAGCAAATAGTATATCGACGGATGACTAAACTCGATGGATAAGGGTCATACGTCGAGATGTAAATTTTGACTTAGCCAAAATTTCATCCAAGACTGAAAAATCAATTAAATTTTTGGCTGCATAACAATTTGCAAAATAACTCAGATAAATTTAAGAGAAATTAAGCATACCTAACTCGCTTACCAACCTTGAAAAGGTGGATTCATCTAGTGGCTTGGTAAAGATATCTGTAAGTTGCTTCTCACTTGGAATAAAATGTAGTTCCACAGTACCATTCATTACATGTTCCCTTATAAAATGGTACTTGATATCTATGTGCTTTGTCCTTGAATGTTGCACTGGATTTTCAGTGATGGCAATTGCACTTGTGTTATCACAGAAAATAGGAATTCTCTCAACTTGCAAACCATAGTCTAGCAATTGATTTTTCATCCATAAAATCTGTGCAGAGCAACTGCCAGCAGCAATATATTCAGCTTCAGCTGTAGAAGTAGAAACTGAATTTTGCTTTTTACTGAACCAGGACACAAGCTTGTTTCCTAGAAATTGACAGGTTCCTGTTGTACTCTTTCTATCAATTCTACAACCTGCATAATCTGTATCTGAATAACCAGTTAGATCAAAACCAAAATCTCTAGGGTACCAAATGCCAAGGTTTGGTATTCCCTTGAGATATCTGAAAATTCTCTTAATAGCTATCAAGTGAGATTCTCTAGGATCAGCCTGAAATCTGGAACATAAACATGTAGCAAACATTATATCTGGCCTACTAGCTGTTAAGTACAGAAGTGAGCCAACCATGCCTCTATAACTTGAAATATCCACAGACTTTTCAGTAGTGTTTAATTCAAGCTTAGTTGCAGTGGCCATGGGGGTTTTTGCAGATGTGCAATCCATTAGATCAAACTTATTTAAAAGATCAAAAATATATTTAGTTTGACTAATGAATATTCCATCACTAACTTGCTTAACTTGTAAACCAAGAAAGTAAGTCAGTTCTCCTATCATACTCATTTCATACTTACTTTGCATCAATTTGGCAAACTTTTTGCAAAGTTTCTCATCTGTAGAGCCAAAAATAATATCATCTACATAAATTTGAACAAGTATACTAGAGCCATTAACATTTCTGAAAAATAAAGTTTTGTCTACAGTACCTCTTGTGAAGTGATTCTCCAAAAGGAACTTTGATAAAGTGTCATACCAGGCTCTAGGTGCTTGCTTCAGTCCATAAAGTGCTTTCAGAAGATAATAGACATACTCTGGAAAATTTGGATCTTCAAAACCAGGAGGTTGACTGACATATACTTCTTCATCCAAATCTCCATTCAGAAAGGCACTTTTGACATCCATTTGATAGACCTTGAAATTAGCATGGGCTGCATAGGCTAAGAAAATTCTGATGGCTTCAAGTCTTGCAACAGGAGCAAATGTTTCATCAAAATCAATTCCCTCTTGCTGACAATAGCCCTTAGCAACCAATCTAGCTTTGTTCCTAACTACTATGCCATTTTCATCCATCTTGTTTCTGAATACCCACTTGGTGTCTATTGGATTCTTTCCTTTAGGCTTGGGTACCATCTTCCATACATTATTCCTTTCAAATTGGTTTAGCTCCTCCTGCATAGCTAAAATCCAATCAGGATCCAACAAAGCTTCTTCTACCTTCTTTGGTTCTTCCTTTGACAGAAAGCTGCTGTATAGACATTCTTCCTGAGTTGCTCTTCTTGTTTGAACTCTAGAAGAAACATCACCAATGATGAGCTCAAAGGGGTGATCTTTTGTCCATTTCCTTTGTTGAGGTAGATTAGCTCTAGATGAAGAGACCTCATAGTTGTCTTGATGTGTGATTGAGTTTTGATTGCTAGAAACTCCCCCTAAGTTTGTGGATCTTTGATTTGAGAAAGGGGAACTTTCTATAGGTGATCTGTCTTGACCTCCTGCTCCTTTTGATAACCCGACGGATGGTGAATTTTGAGTATCGACGGATGAGGCAAGTTGTCTCTCGACGGATAACGCAGATTGCTTTCCGACGGATGAAGCATTATGCAACTCGACAGATGTTGAGTTTTGTGCTTCATTGGTAGTAGATTTGTCTGTATTATCCTTAGACACTGTTTCTTGATCACTTTCATCATCACTGTCATCACTAACCATTTCCACATTGTCGAATTTGAGGCTCTCATGGTAATCTCCATCTTTCAGTCCTTCAATCTTTTTATCATCAAACACAACATGTATAGAGTCCACAACAATGTTGGTTCTTAGATTGTAGACTCTATATGTTTTACCAACAACATATCCAACAAAAATTCCTTCATATGCTTTAGCATCAAACTTCCCATTTTGATCGGTTTAATTTCTCAGGATATAACATTTGCAGCCAAAGACATGAAGAAAGTTTAGAGTTGGCTTCTTGTTCTTGAACAATTGATAGGGAGTCAGGCATCTTGCTTGATTCACCAGAGAAATGTTCTGAGTGTAGCATGCAGTATTTAGAGCTTCAGCCCAGAAATATGTTTGTAGTTTGGATTCTTCAAGCATTGTCCTTGCAGCTTCAATAAGTGATCTGTTCTTTCTTTCCACTACTCCATTCTGTTGTGGAGTCCTTGCTGCTGAAAACTCATGCAAAATCCCATTTTCTTCACAAAATGCTCTCATGACAGAATTCTTGAACTCAGTTCTATTGTCACTCCTGATTCTTCTAACTTTGAAATCAGGGTGATTGTTGACTTGCCTTATGTGATTGATGATGATTTCACTAGCCTCATCTTTAGACTTTAGGAAGAATGTCCAAGAGAACTTTGAGAAATCAACTACAATTACTAGGCAAAATCTTTTCCTTGAGATGGACAATACATTGACTGGTCCAAACAAATCCATGTGAAGCAGTTGCAAAGGCTCTTATATTGTTGAATCAAGTTTCTTCCTAAATGATGCTTTGATCTGCTTCCCTTTTTGGCAGGCATCACACAGTCCATCCTTTGAAAACTCCACTAGAGGAATGCCTCTTACCAGTTCTTTCTTTACCAGCTCATTCATGGTCTTGAAGTTTAAATGGGATAGCTTCTTGTGCCATAGCCAACTTTCATCCTGACTTACTTTACTGAGAAGACAAGTTACAGATTCTGCTTTAGTTGAGTTGAAATCAGCTAGGTACACGTTTTCTTTTCTCACACCAGTGAGAACCACTTTGTTGCTTCTTTTATTAGTCACAACACAAGCTTCTGAGTTGAAGGTTACTGAATTGCCTTTGTCACAAAGCTGGCTGATACTCAACAGATTATGTTTGTGACCATCCACTAAGGCAACCTCCTCAATGATGACATTGTCCTTTGAAATCAAGCCATATCCCACAGTATAACCCTTACTGTCATCTCCAAAAGTAATACTTGGGCCAGCTCTCTCCATAAACTCTGTGAGCAGGGTAGAATCGCCAGTCATGTGTCTTGAACAACCACTATCCAAGTACCAAAGATTCTTTCTGTTTCCCTGCACACATCAAAATCAAATCAAGTTGATTTTGGTACCCAAGTTTCCTTGGGTCCTGCCTTGTTAGCTTTCTTTTTCTATTTCTTAGGTCTTATCTCATTTGACTTAGGAATTTCAGATTCATCCTTAGTCATTTGGATTGGACCTTTGAAACCATTCATTGCACCAGAATTATCATGCATATTATGACTAACAGGAAATGGCATGCTTGGTGTAAACATGTTATTCCAGTAAGGCATGCTAAATGGCATTTGTGGTATACTATATGCAGCATAATAAGGATTAGGTGCAAATGGCATATTAGCAAACTGTGCATTCATGTTCTGTGTAGGCATAGCATTAACAGGCATGGGAGGCATGGCATTCATGTTAGGAAATTGAGACTGAACAGACATGGGAGTAGACATGGCAGATTTGCAATTAACAGATAAATGATTTACACTACCACACTTGACACAGATTTTTCTAGGAGCATATTTATCAGGTGTGTAGTTATTGTGTTTGTTAATCCCTACTTTACCATTCTTATTGTTTTTTCTTTTAGTCTCTGTTTTTACCTCAATTTTCTCAAGTCTGTCACTTAACTGTTTGACAGTCATGTGACCAATATTAGCCTTTTTCCCTTTCTTAACTTGACTTGACTCTCCTGAAACAAAGTTCTTGGAAACAGACCCATACTTCTCATTCAGCTTAATTAGTTTGGCTTTGCTAATGGGCTTGCTCACAGCCGACGGATGAGGATTTTCATCATTTGACGGATAACACTTTTTGTTATCCAACGGATAGTCCTCATCATCCGTCGAGTCTACATCTGTTAGCAGTCCATCCACCAAATTAGGTTCTAGTTTCTCTTTGTTCTTTTTCCAGGCTTCATCACAAATAGACTCAATTCCTTGAACTTTGGTGATTTGAGCATGGACATCTCTGGATGTTTTCCATGCTTTAATAACCTCTTGTTCACGCTCGACCTGCTTCTTTAAAATCTCTTCTTTTTCAAAGACTCAGTTAATTCCTCCTTGGCAATCTTACACTCAATTCTTAATTTCTCAAAATCAATAAACTGAGACTCAAGCACATTATTCCTCTCACTTAAAAACAAATTGTTTTCTTTGATTTTAGCATTTTTTTAGTAAGAGACTTAAGTGTAACACACAAATGATATAATTCTGTAGACATGTAATTTATGGCATCATTACACTCAGCTTTAGATAAATGTGCAAGGTTTGTAGTAATTACCTGATTGCTTGAGGAACTTGTCTCTGTCTCATCAGACTTGGCCATTAGGGCTAGATTGACATAGCTGACATCTTCATCTTCATCCAGACCATCTGTTGCCCAGTCATTTTCTTGTGTAATAAAAGCCCTTTTCTTTTGTTTGAGTAGATCAAAGTATTTTTTCTTATAATCCACAGACTCAAACTTTTTCTTACTGGAATCTGACTTTCTACACTCATTGGCAAAATGCCCTGCCAAGCCACATTTGAAACATTTGAATTTTGACTTATCCACCATGTTTTTATTTGGCTTGGCTGCTCCAAAGTTCTTCTTGAACTTGAGCTTGGAAAATCTCCTGGAAAGAAATGCTAGGTGCTCATCAATGTCCTCCATGTCATCTTGGCTCAATGAATCTTCACTTTCTACTGCAAGCCCCTTGCCCTTGTTCTCATAGACCTTTGAAGTTGATTCAACAGCTTCCATCTTCACTTCCTTCTCCTTATCCAACTCAGCAACTAGTGCAATGGATCCTCCTTTCTTCTTTCCTCTCTCCATCCTTTCATCCTTCTCTATTTCAAGCTCATAGGTTTTCAGGATGCCATACAATCTCTCCAAAGTAAATTCCTTATAATCTCGTGAGTTTCTTAATGAGACTGTCATTGGTTTCCATTCCTTTGGAAGAGATCTAAGGAATTTCAGATTAGAGTCTTTAGTCTGATAGACCCTTCCATGCAACTTAAGAGCATTTAGTAGTTTTTGAAACCTACTAAAAATGTTAGTGAGAGACTCACTTTCCTCATTGTGAAAATGCTCATATTGTTGAATCAAGAGCTGCATCTTATTTTCTCTAACTTGCTCAGTGCCATCACATATTATCTGTATAGTATCCCAGACTTCCTTGGAAGTTTTGCAGTTGATAATGTTGTTAAACATGTCTGCATCAACTCCATTAAACAGAATATTCATGGCCTTTTTATCCTTCCTGACTTGTTCAATGTCAGGATCAGACCATTCATGCCTTGGCTTGGGAACTGATGGCTCGTTTCCTGTTGCAGCTCTCATTGAAACATGTGGGCCTATGCAGTCCACATAGGCCTCATCTTGAGAAAGCATATTAAGATACATCTTTACCTTCCAATGATGGTAATTATCTTTATCTAGAAAAGGAATCTTGACTCCAACATCCTTCTTGTTCATCTTGCTGAATTGTTTTGATCTTTAAACTCCTTGTAGATTAAGAGCTTGCTCTGATACCAATTGTTAGTCCCTTAACAATATAGCAAGAATTACAGAATGGGGGTTGAATGGAATTCTTGAACCTTTTTCTTAAAATAAAAATGTTCAAACTCGAATACAAATATAAGTGTTTTGATTAGCACAATGCAGAATAAAAAATTTAAGTGAATCAAAACATAAGTAATTAAAAATGTTAATCCTAGTGAACTAACAATGAGATTTACAGAAGGGGGTTGAATGTAAATCTCAAAACTTTTTCAAGTTTTGAGCAGTTTCTAGGCTATGTGTTTTGATGAACAAGTGTGTGTGAATTGCTTAGAGCTAATGCATACAAATATATATTCAAACACAAATGTAAAGAACACAACAGACTTAAAAACTTTTCTGGTGGATTTGTTGTTCCACCAGAGATGTGTTATTTCAGAAAATCTGTGATTTAAAGAATTAAATCACAGCTGCGTCCTAGTACAAACTAGATGATTTTCTCTCTGGATTTTTCTAAACAGCTCTGGAAAATTCGCCACCTAATTACTAGCGGCTACTTGGTTTATATATCACCAAGTTTACAAGTGAAGACAAAACTGTATAATACAATTAAGGTTTAGCTGCGTCCTAGTACAAACTAGATGATGTTCTTCACATGTTTCTTCTTCATTTCTCTATCCAATGTAATTTAGGTTTAGCTGTGAATCTTTGAATACTTCCTTGTTTGCACCAGAATGGAAATGCTGCATTTTCTTGATTCCTCCTAGAGACTGCCACATTCCAGTTTGTCTCTGTCAACCCATTTGCCTCAGTCAGCTTATGAATTGTCATTATCAACTGCTATTGAACTAAGCATCCGTTGAAGCTTTCATCCGTTGATGACTTTATCCGTTGAAGCTTTATCCGTTGATGCATTAACAGTTGAAGCTTTATCCGTTGAAGCACTCATCCGTTGATGGATGTTATCCGTTGAAGCTTTAGAGACATCTGTTGAAGCTTTATTTCTCATCCTTTGAAGGCCTTTAATATCAGTTGATACTACTTTACTTATACAAAATTACAAGGCATGAAATATTTATAAATAGCCCTCCTATTTGCATATCCACTAGTAGTCAACATGACTGATAATTTCCCACAACATCTAAGACTTACAACTTAAATACAGAGAATGAAATGTGCTACAATACTAAACTTATTTCTAAGTAAAGCTACTCCTTCAACGGATAGCCAAAATGGTCTTATCCGTTGAGGCTACAAACACTAGATTTCTACTTAAGTGTTTTGTTTAACTTATCATCAAACTAATACACATATTCCTAACAAAAAACATGAGTCATTAAAAACTTTCTGGTGGATTTAAACAATTCCACCAGAGATATATATTATATCGAGAGAACTCTGTGTGCAAGAATGCTCACAGCTGCTTACAAATTTGAACTACTGAGAATACAGAGAAATGCTAATAATTCTGCTTACAAATGTTTCTCACTTTTTGTATCTCAGATCTTAGTTTCTATTTGCTACTTCTTGGTTTATATATTACCAAGATTACAAAGTCAAAAGATAGAATCATTATAAAAACTATCAGTTTTAATGCTTTGTTACTTTGTTCTCTATTACCCAGTTAATAGGCTTCCTCATTCCATTTGCATACATCCCGACGCATGTGACCAGTTGTCACTGTCAACTGATGTTTGAATTCTTTATCCGTTGGGTTCATGATCATCCGTCGGATTGTTGATCATCCGTCGGGTTGTTGATCATCCGTCGGGTGCTTTGTAGTTTATCCATCAGGTAGCAATCAGGCACTTGACTTCATTTCACTTATGCAGAATTACAAGACATCATCTGTGTACAATTCATCAACCAATTCTGCATATCTAGTTAAAGTCCACATGACTTATATGCTACTACAGACTCTATACAAAGGTGTATGCAGAAATATGCTATAGACTCATTATTACATAAGCTACTCACTCAATGGATGATAAATCATTATCCGTCGGGACTAAAATTCTTATCCGTCGAGTGCTACATTATTTCACTAAGTAAAATCTACTTAGGTGTTTTGTTTATGAAATCATCAAGTACATAACATATGCACAACACAAGTCACAATGACAAAACTGAGAATAATGATCATCAAGTAAAAAGGGTTATGATATCAAGTGAACAATGAATTATAATTTAGAATTGGATATTATATTTTCATTTTAAAAACCAAGGTTAGGCTGGTGATCAGTCACGCACTAACCCCGAGCAAAGCACACAGCACTACTCTAACTACTAGATCCAAGGCACATATTGGCCTAACTTGACCATTATGTGGTCTGACCACGAATCTGGTCCACAATTTTATAAAAAAACAATCCAATTCTAATATAATAACAGAATAAACAGTAATAAGCAATAAACAGAATCATTAACAACATTGGACATTCAATAATGAAATGGTTTCAATCTTCGTAAGGGTCAATATGGCATTTTCAAAGCTTGGATGTTAGGTAATGAAAGAATTGGATAATAAAGGAATCAATGTTTCAGGGTTACCAGGAATTGGTCTTTCAAAGTATAAGATAAAATGGTTTGAATATGTATGTAATCTGGTTCAGTGTTTGGTATTTAGTTTGTATGTATTTGTGGAGTAGTATCGTATACTTGAGGTTCGTATTTGGGTATACAACAATCAATGGTTTAGAAAGAATTAGGTTTACGGCTCAAGATCAATATTTGGAATCAGGGTTTAGGGCTCAGTGCTTCAGAGCACTTGCAATATAAAACAGGATTATCAATCAACTACAGTATATCTCGAGAAAGTTCAGAACACTTGCCTGGTACTAGCTTGCTATATTGCACTCACTTTCAATCACAACTGTCTTACTCCTCGACTATATGTTTCCCTTTCCTACGCCTTGCCTCTTCTGCTCACATATCACAAACATCTATCAATATTTAACTCATACGATTCTATTCGAAACATACTTCTATCTACCCTTCATTTCACCCAAATCCGATTAACGGATTGAAAGTTATACTATAAACAAGTAAACACTGAATATATAGACCAACAGTTAACCAACAAGTTACATATAGCACATAACATGTCAAATAATCAATAATATATCATTTATAATGGAGTCTCGGGTCATAATCAGGCTTTCAGGTATTTAAAATGATTTTTAAAATATTTTTCGGAATTAAAACGGGTCGTTGGATCAATTTCGGAGTAATAAACAGGGTTGAGTTGGCCAATTCTGGCTTCAAAACAATTTTATAATAATTATCGAGCCTTGAAAACAATTTAAAATAATATTTTAAAGCTCGAAACTATTTTTCAGAATTTTTAAATCATTTTTAAATAATTAAATCTAATTAAATAATTAATTAAAATCAATTAATAATTAATTAAATCAATTAATCAATTAATTTTCGAATTAATTGATTAATTAATCAATTAAATATTAACTGAAATTAATTCAGACTTATTTTTGAATTAAAAATAATTTTTGGAATTAAAATAATAATTTTTAGAATTTTCAGAAATTAAAAACGAATTTTCATAATTAAAATAAATAGAAAATATGATTTTTGAATATTTTTAAAACAGGAATCCTAAATTTGCAAACTCTGGAAAGTTCAGGGACTGAACTTCATCGTCCCCAATAATTGAGGTACTAAACTGTAATTTTACAGTTCCAGTCACCGGAAAACACAGGGGTGGCTGGAGAACATGATTCCGGCACCCTCACCTTACCACCTGCTCCATATATACTCTACACAACACCAGGAATCTATTCATGCAATCAAAACACATCAATCATCCCTGTCCTGGCCGGAAAATGGCCAAGAATATCGCCGGTTTCCGGCGAAACATCGAAAACTTCAAAACACAACTCCCTTCGATTCAGACATCCTCTGTTAACGAGCTATATATCAATCGATTACAAATTTCATAAGGAACACAACCCACTATAAATCAACAGCTAATAACCCCTAAATCAAAAAGCCCCAAATTTCAATTGAAAACATTCATACGAGTTATAAACCCTAATTTTAAAATTCGAAGATTACACTCAATTTTGAACATGTTATTGAACTCCAAATCAGACATATGACATATGAAAATCATGAGGAAAACAAGCTCTACAACATGCAATCATCAAATCATTCAAACAATCATCCATACAAAAATTCATATTTTTAATAAAAATAATTTGAAAATAAACAAATTTCCGGAAAATAAACCTTGATTTCTGCAGGTATATGGTTCACAGAATCTGATAGTACACCTCAAGTCCTTCGTTTTGAGTACTCGAGCTTTCCAAACGGACTCCGGTAACACCTCCGATTGTTGGTTTGATTCTCAGAAAGGTTTATGAATATAAGTATTTCTCTGGAAAATTTTATAATTACTGTCTGCAAATGATTTTTGATACGGAATAAAATAAGATAAAGGCTATTTATAATTACGGAAAATTAGTATCCCGTTGGATCATTCGGGATATAAAATGGTACATTTATTTATAAAAACTCATCCAAACGGTACCGGTTTTCGGGATAATTATCCAAATTAGTACAATTTTTACTGCGGTCTTGGTCTCAGCGCCTGGTTACACGTATTACGAGGTGATAATTGTGATAGTTTAATAAAAAGATCCCGTTTATAAAAAAAATGAGTTTTATTGATTTACCGAAACGAATAATGTATCAAAAATATTGCGCCGGGACCCGCGCAGGACAAACCGTACGCCGGATCAAAAAAGCTGAAACATGGAAAATGCTCGAAATATTGCAATTAGGTTAGGAAGGAGTTCTCAGAAGAGTTTCGGGTTATAAAAACGTAACAACGGATGATGTCGGTTGGTTCCCGATTGTATAAAATAGTTTTTAAATACTCGGAAAAAGATTTTATAAAATCCATATATTTCCTATAAAATCATAAATCAACATAAAAATAATTAGGAAGATATGACAATTATCTATATTTTATTTTGGACATATAAAAATTAAAATACTCAATTAATATTATTTTTAAACATCCAAACACATTTAACACTTAACAAATAATTCACAGAATAGATACTAAACACATATAATAATTGTCTATTAGCAAAAATAATTACACGATATATCCCGGATATTACATTATGCTTGTTCAGTATTTATTCTGTGAATTATTTGTTAAGTCGTATATGTGTTGGATGTTTAAATAAGATATAATTTGAGTATTTTAATTTTTATTTGTCCAAAATAATGTATAGATAATTGTCATATTTTTCTATTAATTTTTATATTGATTTATGATTTTATAGAAAATTTATGGATTTAATAAATTATTTTTCCGAGTATTTATAAACTATTTTGTATAATCGGGAACCAGCCGACCTCACCCGTTTTTACATTTTTATAACCCGAAACTCTTCCGAGAACTCCTTCATAACCTAATTGTAATATTTCGAGCATTTTCCATGTTTTAACTTTTTCGATCCGGCGTACGGTTTTCCCTGTGCGGGTCCCGACGCGATATTTTCGATACAAAATTTATTTCGGTAAATCGATAAAACCCGTATTTTCGATAAACGGGATCTTTTTATTAAACTATTATAATTATCATCTCGTAATACATGTAACCAAAGCGCTGAGGTACCAATATTCCGTAATTATAAATAGCCCTTAACGTATTTTATTTCGTACAGAAAATCATTTGCAAACAGTTAATTATATAGTTTTACAGAGAAAACCCTAATATTCATATAAACTTTCAAGAATCAAACAAGCTTTTGAAGGTGTTATTGATTTCTATTTGGGAAGCTTGCGTAACCAAAATGAAGGGTTTGAGGAGTACTATCAGATTCCAGGACTGGTTTTACTGCAGAATTCAAGATTTATTTTCTATATTTTTATTTATTTTCGAATTATTTTGATTTAAATTATGAATTTTTGTTCGAGTGATTGTTTGGATGATTTGAGGATTGCATGTTGTAGAGCTTTTCTTCCTGATGATTTTGATATATTATATGACTGATTTAGAGTTCAATAACATGTTCAAAATTGAGTTTGATTTTCGAATTTCAAAATTAGGGTTTATAACCCATATGAATGTTCTTAATTGAAATTTGGGGGTTTCTGTTCTAGGGGTTATTAGATGTTTTTGTTGATTGCATCGTGTTCCTTGTTGAATTTGCAATCGATTCATGTATAGTACATCAACAGACGATTCCTGGTTTGCTCGAATCGAAGCAAGCAAAACTCGCCGGAGCCGACGAGTTTCTCGGCCAATTTCCAGCCAATTCTTGGGTTATTGATATGATTTGATTGCATGAATGAATTCCCCGTGTTGTGTAGATGATATCTGGAGGTGTTGGTGGTGTGACGATACCGGAGACGAGTTCTCCGGCGAACCCGTCATTTTCGGGCGAACTAAACTCCACAATTGCAGTTTAGTCCCTGAACTTTTAGAGATAGTGAAGTTTAGTCCCTGAACTTTCCAGAATTTGCAAAAATAGGATTACTGTTTTAAAAATATTTAAAAATCATATTTCCTATTTATTTTAATTACAGAAATTCATTTTTAGTTATTAAAAATTCTAAAAATTATTATTTTAATTCCAAAAATTATTTTTAATTCAAAAATAAATCTGAATTAATTAGTTAATTAATTTTAGGTAATAATTAATTAGTTAATTGGTCAATTAATTCAAAAATTAATTGATTAATTGATTTAATTAATTACTAATTGATTTTAATTAATTATTTAATTAGATTTAATTATTTATTTTTGATTTAAAAATTTCAAAAAATAGTTTCTAGCTTTAAAATATTATTTTAAATTGTTTTCAAGACTCGATAATTATTATAAAATTATTTTAAAGCCAGATTCGGCGAATCGAACCTTGTTTGTTGTTTCAAAAATGATTTGACAGCCCGTTTAAATCCCGAAAAATGTTTAAAAATCCATGTTAAATATCCGAAAAATCCTTTTAACATCAATTCTTATTTGAAAAAGTATTTTCAATTAAATGTATTATGTATTATGTGTTATATATGCACCGATTAATGTGTTAAATGCGTATGTGTATGCTATATGACTGTTTTAATTGTATCTTTCAATCCGAAAGTCGGATTTGGGTAAAACGAAGGGTAGATAGAAGCTTATATCGAATAGAATCATACGAGATGAGTATTGATAGATACTTATGCTATGTGAGCAGAAGAGGCAAGGCATAGGAAAGGGAAGCAAGTAGTCAAAGAATAAGAGGTTGTGATTAAAAGCTAGTGAAGTGTAACAAGTTAATACAAGGCAAGTGTTCTGAACCTTCTCGAGATATATTGTGATTAATTGATAGTTCTATCTTATATTGCAAGTGCTTTGGAAGCACTGAACCCTAAACCTTGATTCCAGTTATTAATCTTTGAGCCGTAAGCCTTATTCTTTCTGAACTATTGATTGTTGAATACCCAAATACGTACCACAAACCTATGATACTACTCCACAAACACATACAAATTAAATACCGAACACTAAGACAAAATTGCTTACATACTCAAACCATTGTACCTTATACGTTGAAAGACCAAATCATTGTAACTCTGAAACTTCGATTCTTTTATTATCCGATTCTTGCACCGGCTGATAGTCATTCCTTCTAATTGCCATATTGTTTCCTTGTAAAGATTAAAACCCTCTCATGCTTGGAAATCCAATATTGTTTATGATTCTCTTTATTGCTTTATATTGTTTATTCTGTTATTGTGATAGAATTGGATTATTTTATAAAATTGTGGACCAGATTCGTGGTCAGACCAGATTAGTGGTCAAGTTAGGCCAATGTGTGCCTTGGATCCAGTAATTAGAGCAGAGCTGTGTGCCTTGCTCGGGGTTAGTGCGTGACTGATCAGCAGCCTAACCTTGGTTTTAAATGAAAACTTAATATCCAATTCTAAATCATTGCTCATCCATAAACTTGATATCTTAAATCATTTGACTTGATCATTATTTATTCTCAGTATTTTCAATGTGACTTGCTGAGCTAGTTAGCTCATTTGTGCAATTTTCTTTATATTCTTTTCCAGTTAAGAAGGAACCTGTTGGTAGCGAGGATCCCCAATCTAGTGCGAGAGCTAGAATTCCAGGTTGATCGGGATAAGCTAGCTAAAGGTTTTTGTGATAGTTTAAGCTTGTGAAGTTTGTAAGAATGTTTATTATTCAGTTGTAAGTTTGAATAGTTGGGATTTGGACATTTGTAATATAAGTGTGTGTGTGTGGCTTGTGTGCATACTTTAACCTGTTGCGATCCGTGGTAGTTGGTAAGTAGGGTCACTGCATATTATTATTATTATTGTCTTTATTATTGTTATAAGCAGGTTTATATAAAGGTGTGTGTGTGTGGGCCCCAAACTTCTGACCCGGGTTTGGAGCGCGCCACAGGTTTGGTATCAGAGCTATAGGTTATAAGTCACTGTCACAAGCCTAGATCAACGGGAATGGGTAGAGGGTTAGGATTAAAAGTAAGAAATAGAAAAATAGAACATCGAGAGGTTGAGTGCGACTGTATAATAGGTACTAGTATGATTCGCGTTGTGGTTCGAGATTCTTATATTACGAAATGATTTCAGATAGTAGCGATGACATACACTTTTATCCCAGTACCAGCTGATCATTTTGAGCCTTCGGTTGGAGGACCAGCTTCTGATCCACGTCCTGTTGTTCCATCAGTGTTGGCTATTCTACCTCCAGATTTGCCACAGCCTGTACCACTGCGAGCTATTCCACCTCCTGGTATGAGGCCACCTATCCGAGGACCCCCACCCGCTGGTTCAGATTCCACTGGGCATTCAGTTGCGCGTGCACCATTTCAGTCTACACCACATCATGTTCCTTATTTCCGGTATGAGGCTCTTCTTTTGGAGCGTGAGTCCCTGTTGGCACAGATTCGAGAGCTGCAACATATAGTGAGGACTACAGATGTTGACCGGAGTGTGAGGGTGCTTCGAGAGGAAATTCATGTGACACGGAGGATTCTTGACGCTAGACTGTATGGAGCTACATGTGAGTATGCAGGCCCTGATGCTCTTATGGGATGGGCCAGAGAGGTGATGGAGGATCTTGAGAGGCTTGGTGGACCAGAGTTTCCTTGGAGCTAGAGACAGAGATGCAGAGACAGAGATGTTGAGCCAGAGTTGTGGTGGTTTTATTATGTACATTAGTGTGTAGCTTGTATCAGTAGACTTTTGGTTGTATTTATAGACTAGATCTGTTGACTAGTGAGTAGGCTTGTTGTACCCTTTTGCTTTTACTTTTGAAGCATTTTCACGCTTGTACGACCTAAAAATTTGATATATATATCAGTACCTTTTCTTTTCCAGCACTTTCATTTACGTTACTGTACCTGTTTTATCTTACTTCCTATTGCACCAGTTATACTTCTTGTGATACCATGTACCCCATCCCCTTACCTGTTTACATTCTGTAAAGAAGCATGCAATTTACTTAGTTCAACTGTTACAACTATTTTCAAAAAGAGATATTCTTGTTTTATAAAAACGTTTTATAAAAATAATTTGATTTAAAGGCTAAATAAGTTGTTTAATTCTTTACAGAAAATGCCCCCCGAAGAAATACCCGTTCTACCAACCAGAATGAAGAAACCAACAACAACAACCAAGACAACAACAACCAGAATGCAAACCCAGGTCCCATAGACCCAACAGTAACCCAGATTCTTCAGATCTTGGCTCAACAAACAGTTCACCTGACGCAACAGCAACAAAGACAAACCAACCCCCAGGTATCTTTTAAGACTTTTCAGGCGGTGAATCCACCGGAATTCAAGGGTTCTTTAGATCCACCGAAATGTGTACCTAGCTGATTTCAACTCAACTAAAGTAGAATCTGTAACTTGTCTTCTCAGTAAAGCAAGTCAGGATGAAAGTTGGCTATGGCACAAGAAGCTATCCCATTTAAACTTCAAGACCATGAATGAGCTGGTAAAGAAAGAACTGGTAAGAGGTATTCCTCTAGTGGAGTTTTCAAAGGATGGACTGTGTGATGCCTGCCAAAAAGGGAAGCAAATCAAAGCATCATTCAGGAAGAAACTTGATTCAACAATTGAAGAGCCTTTGCAACTGCTTCACATGGATTTGTTTGGACCAGTCAATGTATTGTCCATATCAAGGAAAAGATTTTGCCTAGTAATTGTAGATGATATCTCAAAGTTCTCTTGGACATATTTCCTAAAATCTAAAGATGAGGCTAGTGAAATCATCATCAATCATATAAGGCAAGTCAACAATCATCCTGATTTCAAAGTTAGAAGAATCAGGAGTGACAATGGAACTGAGTTCAAAAACTCTGTCATGAGGGCATTTTGTGAAGAAAATGGGATTCTGCATGAGTTTTCAGCAGCAAGGACTCCACAACAGAATGGAGTAGTGGAAAGGAAGAACAGATAACTTATTGAAGCTGCAAGAACAATGCTTGAAGAATCTAAATTACCAATATATTTCTGGGCTGAAGCTGTAAATACTGCATGCTACACTCAGAACATTTCTCTGGTTAATCAAGCAAGATGCATGACTCCCTATCAATTGTTCAAGAACAAGAAGCCAACTCTAAACTTTCTTCATGTCTTTGGCTGCAAATGCTATATCCTGGGAAATCAAACTGATCAAAATGGGAAGTTTGATGCTAAAGCAGATGAAGGAATTTTTGTTGGATATGCTGTTCGTAAAGCATATAGAGTCTACAATCTAAGAACCAACATTGTTGTGGAACAATACATGGTGTGTTTGATGATAAAAAGATTGAAGGACTGAAAGATAGAGATTACCATGAGAGCCTCAAATTCGATAATATGGAGATGATCAGTGATGACAGTGATGATGAAAGTGATCAAGAAACAGTGTCTAAGGATAATGCAGACAAATCTGTAACCAATGAAGCACAAAACTCAACATATGTCGAGTTGCATAATGATTCATCCATCGGAAGACAATCTGCTTTATTCGTCGGAAGACAATCTGCCTCATCCGTCGGTACTCAAAATTCACCATCCGTCGGGTTATCAAAAGGAGCAGGAGGTCAAGACAGATCACCTATAAAAAGTTCCCCTTTCTCAAATCAAAGATCCACAAACTCAGGGGGAGTTTCTAGCAATCAAAACTCATTCACACATCAAGACAACCATGAGGTCTCTTCATCAAGAGCTAATCTACCTCAACAAAGGAAATGGAGAAAAGATCACCCCTTTGAGCTTATCATTGGTGATGTTTCTTCTAGAGTTCAAACAAGAAGAGCAACTCAGGAAGAATGTCTATACAGCAGCTTTCTGTCAAAGGAAGAACCAAAGAAGGTAGAAGAAGCTTTATTGGATCCTGATTGGATTTTAGCTATGCAGGAGGAGCTAAACCAAGTTGAAAGGAATAATGTATGGAAGCTGGTACCTAAACCTAAAGGAAAGAATCCAATAGACACCAAGTGGGTATTCAGAAACAAGATGGATGAAAATGGCATAGTAGTCATGCAATTACTAGCTGCTACTTGGTTTATATATCACCAAGTTTACAAGTGAAGACAAAACTGTATAATACAATTAAAAGGTTATTCACATGTTTCTTCTTCATTTCTCTATCCAATGCAATTTAGGTTTAGCTGTGAATCTTTGAATACTTCCTTGTTTGCACCAGAATGGAAATGCTGCATTTTCTTGATTCCTCCTAGAGGCTGCCACATTCCAGTTTGTCTCTGTCAACCCATTTGCCTCTGTCAGCTTATGAATTGTCACTATCAACTGCTATTGAACTAAGCATCCGTTGAAGCTTTCATCCGTTGATGACTTTATCCGTTGAAGCTTTATCCGTTGATGCATTAGCAGTTGAAGCTTTATCCGTTGAAGCACTCATCCGTTGATGGATGTTATCCGTTGAAGCTTTAAAGACATCTGTTGAAGCTTTGTTTCTCATCCATTGAAGGCCTTTAATATCAGTTTATACTACTTCACTTATATAAAATTACAAGGCATGAAATATTTACAATTAGCCCTCCTATTTGCATATCCACTTGTAGTCAACATGACTGATAATTTCCCACAACATCTAAGACTTACAACTTAAATACAGAGAATGAAATGTGCTACAATACTAAACTTATTTCTAAGTAAAGCTACTCCTTCAACGGATAGCCAAAATGGTCTTATCCGTTGAGGCTACAAACACTAGATTTCTACTTAAGTGTTTTGTTTAACTTATCATCAATCTAATACATATATTCCTAACAATCTCCCCCTATTTATGTCTACTAGAACTGTAGGCATAAATTTGGGTTTAACTTGATGATAACAAAACACTTAACAAACATATGAACTGAAATAAAGTAGAAATTCAAAAGTGCTGCAAAAGTGTGTATACTGAGATAGAATTGAAGAATTACTTTGTTTCCAAGGGTGCTCCTTTAGCCTGAGTAGATTAATTTCTTTTCCTTTGATCCCTTATTTTCTTCCCTAGCCTCCTGTCATTCTCCTCTATTTGGAGTTTGAGTTGTTTGTAGAATTCAGCTTCATCTTCTTCATTGATGTCTAACTTAGATTGCATATCCTTGAGAGTTTCATTACTGACAATCTTGAGCTGATCTTCAAGTCTGAAAAATCTTCTGACTCCTTTATTGTCTCTGAACTCCATCAACCAATGAGGTGATTTATGAACTATAATTCCTCTCTCTTGGATGAGTAATGTTCTAGGCAAGGCATTGGGCTCCCACCAAGTTTTTCTTATGCTGGAAATCTTGTTGAGAATCTCAGTTTTGGCAGTCCTGGTAAAGCCAGAATCCCTTTTTATGGCTGAGTAGACTCTAACCAAGGTAGAATAGCCTTCATTCAGAATTCTGTAAAGAGGCCAAGTCCTTTCCCCACTTCCTTTATATTTGAACACTAGTCTTTCTGGAAGCTGTCTGTAGGCATCTATTCCCCTTACTTCCTCCAGCTCATCCAGATAGAGTTCAATGTCTGAAAATTCCTTTATGTCACAAATGTGAACATTATCATCCTTTGAGGCTTGTGGCTTAGGCTTCTGAGTGAATTTGATTGAGGTTAGAGGAGGTGTTAATTTGATTTTTCTTTTCTGTTTCTTTGATGGTGGATAAGTGGTTAAGAAGGTGGGAAATTTGATGGTGTCCCAATCAATTGGTTCCTCCTTAGGAGTGATTGTTTCACCATGGATGTTTATGAAGGGGTCAGGCACAATGGGTTCAGGAATAGAAGGTAGTGGTTTGGATTTTGATTGGGTTTCTTCAGTTTCATCTACCATCTTCCTTTTTGCATTGGCCTTCTTTCTGTTCCCTTTCTGCCATTCCTTTCTTTCCTTACTTCTTTCTTCCACATCATCACTAAGCATGTCCCCCATACCTACATCTTCACCCTTGTCTTCAATTTCTTCCTTTTCTTCAGCTTGACTTGACTTTAGCTATTTTTCAAGCTTTGCTTGTGCTCTTTTGTCAGCCTTTAGCTTTTTAGCTTCTTCCTTCAACCTTCTGGCTTCTTCCCTCTTGGCTATTGAGAATTTGGGATGTCCTTGTATCACACAGATATTCTTTCCCTCTCTAAAGATAATAGCCATGTTCATCCTTTCAACCACATCCTTGGTCTCCTTGTGCTTCATGATATTATCACCCAAAACCTTGTCTTCATCAGGCTTTGGAAGAGGAAAATCCACTTCTTTCAACTGAGCAAGGCTTAGAGGGTTCTTTGTAGAGTTCTTATTGGATCTGTTGTTGGGCTTGAGAACCATAGGTTTCAGATTCTTGGAAGAAGTCTCTCCAACCTTGTTCCTCCTTACTGGCTTGAGCTCCATAATGATTGGCTCCACCTTTGTGCTATGCTTCACAGATTGTGATTTTGAAGTTGTAGAACCAAAAATTTGTTGCATCCTTTCATCAATTTTCCTCCTTTGCTCTTTGACTTTCATCTCAGCTGCTGCTATCTAAGTTAGATCAATTCCATCAAGCTTTCCTTTGATTTGAAGTGTTGGAGAAGTGGTGATGGAAGGAACTAGCACTTTAGATATTTGAACTTTTGTTGATGGCTCTCCTTCCCCTTCCCCTTTATTCCCCCCCTTTTTGTTATCATCAAGGATAGGGGTCAAGCCTTGTGCTTTTGCCAGCTGCAATAGTAGATTTGTCTGAGATTGTTGATTTTGAAGAATGGTGACCACAGAGTCTTCAATGATTTGAACTCTATTTTCCAACTTGGCCAGCCTCTTGTCAGCATCAGATTCTCTCCTCAATCTCAGCAACAAATCTTGCATTGTACCATAAGGCATGACTGAATCCAACTTTTCAGAATTGGAGGATTTCAGATCAGCAATATCCTTTTTGAGTTCATCCACACTCAAATTATGTCTGATGTGCTACAACTGCAAGAGATGCAGAGAGTCTAGATGAGCTTGAAGAATAGCCTTGGTACCAGCATCTGTAGTCTCCTGAAGGGCTTTTTGAATAGCCATAACTTGCTTGACCAAAGCTACACCAAACTGTCCTGGTGTAGATTTCTTTGTCCATGCCCATTCAGGTAGATTTGAAACAGAACTTGGGCCTGCATCTCCCCCTAAGTTCATGCTCCCATCCAAAGAATTAGAGTCATCATCATTAGAATTTACTTCAAATTCTTCAGATGGCTCACCAGCTTGAGAAGGCATCCTATTAACAGCAGCTTTATCTCTTTGAAGAGATTCTGAAGTGTGCACTATGTTCAAAGTCTGCTCTGCCTCCACATTGCCCTGAGCAGCCAACAGTTGATAGGCTGAAACAGGATGAGTAAAAGTGTCAGCATCCAAGGAAATGTTATCAATTTTAGCTTTGTAATGTTGCTGAAATTGTCTTCCCTTTTCAGCATCATCCACAATCATTGACTCACTAGCAATGGCTGGATCCATCCTTATAGCTTCTGTACCTGCTTTTCTCTCATTTTCTCTATATTCTTGCATCAGGGGCTCCCCCTGGCTCACACACACCCTCACACCCTCACCGTCACCTACTAAGGTGGCACTCCCCTCACTCACTTTTGCCATGCTGGAAGAAATAGCATGCAAATTTTGACTCTCAACCTCTCCTTTTGCCTGGGAGCAACCCAGCCTCTCACTCAAATTATCACTCCCTTCCCTCAATCCTAGAAGTGATTGCACAGTAACCATGTCTTCTACACTTGGAATTGATTCAGTTATATGTGTAGAGACCATCAACGGACAGGGAGTATCCGTTGAAGTGGAAACTGATGATATTAACGGATAACTGCTGTTAAGCTTATCCGTCGAAGAACAACCACTTGTCAACGGATGAGAGATATCCGTTGAAGAAGGAAAAGATGTAGATATTGAAAGTGACATAATTGTTGAATCTGTGTGAATTGATTTTAAGTGGGGTGACACAGATTCTTCAACTAAGTCTGAAAGAATTGGCTGATGATCCAACAAATCATCTAAAAGATGATGATCACCGGGATTTGAGTGGGGCTCCTCCCTGAGTTTTAAAGAGGGAGAATCAGGAATTGATGTGAATATCATATCCACATCCAGAGATGGTGATGGAGAATTTGGTGATTGATGTGTGTCTATTATGAGAGAATGGGACTGTGACTCCACATTTGCTGGAGCCACATCAAGCTAAATTTGAGAAGGCAAAGATACCGGTGGATGTATCTGTGAAGTGTGTGCCCCCTGTGTTGAAACTAGGGTTTTAGCCTTCTTTCTTCTTGAAAAGGCTTTGATAGGTGAATGTGTGGCTTCAGTGTCCCTCCCTCTTTTGTTCTGTGTCCCTGGTTGGGGACTATTTTCAATAGCTGCATCCTTTTGGGAGGATGCAACTAGGGATGTGTTTGACTCCTTTTGTACCACCACAGTCTTTTGAGAAACTGTGGCTTGGCTGGCTAGGGTACCACTCACCTCTCCCACCTTATCCTGGGGGATTTCTTGATGTTCACCCCTCCCCTCACCACTCACACCCTGTTCACTCCCTTCAGGGTTTATGGTAGTTGTTACAACTGTTGTCTTTTGAGAAATAACAGAGGTGGTTTTCTTTGACTTGTGTTTTGGAATTTTAGCTTTGGTGGCTTTGGTAGGAATCTGTTGGGACAAAGACACAGATTCCATTGCCACACTAGAAGACAAAGAAATAATGGGGTTGGAAGAAGTAGGAGTTGCAGAAGTATTTACCGCACTTACCTGAGGTGCATTCATTATTGGAAAATATACCAATGGCACCTGGCTGTTGAGGTTAATTCTCACAAGGTATGCAAGGACCCTTTTCTCTTGTGCCCAGCATTTTAGTTTATTGCTCTCATTAGTTATGACCAAACCTTCAGCAACATGGTTAGCCAATAACATAAAAAATCTAACATAGTAGATGTTATGAGGTCTATTAGCTTTGTTACCTAACCTGGAACCTAATTTTAGCATGACATAGTTGATAAAATTAAAGTACCTATCAGAAACTAGCATATAGAGCATATTAACAAGAGATGAAGTTATGGCATCAAAATTGCTAATCTTCCCAGAGAAAACCTTGATAAAGGCATCTCCAAGAAAACTCCATTCTTTCCTAAGGCCCTTTTTTCTAATGCTCCCTAAACTAGCAGAATCAAAAGAATAGCCTATGGAATCTAACATAGCAAATACATCATTATCAGTGTGTGGTGTCATGGCATTATTCTCAAGTAGCTTAAAGCAAGACTGTATATCATCATAGTTAATACAGTAATCCTTACCTTTGAGAGAGAAAGCAATGGTCATATCTGTGGAGTTGAACTCTGCAGTTGTCCAAATCTCCTCAATTACCTCACAATAAATGGTTGGGGCTTCTAGCATTGCATAAATTAGTTTGCAGTTCTTGATGAAGTCCATCATCCTGTGATAATCTGAGTGGGCTTCATTCTTTTCCACCAAGGCTACGAAATTGTTCTTTTCATAAACAAAGCCAGATTGAGACATAATCTTGACGACCGGTGCCATTGTTGTGAGTAGAGGTTGCAGAGAAAAGATTGAGAGTTTTGGGAGAGAAGAAGAGTAAAAATTGCAAGAAAGCGTAAAGTGAAAATAAGAATTCAATGGGCTTTTATACTTTCTCGAATTAAAATGTAAATAAAATGATTAAATGATACTTTTAAGTAAATTATAGCAGTTTGAGAATAAAGAAAACTGTAGAAATTCTGAAAACTGCCTTTAATACAAGTACATACGACTGTATATATATGTATCAACGGTTAAGTAAACGAATCAACGGCTGTGACTCACTTAAAGTAACTGATGTGACACTTCAACGGATGAGGTAAATAGTTATCTGTTGAAGATTAACACTGTTTTTATCCGTTGAAGGATAAAATTACCAGAAATGTATTTGTCTTTCAACGGATAATGAACATCCGTTGATAGAACAATTTTGGCTTTCAACGGATAGGGAATATCTATTGATAGAATAAACTTTACTTAAAGCCAACTTTGTTCTTGCCACAAATTCATTTCAGACTTCAAAGCAGATTATAATGAGGATATGAATTTATGAATAATTAAGCATACCTAGCTCACTTACTAATCTTGTGAATGTTGATTCATCAAGTGGCTTGGTAAATATGTCTGCAATCTGCTTTTCACTTGGAACAAAATGAAGTTCCACTATACCTTTCGTCACATGTTCCCTTATGAAGTGGTATTTGATGTCAATGTGCTTGGTTCTTGAGTGCTGCACTGGATTTTCAGTAATGGCAATGGCACTTGTGTTGTCACAGAATATAGGAATTTTGTCAACAGTTAGTCCATAGTCAAATAGTTGATTCCTCATCCACAGTATCTGTGCACAACAACTACCAGCAGCAATGCACTCAGCTTCAGCTGTTGATGTTGAAACAGAATTTTGCTTCTTGCTGAACCATGACATAAGCTTATTCCCTAGAAATTGACAGGTGCCAGTTGTGCTTTTCCTGTCTATTTTGCAACCTGCATAATCTGCATCTGAGTAGCCAATTAGATCAAAACCAGACTCTCTAGGGTACCAAATTCCTAGATTTGGAGTCCCTTTGAGATATCTGAAAATCCTTTCAATAGCCACTAAGTGAGACTCTTTAGGGTCAGCTTGAAATCTAGCACAGAGACATATAGAAAACATTATATCAGGTCTACTAGCAGTTAAATATAAAAGTGAGCCAACCATGCCTCTATAACTTCAAATGTCTACAGACTTTTCAGCCTTGTTTAATTCAAGCTTGGTGGCAGTGGCCATGGGAGTTTTTGCAGATGAACAATCCATTAAGTCAAACTTCTTTAAAAGATCATAAATATATTTAGTTTGACTAATGAAAATTCCACCACTAACTTGTTTAACTTGTAAACCAAGAAAATAAGTTAGCTCTCCCATCATGCTCATTTCATATTTACTTTGCATTAACTTAGCAAACTTTTTACAAAGCTTATCATCTGTAGAACCAAATATAATATCATCTACATAAATTTGAACAAGTATTATAGAGCCATTAACATTTCTAAAGAAAAGAGTTTTGTCAACAATACCTCTTGTGAAGTGATTCTCTAGAAGAAATTTTGACAAAGTCTCATACCAGGCTCTAGGTGCTTGCTTTAGTCCATAGAGTGCTTTCAACAGATAATACACATAATCTGGAAAATTTGGATCTTCAAATCCTGGAGGTTGGCTTACATAAACTTCTTCCTCCAATTCCCCATTCAGAAATGTACTCTTGACATCCATTTGATTGACCTTGAAATTGGCATGGGCTGCATAGGCTAGAAAGATTCTGATGGCTTCAAGTCTGGCAACTGGAGCAAATGTCTCATCAAAATCTATTCCCTCTTGTTGAGAATAGTCTTTAGCAACCAATCTGGCTTTATTCCTTATGACAATGCCATTTTCATCCATCTTGTTTCTGAATACCCATTTTGTGTCAATAGAACTCTTGTTCTTTGGCTTGGGTACCAGCTTCCATACTTTGTTCCTTTCAAATTGGTGTAGCTCCTCTTACATTGCTAAAATCCAATCTGGATCCAATAGAGCTTCTTCCACTCTCTTAGGTTCCTCTTGTGATAGAAAGCTACTATACAGACATTCATCTTGAGTAGCCCTTCTAGTTTGCACTTTAGATGTAGCATCACCAATGATCAGTTCAAAAGGGTGATTCTTGGTCCATTTCCTTTGAGGTGGTAGATTAGCTCTAGATGAGGTTGCCTCAGTATTGTCATGATGTGAGATAGAATGTTGATTGGTTGAAACTCCCCCTGAGTTACTGATCCTTTGAAAGGAATTGGGAGTTCTATCAACTGATGAAGTGGAATGATTATCCGTTGACAGACTGTGATCAACGGATGCTTCATTAGGAACTTCAACAGATGATGCACTTTGTCTTTCAACGGATGCTGCATTGCTTCTATCAACGGAAGCTGAATTATGACTTTCAACTGATGAAGCATTCTGTGCATTATCCAAAGGCAGATTTTGAATTCTTTTCGAGGTGCCTTCTCCATCATTCTCATCTTCACTATCATCATAATATATCTCAATGTTGTCAAATTTGAGTCCTTCATGATGTCCCTCATCTGTTAGTCCATCAATCTTTTTATCATCAAACATAACATGCACAGATTCCATGACAAGTTGGTTCTTAGATTGTAGACCTTATATGATTTTCCAGCAGAATAACCAACAAATATTCCTTCATCAGCCTTTGCATCAAATTTCCCTTTGTGATCAGGTTGATTCCTTAGAATGTAGCATTTGTAACCAAAGACATGCAGAAAGTTTAAAGTTGGTTTTCTTCTCTTGAACAGTTGATAGGGAGTTATGCCTTTTGCCTGATTAATTAGAGAAATATTCTGAGTGTAACATGCACAGTTAACAGCCTCAGCCCAAAAGTATGTTGGGAGTTTTGACTCTTCAAGCATTGTTCTTGCAGCTACAATTAGTGATCTGTTCTTCCTTTCCACCACACCATTTTGTTGTGGAGTCCTTGGAGCTGAGAACTCATGCATGATTCCATTTTCTTCACAGAACAACTTCATGGCTGAATTCTTGAACTCAGTTCCATTGTCACTCCTGATATTCCTTACTTTGAAATCTGGATGATTGTTGACTTGCTTGATATGATTGATAATGATTTCACTAGCTTCATCCTTTGATCTAAGAAAGTAAGTCCATGAAAACTTTGAGAAATCATCTACAATCACTAGGCAATATCTTTTCCTTGAAATTGACAATACATTGACTGGTCCAAAAAGATCCATGTATAGCAGTTATAATGGTTCATCAATTGCTGATTCAAGCTTCTTACTGAATGATGCTTTCCTTTGCTTTCCTTTTTGACAAGCATCACACAGTCCATCCCTTGTGAATTCCACTAGAGGGATTCCTCTAACTAAGTTCTTTTTGACTAGATCATTCATTGTCTTGAAATTCAAATGGGACAGCTTCTTGTGCCATAGCCAACTTTCATCTAGACTTGCTTTGCTGGGAAGACAAGTAATTGATTCTGAATCTGTAGAGTTAAAGTTAGCTAAGTACACATTCCCTTTTCTAACTCCAGTTAGAACCACTTTGTTATCCTTCTTACTTGTGACAACACAAGCTACAGAATTAAAGGAAACAGTATTCCCTCTGTCACATAGTTGACTGATGCTCAATAGATTGTGTTTGAGACCATCAACTAATGCAACTTCATCAATGATGACATTTTCTTTTGAAATCAAGCCATATCCCATAGTGAACCATTTTCTGTCATCTCCAAAGGTTATTCTAGGGTCAGCTCTCTCCTTGAACTCTGTGAGCAGGGTGAAATCTCCTGTCATGTGTCTTGAACAGCTACTATCCAAGTACCATAGATTCCTTCTTTTTCCCTACACACAACAAAATCAATCAAGTTGATTTTGGTACCCAAGTTTCCTTGGGTCCAGCCTTGTTAGTCTTTTTCCTAGACTTCATTCCTCCTGCATCTTTTGACTTAGGTAACTTTGGGTCAACCTTGGTCTCAGATGTAGTTGGTTGAAGTGTAGGGTTAGTCACAGAATCATTTAGCACATTTGATTGAATTTAATAAGGCATAGATTGTGCAAACATATTATTCCACATAGGCATGTTGTATAGCATCTGATCCATACTGAATGTAGTAAAATAAGGATTATTAGCATATGGCATGTTTGCAAAATGTGCATGAGGATTCTGATGAGACATAACAGGCATAGCATGCAGAGGTGACATAGACATGTTAGGCATGGAGGGAGTTAAAGGCATGGGAGCATTCTTAACAGATTTGAAGTTATCAGATAGATGATTAACACTTTTACAATGCACACAGCTTTTTCTAGGAGCATACTTATCAGGTGTGTAATTGTTGTGTTTATTAATCCCTACCTTCCCATTTCTATTAGATTTTCTTTTAGTTTCCTTTTTATCCTCAACCAATTTAAGCCTATTTTTCAACTGATCTAAAGTCATGTGTCATATATTCACCTTACTGGTATCTTTGGATGTGCTAGCTCCTTCTTTGACAAAGTTCTTGAAAGTTGAACCAACCTTCTTATTGAGATTTTTCTTTTTAGAATCACTTGCCTGTTTTAATTGATGAGCCTTCAACGGATGCTCTTTTTCTTCCTTTAACGGATAACTTTCATCATCCGTTGACAATCCATCAATTAATTCTAACTCCTTTTTGTTTTTCTTCCAGGCATTCTCACAGAATGATTCAATTCCCTGAACCTTGACAATCTGAGCACTAACATCCCTGGATGTTTTCCAGGCCTTGATTACCTCTTGCTCACTTTCTAACTGTTTAGAAAGAATTTCTACTTTCTTAACAGCTTCTTCTAGTTCACTCTCAACAGTCAAGCATTTAATTTTAATTTTTTCAAGCTCAATTACCTGATTCTCTAACACAGCATTCCTATCACTTAAAAACAAATTATTCTCTTTGATTTTTGTGTTTTCTTTAGCTAGTGATTTAAGGGAAACACGCAAATGATATAATTCATTGGACATATCATTTATGGCTTCATTGCATTCAATCTTAGAAAGCTGAGAGAGATCAGTAGTAATTACCTGGTTGCTTGATGAACTAGTTTCATTTTCATCAGAATTAGCCATCAGGGCTAGGTTGACATATTCCATATCATCATCTTCATTGGCTCCATCTGCTGCCCAATCATCTTGAGTAAGAAAAGCTCTTTCCTTTTGTTTGAGCAAATCAAAATAATTCTTTTTGTAATCAACTTGCTCAAATTTCTTCTTATCAGAGGTTGGCTTCCTACACTCATTTGCAAAGTGTCCACTAATGCCACAGTTATAACATTTGAACTTGGATTTGTCCACCATGTTTTTGTTTGACTTAGTGAATTTTGTATTTTTCTTGAATTTCATCTTTACAAACCTCCTGGACAGAAAATCCAGATGTTCATCAATATCACCAGAGTCATCTTTACTGGAATTGTCTTCATCCTCAGCTACTTGCTCCTTTCTCTTGCTTGATTCTGATTTGTTTGTGCCAATTTTGAGACTTGGCATTGTCTTTTCCTCATTCCTGGCTTCAATCTTCTCATTGTCAGCTACAAGTTCAACTGATCCTCCTTTTCTCTTTCCCTTTTCCAACAGCTCATCTTGTTCCATCTCTTTCCCTTATAATCTTGAGAATTTCTTAGAGAAACAGTCATAGGCTTCCATTCCTTTGGTAGAGACCTCAAAAATTTTAAATTGGAGTCCTTGACTTGGTACACTCTGCCATACAGCTTCAATCCATTCAACAGTTTCTGAAATCTGTTGAAGGTATCATTCAATGATTCTCCTTCTTCAAAATGAAAATATTCATACTGTTGAATGAGAAGCTGCATTTTGTTTTCTATAACTTGCTCAGTACCTCCACAGATAAGTTGCAGAGTATCCCAAATTTCCTTAGCAGTTTGGCTTTTAATGACATTGTCAAACATATCTTGATCTAGGCCATTAAACAGAATGTTCATGGCTTTCTTGTACTTGTGCACCTCTTCAATATCTTCAACAGTCCATTCTGCTTTTGGCTTGGGAATAGACTGTCCAATAGCAACTGTTGCAGTAGCAGCTGTGGCCACCTTATGAGGGATGTGAGGACCATTTTCAATGCAGTTGATGTAGCTTTCATCTTGAGAGAGAAGATGTAAATGCATCTTCACTTTCCAGTGATGATAGTTATCTCTTTCCAGGATTGGAATCTTTACACCAATATCCTTCTTACTCATGATATTAGCAGAATAGATCTTTAAACTCTCTGTATGTTAAGAGCTTGCTCTGATACCAATTGTTAATCCCAGTGAACTAACAATGCGATTTACAGAAGGGGGGTTGAATGTAAATCTCAAAACTTTTTTAAGTTTTGAGCAGTTTCTAGGCTATATGTTTTGATGAACAAGTGTGTGTGAATTGCTTAGAGCTAATGCATACAAATATATATTCAAACACAAATGTAAAGAACACAACAGACTTAAAAACTTTTATGGTGGATTTGTTGTTCCACCAAAGATGTGTTATTTCAGAATATCTGTGATTTAAAGAATTAAATCACAGCTGCGTCCTAGTACAAACTAGATGATTTTCTCTCTGGATTTTTCTAAACAGCTCTGGAAAATTCACCACCTAATTACTAGCTGCTACTTGGTTTATATATCACCAAGTTTACAAGTGAAGACAAAATTGTATAATACAATTAAAAGGTTCTTCGCATGTTTCTTCTTCATTTCTCTATCCAATGCAATTTAGATTTAGCTGTGAATCTTTGAATACTTCCTTGTTTGCACCAGAATGGAAATGCTGCATTTTCTTGATTCCTCCTAGAGGCTGCCACATTCCAGTTTGTCTCTGTCAGCCCATGTGCCTCTGTCAGCTTATGAATTGTCACTATCAACTGCTAATGAACTAAACATTCGTTGAAGCTTTCATCCGTTGATGACTTTATCCGTTGAAGCTTTATCCGTTGATGCATTAGCAGTTGAAGCTTTATCCGTTGAAGCACTCATCCGTTGATGGATGTTATCCGTTGAAGCTTTAGAGATATCTGTTGAAGCTTTGTTTCTCATCCGTTGAAGGCCTTTAATATCAGTTGATACTACTTCACTTATACAAAATTACAAGGCATGAAATATTTACAATTAGCCCTCCTATTTGCATATCCACTAGCAGTCAACATGACTGATAATTTCCCACAACATCTAAGACTTACAACTTAAATACAGAGAATAAAATGTGCTACAATACTAAACTTATTTCTAAGTAAAGCTACTCCTTCAACGGATAGCCAAAATGGTCTTATCCGTTGAGGCTAAAAAAACTAGATTTCTACTTAAGTGTTTTGTTTAACTTATCATCAAACTAATACACATATTCCAAACAAAAAACAAGAGTCTTTAAAAACTTTCTGGTGGATTTAAACAATTCCACCAGAGATATATATTATATCGAGAGAACTCTGTGTGCAAGAATGCTCACAGCTGCTTACAAATTTGAACTACTGAGAATACAGAGAAATGCTAATAATTCTGCTTACAAATGTTTCTCACTTTTTGTATCTCAGATCTTAGTTTCTATTTGCTACTTCTTGGTTTATATATTACCAAGATTACAAAGTCAAAAGATAGAATCATTATAAAAACTATCAATTTTAATGCTTTGTTACTTTGTTCTCTATTACCCAGTTAATAGGCTTCCTCATTCCATTTGCATACATCTTGACGCATGTGACCAGTTGTCACTGTCAACTGATATTTGAATTCTTTATCCGTTGGGTTAATGATCATCCGTCGGGTTGTTGATCATCCGTTGGGTGCTTTGTAGTTTATCCGCCAGGTAGCAATCAGGCACTTGACTTCATTTCACTTATGCAGAATTACAAGACATCATCTGTGTATAATTCATCAACCTATTTTGCATATCTAGTTAAAGTCCACATGACTTATATGCAACTACAGACTCTATACAAAGGTGTATGCAGAAATATGCTACAGACTCATTATTACATAAGCTACTCACTCGATGGATGATAAATCATTATCCGTCGGGACTAAAATTCTTATCCGTCGAGTGCTACATTATTTCACTAAGTAAAATCTACTTAGGTGTTTTGTTTGTGAAATCATCAAGTACATAACATATGCACAACACAAGTCACAATGACAAAACTGAGAATAATGGTCATCAAGTAAAAAGGGTTATGATATCAAGTGAACAATGAATTATGATTTAGAATTGGATATTATATTTTCATTTTAAAAACCAAGGTTAGGCTGCTGATCAGTCACGCACTAACCCCGAGCAAAGCACACAACACTGCTCTAACTACTAGATCTAAGGCACACATTGGCCTAACTTGACCATTATGTGGTCTGACCACGAATCTGGTCCACAATTTTATAAATAAACAATCCAATTCTAATATAATAACAGAATAAACAGTAATAAGCAATAAACAGAATCATTAACAACATTGGACATTCGATAATGAAATGGTTTCAATCTTCGTAAGGGTCAATATGGCATTTTCAAAGCTTGGATGTTAGGTAATGAAAGAATTGGATAATAAAGGAATCAATGTTTCAGGGTTACCAGGAATTGGTCTTTCAAAGTATAAGATAGAATGGTTTGAATATGTATGTAATCTGGTTCAGTGTTTGGTATTTAGTTTGTATGTATTTGTGGAGTAGTATCGTATATTTGAGGTTCGTATTTGGGTATACAACAATCAATGGTTTAGAAAGAATTAGGTTTACGGCTCAAGATCAATATCTGGAATCAGGGTTTAGGGCTCAGTGCTTCAGAGCACTTGCAATATAAAACAGGATTATCAATCAACTACAGTATATCTCGAGAAAGTTCAGAACACTTGGCTGGTACTAGCTTGCTATACTGCACTCACTTTCAATCACAATTGTCTTACTCCTCGACTATCTGTTTCCCTTTCCTACGCCTTTCCTCTTCTGCTCACATATCACAAACATCTATCAATATTTAACTCATACGATTCTATTCGAAACATACTTCTATCTACCCTTCGTTTCACCCAAATCCGATTAACGGATTGAAAGTTATACTATAAACAAGTAAACACTGAATATATAGACCGACAGTTAACCAACAAGTTACATATAGCACATAACATGTCAAATAAACAATAATATATCATTTATAATGAAGTCTCGGGTCATAATCAGGCTTTCGGGTATTTAAAATGATTTTTAAAATATTTTTTCGGAATTAAAACGGGTCGTTGGATCAATTTCGGAGTAATAAACAGGGTTGAGTTGGCCAATTTTGGCTTCAAAACAATTTTATAATAATTATCGAGCCTTGAAAACAATTTAAAATAATATTTTAAAGCTCGAAACTATTTTTTGGAATTTTTAAATCCTTTTTAAATAATTAAATCTAATTAAATAATTAATTAAAATCAATTAATAATTAATTAAATCAATTAATCAATTAATTTTCAAATTAATTGATTAATTAATCAATTAAATATTAACTGAAATTAATTAACTAATTAATTCAGACTTATTTTTGAATTAAAAATAATTTTTGGAATTAAAATAATAATTTTTAGAATTTTCAGAAATTAAAAATGAATTTTCATAATTAAAATAAATAGAAAATATGATTTTTGAATATTTTTAAAACAGGAATCCTAAATTTGCAAACTCTGGAAAGTTCAGGGACTGAACTTCATCGTCCCCAATAATTGAGGTACTAAACTGTAATTTTACAGTTCCAGTCGCCGGAAAACACAGGGGTGACCGAAGAACATGATTCCGGCACCCTCACCTTACCACCTGCTCCAGATATACTCTACACAACACCAGGAATCTATTCATGCAATCAAAACACATCAATCATCCCTGTCCTGGCCGGAAAATGGCCAAGAACATCGCCGGTTTCCGGCGAAACATCGAAAACTTCAAAACACAACTCCCTTCGATTCAGACATCCTCTGTTAACGAGCTATATATCAATCGATTGCAAATTTCATAAGGAACACAACCCACTATAAATCAACAGCTAATAACCCCTAAATCAAAAAGCCCCAAATTTCAATTGAAAACATTCATACGGGTTATAATCCCTAATTTTAAAATTCGAAGATTACACTCAATTTTGAACATGTTATTGAACTCCAAATCAGACATATGACATATGAAAATCATGAGGAAAACAAGCTCTACAACATGCAATCATCAAATCATTCAAACAATCATCTGTACAAAAATTCATATTTTTAATAAAAATAATTTGAAAATAAACAAATTTCCAGAAAATAAACCTTAATTTCTGCAGGTATATGGTTCACGGAATCTGGTAGTACACCTCAAGTCCTTCGTTTTGAGTACTCGAGCTTCCCAAACGGACTCCGGTAACACCTCCGATTGTTGGTTTGATTCTCAGAAAGGTTTATGAATATAAGTATTTTCTCTGGAAAATTTTATAATTACTGTCTGCAACTGATTTTTGATACGGAATAAAATAAGATAAAGGCTATTTATAATTACGGAAAATTAGTATCCCGTTGGATCATTCGGGATATAAAATGGTACATTTATTTATAAAAACTCATCCAAACGGTACCGGTTTTCGGGATAATTATCCAAATTAGTACAATTTTTACTGCGGTCTTGGTCTCAGTGCCTGGTTACACGTATTACGAGGTGATAATTGTGATAGTTTAATAAAAAGATCCCGTTTATCAAAAATATGAGTTTTATTGATTTACCGAAACGAATAATGTATCAAAAATGTTGCGCCGGGACCCGCGCAGGACAAACCGTACGCCGGATCGAAAAAGCCGAAATATGGAAAATGCTCGAAATATTGCAATTAGGTTAGGAAGGAGTTCTTAGAAGAGTTTCGGGTTATAAAAACGTAACAACGGATGATGTTGGTTGGTTCCCGATTGTATAAAATAGTTTTTAAATATTCGGAAAAAGATTTTATAAAATCCATATATTTCCTATAAAATCATAAATCAACATAAAAATAATTAGGAAGATATGACAATTATCTATATTTTATTTTGGACATATAAAAATTAAAATACTCAATTAATATTATTTTTAAACATCCAACCACATTTAACACTTAACAAATAATTCACAGAATAGATACTAAACACATATAATAATTGTCTATTAGCAAAAATAATTACACGATATATCCCAGATATTACATTATGCTTGTTCAGTATTTATTCTGTGAATTATTTGTTAAGTCGTATATGTGTTGGGTGTTTAAATAAGATATAATTTGAGTATTTTAATTTTTATTTGTCCAAAATAATGTATAGATAATTGTCATATTTTTCTATTAATTTTTATGTTGATTTATGATTTTATAGAAAATTTATGGATTTAATAAATTATTTTTCCGAGTATTTATAAACTATTTTGTATAATCGGGAACCAGTCGACCTCACCCGTTTTTATATTTTTATAACCCGAAACTCTTCCGAGAACTCCTTTCTAACCTAATTGCAATATTCCGAGCATTTTCCATGTTTTAACTTTTTCGATCCGGCATACGATTTTCCCCGTGCGGGTCTCGTCGGGATATTTTCGATACAAAATTTGTTTCGGTAAATCGATAAAACCCGTATTTTCGATAAACGGGATCTTTTTATTAAACTAATATAATTATCATCTCGTAATACATATAACCAAAGCGCTGAGACCAAGACCGCGGTACAAAATGTACAGATTTGGATAATTATCCCAAACCAGTACTGTTTTGGATCTGTTTTCTCAAATAAACGTAATATTTTATATCCGGTATGATCCAACGGGGTACCAATATTCCGTAATTATAAATAGCCCTTAACGTATTTTATTTCGTACAGAAAATCATTTCCAAACAGTTAATTATATAGTTTTACAGAGAAAACCCTAATATTCATATAAACTTTCAAGAATCAAACAAGCTTTTGAAGCTGTAATTGATTTCTGTTTGGGAAGCTTGCGTAACCAAAATGAAGGGTTTGAGGAGTACTATCAGATTTCAGGACTGGTTTTACTGCAGAATTCAAGGTTTATTTTCTATATTTTTATTTATTTTCGAATTATTTTGATTTAAATTGTGAATTTTTGTTCGAGTGATTGTTTGGATGATTTGAGGATTGCATGTTGTAGAGCTTTTCTTCCTGATGATTTTGATATATTATATGACTGATTTAGAGTTCAATAACATGTTCAAAATTGAGTTTGATTTTCGAATTTCAAAATTAGGGTTTATAACCCATATGAATGTTCTTAATTGAAATTTGGGGGTTTCTGTTCTAGGGGTTATTAGATGTTTTTGTTGATTGCATCGTGTTCCTTGTTGAATTTGCAATCGATTCATGTATAGTACATCAACAGACGATTCCTGGTTTGCTCGAATCGAAGCAAGCAAAACTCGCCGGAGCCGGCGAGTTTCTCGGCCAATTTCCAGCCAATTCTTGGGTTATTGATATGATTTGATTGCATGAATGAATTCCCGGTGTTGTGTAGATGATATCTGGAGGTGTTGGCGGTGTGACGATACCGGAGACGAGTTCTCTGGCGAACCCGTCATTTTCGGGCGAACTAAACTCCACAATTGCAGTTTAGTCCCTGAACTTTTAGAGATAGTGAAGTTTAGTCCCTGAACTTTCCAGAATTTGCAAAAATAGGATTACTGTTTTAAAAATATTTAAAAATCATATTTCCTATTTATTTTAATTACAGAAATTCATTTTTAGTTATTAAAAATTCTAAAAATTATTATTTTAATTCCAAAAATTATTTTTAATTCAAAAATAAATCTGAATTAATTAGTTAATTAATTTTAGGTAATAATTAATTAGTTAATTGGTCAATTAATTCAAAAATTAATTGATTAATTGATTTAATTAATTACTAATTGATTTTAATTAATTATTTAATTAGATTTAATTATTTATTTTTGATTTAAAAATTCCAAAAATAGTTTCTAGCTTTAAAATATTATTTTAAATTGTTTTCAAGACTCGATAATTATTATAAAATTATTTTAAAGCCAGATTCGGCGAATCGAACCTTGTTTATTGTTTCAAAAATGATTTGACGGCTCGTTTAAATCCTGAAAAATGTTTAAAAATCCATGTTAAATATCCGAAAAATCATTTTAACATCAATTCTTATTTGAAAAAGTATTTTCAATTAAATGTCTTATGTATTATGTGTTATATATGCACCGATTAATGTGTTAAATGCGTATGTGTATGCTATATGACTGTTTTAATTGTATCTTTCAATCCGAAAGTCGGATTTGGGTAAAACGAAGGGTAGATAGAAGCTTATATCGAATAGAATCATACGAGATGAGTATTGATAGATACTTATGCTATGTGAGCAGAAGAGGCAAGGCGTAGGAAAGGGAAGCAAGTAGTCAAAGAATAAGAGGTTGTGATTAAAAGCTAGTGAAGTATAACAAGTTAATACAAGGCAAGTGTTCTGAACCTTCTCGAGATATATTGTGAATAATTGATAGTTCTATCTTATATTGCAAGTGCTTTAGAAGCACTGAACCCTAAACCTTGATTCCAGTTATTAATCTTTGAGCCGTAAGCCTTATTCTTTCTGAACTATTGATTGTTGAATACCCAAATACGTACCACAAACCTACGATACTACTCCACAAATACATACAAATTAAATACCGAACACTAAGACAAAATTGCTTACATACTCAAACCATTGTACCTTATACGTTGAAAGACCAAATCCTTGTAACTCTGAAACTTCGATTCTTTTGTTATCCGATTCTTGCACCGGCTGATAGTCATTCCTTCTAATTGCCATATTGTTTCCTTGTGAAGATTAAAACCCTCTCATGCTTGGAAATCCAATATTGTTTATGATTCTGTTTATTGCTTTATATTGTTTATTCTGTTATTGTGATATAATTGGATTATTTTATAAAATTGTGGACCAGATTAGTGGTCAAGTTAGGCCAATGTGTGCCTTGGATCCAGTAATTAGAGCAGAGTTGTGTGCCTTGCTCGGGGTTAGTACGTGACTGATCAGCAGCCTAACCTTGGTTTTAAAATAAAAACTTAATATCCAATTCTAAATCATTGCTCATCCATAAACTTGATATCTTAAATCATTTGACTTGATCATTATTTATTTTCAGTATTGTCAATGTGACTTGCTGAGCTAGTTAGCTCATTTGTGCAATTTTCTTTATATTCTTTTCCAGTTAAGAAGGAACCTGTTGGTAGCGAGGATCCCCAATCTAGTGCGAGAGCTAGAATTCCAGGTTGATCGGGATAAGCTAGCTAAAGGTTTTTGTGATAGTTTA
Organism: Apium graveolens; assembly: GCF_009905375.1. NCBI lineage: Eukaryota > Viridiplantae > Streptophyta > Magnoliopsida > Apiales > Apiaceae > Apium > Apium graveolens. The sequence goes on along the minus strand of NC_133654.1, from coordinate 15,560,934 downwards.
AGCTTGTGAAGTTTGTAAGAATGTTTATTATTCAGTTGTATGTTTGAATAGTTGGGATTTGGACATTTGTAATATAAGTGTGTGTGTGTGGCTTGTGTGTATACTTTAACCTGTTGTGATTCATGGTAGTTGGTAAGTAGGGTCACTGCATATTATTATTATTATTATTATTATCTTTATTATTGTAATAAGCAGGTTTATATAAAGGTGTGTGTGTGGGCCCCAAACTTCTGACCCGGGTTTGGAGCGCGCCACAGGTTTGGTATCAGAGCTATAGGTTATAAGTCACTGTCACAAGCCTAGATCAACGGGAATGGGTAGAGGGTTAGGATTAGAAGTAAGAAATAGAAAAATAGAACATCGAGAGGTTGAGTGCGACTGTATAATAGGTACTAGTATGATTCGCGTTGTGGTTCGAGATTCTTATATTGCGATATGATTTCAGATAGTAGCGATGGCAGACACTTTTATCCCAGTACCAGCTGATCATTTTGAGCCTTCGGTTGGAGGACCAGCTTCTGATCCACGTCCTGTTGTTCCATCGGTGTTGGCTATCCTACCTCCATATTTGCCACAGCCTGTACCACTGCGAGCTATTCCACCTCCTGGTATGAGGCCACCTATCCGAGGACCCCCACCCGCTGGTTCGGATTCCACTGGGCATTCAGTTGCGCGTGCACCATTTCAATCTACACCACATCATGTTCCTTATTTCCGGTATGAGGCTCTTCTTTTGGAGCGTGAGTCCCTGTTGGCACATATTCGAGAGCTGCAGCATATAGTGAGGACTACAGATGTTGACCGGAGTGTGAGGGAGCTTCGAGAGGAAATTCATGTGACACACAGGATTCTTGACGCTAGACTGCATGGAGCTACATGTGAGTATGCAGGCCCTGATGCTCTTATGGATGGGCCAGAGAGGTGATGGAGGATCTTGAGAGGCTTGGTGGACCAGAGTTTCCTTGGAGCTAGAGACAGAGATGCAGAGACAGAGATGTTGAGCCAGAGTTGTGGTGGTTTTATTATGTACATTAGTATGTAGCTTGTATCAGTAGACTTTTGGTTGTATTTATAGACTAGATCTGCTGACTAGTGAGTAGGCTTGTTGTACCCTTTTGCTTTTACTTTTGAAGTATTTTCATGCTTGTACGACCTAAAAATTTGATATATATATCAGTACCTTTTCTTTTCCAGCACTTTCATTTACATTACTGTACCTGTTTTATCTTACTTCTTATTGCACCAGTTATACTTCTTGTGATACCATGTACCCCATCCCCTTACCTGTTTACATTCTGTAAAGAAGCATGCAATTTACTTAGTTCAACTGTTACAACTATTTTCAAAAAGAGATATTCTTGTTTTATAAAAATTTTTTATAAAAAAAATTTGATTTAAAGGCTAAATAAGTTGTTTAATTCTTTACAGAAAATGTCCCCCGAAGAAATACCCGTTCTACCAACCAGAATGAAGAAACCAACAACAACAACCAAGACAACAACAACCAGAATGCAAACCCAGGTCCCATAGACTCAACAGTAGCCCAGATTCTTCAGATCTTGGCTCAGCAAATAGTTCACCTGACTCAACAGCAACAAAGACAAACCAACCCCCAGGTAGCTTTTAAGACTTTTCAGGCAGTGAATCCACCGGAATTCAAGGGTTCTTTAGATCCACCGAAATGTGTACCTAGCTGATTTCAACTCAACTAAAGTAGAATCTGTAACTTGTCTTCTCAGTAAAGCAAGTCAGGATGAAAGTTGGCTATGGCACAAGAAGCTATCCCATTTAAACTTCAAGACCATGAATGAGCTGGTAAAGAAAGAACTGGTAAGAGGTATTCCTCTAGTGGAGTTTTCAAAGAATGGACTGTGTGAGGCCTGCCAAAAAGGGAAGCAAATCAAAGCATCATTCAGGAAGAAACTTGATTCAACAATTGAAGAGCCTTTGCAACTGCTTCACATGGATTTATTTGGACCAGTCAATGTATTGTCCATATCAAGGAAAAGATTTTTCCTAGTAATTGTAGATGATTTCTCAAAGTTCTCTTGGACATATTTCCTAAAATCTAAAGACGAGGCTAGTGAAATCATCATCAATCGTATAAGGCAAGTCAACAATCATCCTGATTTCAAAGTTAGAAGAATCAGGAGTGACAATGGAACTGAGTTCAAAAACTTTGTCATGAGGGCATTTTGTGAAGAAAATGGGATTCTGCATGAGTTTTCAGCAGCAAGGACTCCACAACAGAATGGAGTAGTGGAAAGGAAGAACATATAACTTATTGAAGCTGCAAGAACAATGCTTGAAGAATCTAAATTACCAACATATTTCTGGGATGAAGCTATAAATACTGCATGCTACACTCAGAACATTTCTCTGGTTAATCAAGCAAGATGCATGACTCCCTATCAATTGTTCAAGAACAAGAAGCCAACTCTAAACTTTCTTCATGTCTTTGGCTGCAAATGCTATATCCTGGGAAATCAAACTGATCAAAATGGGAAGTTTGATGCTAGAGCAGATGAAGGAATTTTTGTTGGATATGCTATTCGTAAAGCATATAGAGTCTACAATCTAAGAACCAACATTGTTGTGGAATTAATACATGTTGTTTTCGATGATAAAAAGATTGAAGGACTGAAAGATGGAGATTACCATGAGAGCCTCAAATTCAACAATGTGGAGATGATCAGTGATGACAGTGATGATGAAAGTGATCAAGAAATAGTGTCTAAGGATAATGCAGACAAATCTGCAACCAATGAAGCACAAAACTCAACATATGTCGAGTTGCATAATGATTCATCCGTCGGAAGACAATCTGCTTTATTCGTCGGAAGACAATCTGCCTCATCCGTCGGTACTCGAAATTCACCATCCGTCGGGTTATCAAAAGGAGCAGGAGGTCAAGACAGATCACCTATAGAAAGTTCCCCTTTCTCAAATCAAAGATCCACAAACTCAGGGGGAGTTTCTAGCAATCAAAACTCATTCACACATCAAGACAACCATGAGGTCTCTTCATCAAGAGCTAATTTACCTCAACAAAGGAAATGGATAAAAGATCACCCCTTTGAGCTTATCATTGGTGATGTTTCTTCTAGAGTTCAAACAAGAAGAGCAACTCAGGAAGAATGTCTATACAGCAGCTTTCTGTCAAAGGAAGAACCAAAGAAGGTAGAAGAAGCTTTATTGGATCCTGATTGGATTTTAGCTATGCAGGAGGAGCTAAACCAAGTTGAAAGGAATAATGTATGGAAGCTGGTACCCAAACCTAAAGGAAAGAATCCAATAGACACCAAGTGGGTATTCAGAAACAAGATGGATGAAAATGGCATAGTAGTCAGGAACAAAGCTAGATTAGTTGCTAAGGGCTACTGTCAGCAAGAAGGAATAGATTTTGATGAAACATTTGCTCTTGTTGCAAGACTTGAAGCCATCAGAATTTTCTTAGCCTATGCAGCCCATGCCAATTTCAAGGTCTATCAAATGGATGTCAAAAGTGCCTTTCTGAATGGAGATTTGGAGGAAGAAGTATATGTAAGTCAACCTCCTGGTTTTGAAGATCCAAATTTTCCAGAGTATGTCTATTATCTTCTGAAAGCACTTTATGGACTGAAGCAAGCACCTAGAGCTTGATATGACACTTTATCAAAGTTCATTTTGGACAATCACTTCACAAGAGGTACTGTAGATAAAACTTTATTTTTCAGAAATGTTAATGGCTCTAGTATACTTGTTCAGATTTATGTAGATGACATTATTTTTGGCTCTACAGATGAGAAACTTTGCAAAAAGTTTGCCAAATTGATGCAAAGTAAGTATGAAATGAGTATGATGGGAGAACTAACTTATTTTCTTGGTTTACAAGTTAAGCAAGTTAGTGATGGAATATTCATTAGTCAAACTAAATATATTTTTGATCTTTTAAAGAAGTTTGATCTAATGGATTGCACATCTGCAAAAACTCCCATGGCCACTGCAACTAAGCTTGAATTGAACACTACTGAAAAGTCTGTGGATATCTCAAGTTATAGGGGCATGGTTGGCTCACTTCTGTACTTAACAGCTAGTAGGCCAAATATAATGTTTGCTACTTGTTTATGTGCTAGATTTTAGGCTGATCTTAGAGCATCTCACTTGATAGCTATAAAGAGAATTTTCAGATATCTCAAGGGAACACCAAATCTTGGCATTTGGTACCCTAGAGATTCTGGTTTTGATCTAACTGGTTATTCAGGTGCAGATTATGCAGGTTGTAGAATTAATAGAAAGAGCACAACAGGAACCTGTCAATTTCTAGGAAAAACACTTGTGTCCTGGTTCAGTAAAAAGCAAAACTCAATTTCTACTTCTATAGCTGAAGCTGAATATATTGCTGTTGGCAGTTGCTGTGCACAGATTTTATGGATGAAAAATCAATTGCTAGACTATGGTTTGCAAGTTGAGAGAATTCCTATTTTCTGTGATAACACAAGTGCAATTGCCATCACTGAAAATCCAGTGCAACATTCAAGGACAAAGCACATAGATATCAAGTACCATTTCATAAGGGAACATGTAATGAATGGTACTGTGGAACTACATTTTGTTCCAAGTGAGAAGCAACTTGCAGATATCTTTACCAAGCCACTGGATGAATCCACCTTTTCAAGGTTGGTAAATGAGTTAGGTATGCTTAATTACTCTTAAATTTATCTGAGTTATTTTGCAAGTTGGAATGTAGCCAGAAACTTAATTGATTTTTCAGTCTTGGATGAAATTTTGGCTAAGTCAAAATTTACATATCGACGGATGACCCTTATCCATCGAGTTTAGTCATCCGTCGATATACTATTTGCTAATGATAATCAATTACTTTTCTGGAATATTTTAAAACTCGACGGATAACAGTTTATCCTCATCTGTCGAATTGTCTTAATCTCAGCCGTTAATTCCCTGTACATTATCCATCGAGTATACTTACAGTTTATAAGCATTACACGACAGATAATGGGTGGAATTTTACAGTTTATCTTTAAACGGCTATTTTAGGAAATTTTCTATTGGTTAATTTACTTCACTTTATTATTTTCATCAGTTATTTTTGAGATAGTATAAAAGCTTATTTCATTACAATTGTTTTCTTTTATCATTCTCAAATTCAACTGCTTTTATTTCATTCTCTCTCAAGCAATTATTCTACTTCTCTTCAAGCTTTCATTCTCTAACAATGGCACTTGTTTTAAAGATTATGTCTCAAACTGGGTTCATTTATGAGAAGAACAATTTCACTACATTGGTCAATAAGGGTATTCAGCAATCAGAGGACTATCACAAGATGATGGACTTTGTGAAGAATTGCAAGCTAAATTACGCCATGCTGGAATCACCCACAATCTTCTGTGAAGTTATTGAAGAGATGTGGACCACTGCTATCTACAACTCTACTGACAAGACCATCACTCTAACCATCAAAGGTAATGAATTCTGTATCAATAGTGATGTGATAAAAACATGTTTCAAAATTCCTGATAATAATGTGACTTCACCACACAATGACACTGATATTATCAATATGCTTAATTCCGTACATTATGCACTTCCTACTTCTAAACTGAGTGATATTAAGAGAATGGGTCTTAGGAAGGAGTGGAGTTTCATGTGTGATGTAGTTACTAAGTTTTTCTCTGGAAAAGTCAGTAATTTTGATTCAGTAAATATTTCCATGCTTAACATGCTATACATGCTAGTTATAGATAAATTCTATAATTTTAGTGACCTTGTCTTGTTTGAGTTAGGTTTTAAATTAGGTGAGTTAGCTAAAAGAGGTAAGAATGTGTATTATGCTAGATTTTTCATGTTATTGGCTAACCACCTCTGTGAAGAGATTGTGCTTGAGAACCCAAACAACAAACTGGTTTGTTGGGTTCAAGAGAGAAGACTCATTGTAGATTTGAACAGGGCCAATCATCACAAGAATGTGCCAATGTTCTACTTTCCTGTAATGCAGGCACCTCAGGTAAGTGAGGTAAGTTCATCCATTCCTACAACAATTCCAACTTCCATGATTTCTTTGAATTCAGGAGTAGCTATGGCAACTGTGTCAATGACCAAACAGTTGCCTACCAAAGCCTCCAAACCTACTACCATTTCCAAATCTAAATCAAAGAAAACCCCCTCTGGTACCTCTCAAAAGATACCAGTTGAAAAATCCACAAAAGCAAAAGAGGGGAGTGTGAAGGAGGGAAAGTTAGGTGAGGGAAGGGGTGAACATCAAAGAAACCCCAAGAATATGGTTGGAGAGTTGAGTGAATCCCAGCCTAGCCACACTGCAGTTTCCCAACAAACTACAGTGCTTAAAAAGGATAAAAGCTCACTTCTAGCTACATCCTCCCAAAAGGATGTAGTTATTGAACAAAGCTCTCAGCCAAGAGCACAGACCAAAAGGGTTAGGGACACAAGCTCACCCCAAACTTATACAAGAAAGAAGAAATCTAAAACCTCTGGGGATGCACAGGGCACACATGCAGTGCAAACTGGTGCTAAAGACACAGTCCATGCACTCTCTCAAATTCAGTTTGATGTGGCTCCAATAAATGTGGAATCACAGCCAAAATCTCTAGTTATAGAAGCATCTCATACACCATACTCACCAACAAACTCTCTGGATGTGGATATGATAAACACTTCAATTCCTGATTCCCCTTCTTTAACTCTGTTGGGGAAGCCAAAATTCAGTATAAGTGAGAATCATCTTTTAGATGATTTGTTGGCTCACTTGCCAATTCTTTCAGAAACTATTGTGACATCTGTGCCCCAAATATCTTCAATCAGCACAGAGTCAACAATAGTTTCTCTTTCCACCTCATTCATTTCTACTCTCTCGACGAATATTGCTCATCCGTCGAGTAGTGATTGTATCCCGACGGATAAGCCTAACAGCAGTTATCCGTCGGATAGCACTACCACTCACTCGATGGATATCACTCATCCGTCGAGTATCTCTGCACAACTTCAAACTTCAATTATTTCAAGTGCAGAAGATCTAGTGGTTGTACAGTCACTCCTAGGATTGAGAGAGCAGAGTGCTATGAGTGAGAGTCTGGGTTGCTCCCAAAAAAAAGGAGAGGAAATGAGTGAAAATCAGCAATCCTTTTATTCAGGATTGGCAAAAGGGAGTGAGAGGAGTCCCACCTTAGTAGGTGAAGGTGAGGGTGTGAGGGTGGGGAGACAGGGTGAGACCCTGATAAAACAAAAGAGAGAACATGAGAGAAAAGCAGGTATAGAGGGTATAAGGGTGGATCCAGCCATTGTTCATGAGTTAATGATTGTGGATGATGCTGAAAAGGAAAGACAATTTCAGCAACATTATAAAGCTTTAATTGATAACATTTCCTTGGATGCTGACACTTTTACTCATCCTGTGTCAGCCTATCAATTGTTGGCTGCTCAGGGCAATGAGGAGGCAGAAAAGACTTTGAATCTGGTGCATAATTTAGAATCTCTACAAAGGGATAAAGCTGCTGTCAATTTGATGCCTCATACAGCTGGTGAGCCATCTGAGGAATTTGGAGTAAATTCTAATGATGATGACTCTATTTCATTTGATGGAAGCATGAACTTAGGGGGAGATGAAGGCCCAAGTTCTATTCCAGATTTACCTGAATGGGCCTTGACAAAGGAGTCCATACCAGGCCAATTTAATATATCCTTGGTCAAACAAATCATGACTATCCAAAAGGCCATTCAGAGGAGCTCAAATGCTGGTACCAAGGCTATTCTTCAAGCTCATCTAGATTCTCTACATCTAATAAAGCTACAATAATTAAGACAGAATCTGAGTGTAGATGAACTCAAAAAGGATATAGCTGACTTGAAGAATTATACTTCTGAGAAACTGGATTCAGTCATGCCATATGGTACCATGCAGGATCTATTACTGAGACTGAGAAGAGAATCAGACTCTGAAAAGAAGCTGGCCAAGTTGGAAGATAGAGTTCAAGTTATTGAAAATTCTGTGGCCATCATTCTTCAAAATCAACAGTCTCAGACAAATCTTCTAATGCAACTGGATAAAGCACAAGGCCTGACTCCTCAACTTGATGATAACAAAAAGGGGGAGAAAGAACCAAGTAAGGGGGAGAAAGGACCAAGTGAGGGGAGAAACTTCAAATACAAATCATCAAAGTAATTGTACCTTCAATTACTGTCTCAAAGCCACCAGTTGCAGATGGTATAGATCTGATTCAAGCAGCAACAACAAACTTGAAAGTTGTTGAGAAAGGAAAGTTGAGTTTGATAAACTGGGAGAAGATTGATGAGGAGATACAGAAGAAGTTTCAACTTGTCAAGGAGCCAGTTAAGTCAGCCATCCATCACTCTCAAGTCAAGCAAATCAGTGTGAATGAGATGAGCATGAATTATCTGGAAAGAGGACAATCTTCCTGCATCAAGTCTCCAAAGGTTGAAATGATCCTTAAACCAAGGGTAAACTATTCAAAATCATCCTTGAAGAACCCCTTGGATACTGTGTATGAGACACCCAAGCCTGATGAAAAGAAGCTCCTGTCAAGATCAATTGTTTTCTACAAAGATCCAACTGATTCAGCTTCTAAAAAGAGGATTGCTAAGATATTCAGAAATGAGAAGGAAATTTGTGTGATAGCTGGACACCCTCAATTTGCTCAAGCAAAGAGAGAAGAAAAAGCCAGATTAAAGTAGGAAAAGAAGCAAGCTGCTCTAGATGCAAAGAAGGCTAAACAAAAAAAAGAGCAGATTGCTATCTTAGCCAAGCTACAGGCTGTGAGTTCATCTCAACAAATTCCCTCTCAACCTTCTGAAGCCACTGAATCAAGGGAACAAGTTGAAGAATAGAAGAAATCTCCAAGGAAGAAAGAATTGGCTAAAAGAACAAAAAGGAAACTGGATATTGTTGACAAGGAATTTGGAGATCAATTTCCTAAGGAACCCACACCAGCTACAACTCAAGCATCAAATCCCTCTGTGGTATTTGAAGATATAAGGGTGGTGGATCCCTACAAGAATATTCATGGTGAACCTATTATGCCCAAGGATGAGCCAATAGAATGGGATAACATACCAATTCCTGAATTCAGTCTACCAATCCTTAGCAAGCCGAAAAGGACAAAGTCAAGGGCAGTCAAGAAAGTGAAGCTGTCTCCTCTCAAATCCAAATCTGTAGTCAAAGCTCAGCCCAAAGTCAACAAGGGAGACTACTTGTACTTGTGTGATATCAAAGAATTTTCTGATCTAAACCTCTATCTGGATGAACTAGATGAAGTGAGAGGAATTGATGCATACAGAAACCTACCTGAAAGGTTAGTGTTCAAGTACAAAGGAGGAAAGGAGATTGTGTGGCCACTTCACAGGATTCTTCAAGAGAGCCAAGCTGTACTGATTAAAGTTTATTCATCCTTCAAGAAGAACTTTGGGTTCAATGTCACTGCAAGAAGACTAGTATTGAAGAAGATTGAAGAACTAAGGAGTGTTAGAGCTAAAGATGCACTCCCAAAGACTCTAATCATCCCATACACAGGGAGAAGAGTGCATCTAAGGCCCTACTGGCTGATGGAGTTCATAGATGACAAAGGGGTGAGAAGATTCTTCAGATTAGAAGATCAATTGAGCATCTCTAACAATGAGACTCTTTTGGAAATGCAAGAAAAGCTAAATCTCTCATAATCTGATGAACTGGAATTCCATAGGTAGCTCCAAAATCAGATTGATGAAAATAACAGAAAGCTTGGAAGAAGAACCAGACCTTCAAGAAACCTGAAAAATCTGCTCAGGCTAGAGGAGCATCTTGAAATGACTGTGAGCTAAACTTTGTACATTTTGATTATTTGAAGCACTTTCAGTATTATCTACTTTTCTTTAAAGCTGTATGTTTAAGATGTTTTACTATCATCAAGTATCTCTTAATTTATGGCTATGTTAGATATATTTGATAATGTCATGGTTAATATGATTTATGTTTAGTCTTCAGATCTTACTTAAACAGGATAAATTAGTACTTACTGGAAGTCAGGACTTAAGGATATCAGTACTTATATTATCAGGAGATAATCATCAGAAGATGGATATCAGAACTTAAGTGCTGAAGGATGTTCAGATAAGGACAATAGCTGATTAAAGAAAAGAAGATCGAGATAAACATAAGAAGAGATATGCATGAAGAAGGAATTCTATGAAGAATAGAATACTTGGAAGAAAAGATATCTGATTGATATATTTTTGGAAGCAGAATTATATTCCATATCAATTAGCGATTATCTTGTAACTGTGTAGTATATAAACACAGATATAGGGTTTACACTATAAGTGTTATCATATTCGAGAAGATTATTCATTGTAACCCTAGCAGCTCTCGTGATATTTGTTCATCACTGAGAGGTAACAGTTCCATACTGTAACAGAGTTTATTGTTTCAATAAAGTTTATTTTCTGTTACTTGAGATATTAAAGTTCGATTTGATTGTACTTTACACTGTATTCACCCCCCTACAGTGTGTGTGACCTAACAAGTGGTATCAGAGCCGATCTGTTAATGCACATACAGTTTAAGATCCAAACACAATCATGTCTGACACAGAAACTCCAACTAAGCCTACCAAAACTGAAGAACCACCAAAGACACAAATTCAAAGTCGGTATGAGACCATCAGAGTTCCCATACTGAGACCATCTGAATATCCCATATGGAAGGTGAGGATGACCATGTTCCTGGAAGCAACAGATCCAGAATATCTTGATAGAATCAAGGAAGGGCCTCACAAACCAACCAAGCTCGCTGTTGCAGTTGCAGGTGAAGAAGCAAAGACCGTACCAAAGGAGAAGAGTGATTATACTGCTGAAGATATCGCATCAATTGCTAAGGATGCTAAGGTACGACACTTACTGCATAGTGCCATTGATAATGTAATGTCAAACAGGGTAATTAACTGCAAGACTGCTAAGGAGATATGGGATGCTCTGGAAATAAGGTGTTAGGGAACTGATATAATTAAGAAGAACAGGAAGGCAATACTCACTCAAGAGTATGAACACTTTGACTCAAAGGCAAATGAGTCATTGACTGATTTATATGATAGATTTGTCAAACTCTTGAATGATTTGTCATTGGTTGATAAGGAATATGATCTTGAAGATTCAAACCTTAAATTCCTATTAGCTCTTCCTGAATGCTGGGATTTGAAGGCAACAACAATAAGAGACAACTACAATCTTGATGAAATAACTCTTGATGAAATTTATGGAATGCTCAAGACTCATGAACTTGAGATGGAACAAAGAAGCAAGAGGAAAGGAGGAAAGTCAAGGACAGTTGCTCTTAAGGCTGAAGAAGAATCCCCCAAGGCAGCTACCTCAAGGAAAGACAAGGGTAAAGCTCTTTTCACAAAGTCTAATACTGAGTCATCAAGTTCTGAAAGTGATGATGACTCAGATTCTGAAAGCTTGCCTGAGACTGATGCTGATGAGGAGATGATGAAGCTGTGTGCTCTTATGGGGAAAGGGATCACACAGATTGCATACAGGAAGTTCAGGAAGGGAAATAAGTTTTCCAGGAAAGGCACAAGTTCTGATAAGAAGAATTTCAGAAGATCTGAGGGCAGAGGAGGAAAGTCTGATAGAGGAGATTATACCAATTTCAAATGCTATAACTGTGGTGAGAAAGGCCACATATCTCCTGATTACAAGAAAGTGAAGGGTGACAAAGGCAAGGCTCTTGTCACAAAGAAGAAAAGCTGGACAAACACCTCAGACTCTGAAAGTGAGGAGAACTATGCTTTGATGGCAAATGCTGATAAAGAAAGTGCTGAGAGCAGTTCTGAAGCTACTGAAACAAAGGTACCTCAGACTACTTATGCTTTTCATACTGATGATATTAATGAGTTGAGAAGATATTTTAAAACCATGTTTGTTAGTTATAGAGATCAAACTTTAACATGTGAAAGATTAACTTCTGAAAATCTTGCTTTTAAGAAAAGAAATGATTTCTTAGAAAAAGAGTTAGTTATGTTCCATCAAACTCAGAAGGATAGAGATGATGCTTTTTATGTTAGAGATGAAGTGCTAAAAATGATTGAATCTCTAAAAACTGAGTTAGAAAAGGAAAGAGAGATTATCAGGACTTGGACTAACTCTGGCAGAACAACTCAAAATTTGCTAAGTAGTGAAAATTGGAAAGAGGGCTTAGGTTATGGAGAGGATAAGAATGATAAAGGAACTGTAGAAATTAAGCCTGTTGTTGTTAAGCAAAAACCAAAGTTAAAACCTGTTAAGTTTGTAACTGTAAAATCTGATAATGAGCAATCAGAAGTTAAAGAGGGATTAACTTCTGACAAACTAAAACAGGAAAAGACAGCTGAAGTAAACATAGGCTTAATGACAAAGAAGCAGCTTAAGCATAAGCTGAAAGATGTTAAGAATGCAAACAAGGTAAAATCACCTAGGAAAAATAGGAATGGAAAGGAAGGTGTGAATAAAAGCAATGATTATAAGCCTGTTCCTGATGCTCCTAGGAAAACGTGTCATAACTGTGGAAGTTCTAACCATCTGGCTTCTTTTTGCAGGAAGAATAAGAACATAAACTCCTTACCTTCAAAGTCAGGGGTTAAGAGTCAGTCTGTTAGATATAAGCCACAATATCCTTGTTTTCATTGTGGTAGTTTATGGCATTCCATTTATACTTGTAAGGAATATCATAGTTTGTACTATGATTATTATCAAATAAAACCTTCTTTAAAGAAAGTTTCCATTGTTCCTTCTAGTGTAAATTCTGATTCAAAGTCTGATAGTGTAAATTCTGATAAGAAAAATGTTAACATAAACTCTGATGCTAAATTCACTGCAAATGTTAACAAACTTGATAAGGCCAAATGATCCAAGCAAGTATGGGTCCTTAAAACTAATCATTAGTGGTCTTTGTGATTGCAGGGCAACAGGAAAAATATCCTAGTCCTGGACAGTGGATGTTCAGGACATATGACTGGATATAAAGCCCTGCTATCAGACTTTGTGGAGAAAGCTGGCCCAAGTGTTTCTAATGGAGATGGCAACATTGGAAAAACATTGGTATATGGCAATATCAATCTTGGGAATGTCATCATTAATGAAGTAGCTCTGGTCTTAGGACTTAAACACAATCTGCTGAGTATAAGTCAAATCTGTGATAGAGGTTATCATGTTGATTTCTTTGAAGAACACTGTGAAGTTGTGAGTAAATGTAAAGGCAAAGTTGTTCTGAAAGGATACAGGCGTGGTAACATTTATGAAGCTAAGCTTTTAACAAGTACTGATGGTTCTGCAATCTGTCTGATGAGTAGAGCATCAATTGAAGAAAGCTGGAATTGGCACAAGAAACTCTCTCATTTAAATTTCAACAATATAAATGAACTAGTCAAGAAAGCTCTTGTGAGAGGACTGCCAAAGTAAGTATTTGCTCCTGATGGCCTTTATGATTCTTGTCAGAAGGCCAAACAAAGAAAATCTTCATTCAAGAGCAAGACTGAATCATCAATTCTTCAGCCTTATCATCTACTACATGTTGATCTATTTGGTTCAGTGAATGTCATGTCTATTGCAAAGAAGAAATATGCGTTGGTCATAGTGGATGAGTTCACCAGATACACATGGGTGTATTTCTTGCACACAAAAAGTGAAACTGCATCTATCTTGATTGATCATGTCAAACATCTGGATAAATTGGTCAAAGATTCTGTGAAAACATAAGGAGTGATAATGGCACCGAGTTCAAGAATTTGATAATGGAAGAGTTCTGCAAAAACCATGGAATTAAGCAGGAATTTTCTGCTCCTGGAACTCCACAGTAAAATGGAGTTGTTGAAAGGAAGAATAGAACTCTCATTGAAGCTGCACGTACAATGCTTGAAGAAGCAAAGCTTCCAACCTATTTTCGGGCTGAAGCTGTGCAGACTGCTTGTTTTACTCAAAATGCAACACTCATTAACAAGCAAGGAAAAACACCATATGAGATGGTGAAGAAAAAGAAGCCAAATCTGAAGTACTTTCATGTATTTGGATGCAAGTGTTTTGTTCTTAAGACTCATCCTTAACAGCTATCCAAATTTGATCTAAAAGCTGATGAAGGAATTTTTTGTTGGATATCCAATTTCCACAAAAGCCTTCAGAGTCTATAATTTGAGAACAAGAGTGGTCATGAAATCTATCAATGTCTCCTTTGATGACAAGAAGATTACTGGACTTGAAGATTTTATTGATCATGATCAACTGAGATTTGAAAATGAAGACTCAAATTCTGATACTGAAAATCCTGACAATCTAAGTCCTGATAATGCCAACTCTGATGGATTAAACTCTGATGTTATTGAAACTGTGGTGACTACGTCAAAGAAAGATGCACCTATGCAGGGGAGCATACTCAAGATCTTACCACATCTCAAAAAGCATTAGAACATACATCTGGCTCTTCAAGTTCTGATTCGTCAAGTTCTGATAAGCCAAGTTCTGATAGTTCTGAAAATCTAAATTCTGAAGAATCCAACTCAGAGAGCATAGTTTCAGGGGGAGCATCAGAAAATGAAGTTGAAGACAACATGGATCATGGGGGAGCATCCAGTTCTAGAGAAAACCTTCCATCTGCAAGGAAGTGGACTAAATCACATACACCTGATTTGATAATTGGAAATCCTGATGCAGGTGTCAGAACTAGAACAGGTACTCCAAATGAATGTCTTTACAATTCTTTTCTTTCTCAGACTGAGCCAAAGAAAGTGGAAGAAGCTCTTCAAGATGCTCATTGGGTGCAAGCAATGCAGGAAGAGTTAAATGAATTTGAAAGAAACAAAGTCTGGACCCTAGTGCCAAGACCAAAGAATAGATCTGTTGTTGGTACAAAGTGGGTATTCAGAAACAAAACTGATAGTGATGGCATAATTACAAGGAATAAGGCAAGGCTGGTTGCAAAAGGATATTCTCAACAGGAGGGAATTGATTATGATGAAATATTTGCACCAGTTGCTAGGTTAGAAGCCATAAGGATATTTTTGGCTTATGCTGCTCACAAAAAGTTTACTGTCTTTCAAATGGATGTGAAAAGTGATTTTCTCTATGGAGAATTGGAGGAGGAAGTATATGTTGAACAACCTCCAGGCTTTGTAGATTCCAAACATCCAGATTATGTCTACAGGCTTGATAAAGCACTTTATGGACTTAAGCAAGCTCCTAGAGCATGGTATGAGACTTTAGCTCAGTTTCTCCTGGAAAGTGGATTTAACAGAGGAACTATAGACAAAACACTGTTCTACCTCAACCATGGAAAGGACTTACTTCTGGTCCAGATTTATGTTGATGATATCATTTTTGGGTCTACAAATGACAGACTTTGCAAGAAGTTTGCCAAACTGATGCAGTCAAGGTATCAGATGAGTATGATGGGGGAACTTAGCTATTTTCTGGGCCTTCAAGTCAAGCAGAATGAAGAAGGCACTTTTATTTGTCAAACTAACTACACTAGAAACTTGCTGAAGAAATTTGGAATGCAAGATTGTTCAAGTGCATCCACTCCCATGGCTACTGCAACAAAACTGGATAAGGATACTGGTAAATCAGTAGATATTACTGATTACAGAGGTATGATTGGCTCTCTACTCTATCTAACTGCTAGTAGACCTGATATCATGTATGCTACCTGTCTTTGTGCAAGATTTCAAGCAGATCCAAGAGAACCTCACTGAACAGCTGTGAAAAGAATTTTCAAGTATCTTAAGGGAACAGCTGATCTGGGATTGTGGTATCCCAGAGAATCAGATTTTAAACTAATAGGTTACTCAGATGTAGATTTTGCAGGTTGCAAAATTGACAGGAAAAGCACAAGTGGAAGCTGCCAATTTCTTGGAGGCATATTGGTTTTTTGGTTTAGCAAGAAACAAAAGTCAATTTCCACATCAACTGCAGAAGCAGAGTATATTGCTGCAGGAAGCTTTTGTGCACAGATTCTTTGGATGAAGAATCAGTTACTGGACTATGGGTTAACATATTTCAAAATCCCTATTTACTGTGATAATCAAAGTGCTATTGTTATGACAGGTAATCCAGTTCAACACTCTATGACAAAGCACATCAGCATCAGGTACCACTTCATCAGGGAACATGTGGATGAAGGTACAGTGGAATTGCACTTTGTTCCAACAGATCAATAACTAGCAGATATCTTCACAAAACCATTGTGTGAAGCTACTTTTACAAGATTGGTAAATGAACTTGGAATGGTTTCAGGTTCTTTCTCTAAATCTGCTTAGTTTTGTTCAGATGCATCAGACTTTATGATCAGTATTTACAGAATTTACTCTCCTTGTGTATTCTGTGCTTAATTGAAAAATGTGCTTAAGTACTGACTGTTGTCTGATATATGTTTCTAAACTCTAAAAATGATATGTCTGTTTGTGTAACTATTCAATCCTATGAGGATAATTGTGCTAGATGCTGACCTAGTAGTCTTCAATAAACAAGGGATCCCATGTAAGAAGTAATTATTTTTGTGGAAATCTATTGACACAAGCAAATTCTGATAATTGACCTTAGTTGAGTTTACTTTGTCTATCTTATTTCTAAGTCACAAACTAGAATATTGCTTCTCATCTGTTAAGTTCTGATGCTAGTAAATCTGTTGAATGTACTAAGTGCTGATAAACCTCACTTATCAAAAGAAAAAGCAAAAGAATCAAGGATTAAAATTCAGGTACTTCTTTGAGATCTAGAGTACAAATATGGAAGGAACGACCCAAGTGCATTGCTGGTATTAAGTAAATATGCATCAGAAAAGCAAAATATTTTCTTGGTGACTTTTCACACTCTATGATTACTGGAGAAATACTCTGATAATAGCATAAATTCTGATAAGCAGTCGTGACTCACTTACACTCAGAAGCCACTGTAAACTGGAATTTAAAAAGATGCATAAAATTAGCATAAAATAGTTGAGGTGGACTCATGCATGAATTCATTCAATAGAAGGTTTCAAAATAATGACAGATTTTTAGTAAAAATTTAGTTATGCCTTATTTCTAAGATGTACTTAAGTGAATTAGACTTTACTCCTTGTCTGATATTTAGCTTAATGCATACACTAAACACTCCATATGAATGATGAAAATCACTGTGGTGATCTATGTTATTTTAGATGAACAGTCATTGTGTCACATTGCACAAATTCTGAGGACAAGTTCTGATTGCATGTTCTGATGATTAAGTTCTGAAGAATATAAATCAGAATTTGTGTGAGGACTTACTAAGATAGGCATTCATTTTTCGAGTTAAGAAATTATGTTCTGATGACCGTTAAGTTCTGATATAAGTCTAAGTTCTGATATTAAAGTCTGATTCTTTACTTGACTTATTTGTGGATAAAATTTGAAAACAGTCTCAGTTTAAACCAGAATATGTTGAAGTGGAAGATTAACAGTCACTATATTTAGGGATAGTGGTACTCGTACATGAACAGTCAACTTTTACTTGTTTCTTGTGCGCATTAAACCATGTTTTCCCTTTCCAATGAATGTTTTTCTTTTTCCAAGTCTGGGGAGACGAGGTAGAATTAATTCTACCTGTCAGCATTAAATTTCTTTGCGTCTCCTGGCATTCTCTTGCCTATATAAGCAACCACTTCACATCAGCCTTCCCATTAAATCTTTTATCACAAACTCACCTTCATAATCTTTATATCAAAAACACCATGGTCAATTATAATATGTTTTTGAACTACGAAACATTCAACATGGAGCTGAGCTGTGCCGATTGGCAGCAGGAATGGCACGTCACTGTCATTCCTGATGAGATATGGGACTCAGTTCCCCAGGAGGTACTCACCCACCTCCTGTTCTTCTACATGGACTACCATCGCCATCTGGAGCGATTGGAGGAGGAAAGGCTGGAAGCTCTCCGCCAGCAAGAGCGAATCATTCGACTCGCTATTCTGTTTGTCGAGAGTAGGAAGAAGAAATGATTTATTTTCTTCTTCCTGTTTTTCTTCATCATCATCCTTTCCCTGCTTCTTGAGCTAGGACAAAGGCTGTTGACGTTAGGTTTAGCAGCTTAGGGCAATCTTGTAAAAAGTTCTGATGTAATTTAAATTTAATGAATGTATTCTTTTGATATATTAATGAAATTTGTTTTTGTTTCAAGATCTTGTCTCTGAGATATTTTGTAATGCATTGATAAATCCTGATACATATTCATATTCTGATGACCATATAAATTCTGTTTTAACTTAAGTTCTGATTTTACTTTATCAGTACTTGCTCATCTGATTTATTATGGTCATTTTCACTCGATTTTTTTTTCAGAATACTGATGTTGCAGTGAAAAATAATTAAATAAGTGGGAACAGTTTCAATTTTGAATTAAAACTGATTCACCTTGATTAATGGAATAACTGGGTAAGTGGAACGGTTTTTCCTTGAAAAACCGCAAGTGGGTAAGTAATGATTACTGTTTTCTCGTGCCCATTAACTATTCGTTTTTACTGCATGTCTGACAGGTGTCCAACGGTTACATTTTTTTTCAAAAGTATAAGCAAGACAGAGAGAGGATTTTTTAATCTTTTATTTCCTTTCATACTTTTTCTCTCTATTTGCTTTTACTCTCTTTCTTCTTTTAATGTTGGTTTTTCATATAGACATTCTATCAAACACCTAACAGGCACTTATAAATCTCGATTAATTTCATGGCACCTACGGATTTAATCATTGATGGAGCTAAATTTGTTCCAAATAACTATGCTGCAATTTTTGATAATGCTGAAGCTCCGTCTGAATTGCATTTTGTGCAAGATCTTCTTGCACACAGTGAAATCGGGTATGCATTGACCCAACCTTCAGTCTTCTCAAGCCAACAAGTTCTGACACTTTGGAGGACTGGAAACTTTGATAATGGTGGTCAAAATGGTACTCCTAGTATTGTTTTCGAAGTGGGTGATTCTCCATATGCAGTCACTACTGGTACAATACGCAAGGCTCTACATCTCCCAGAAGGATGTACTTTTTCAATTCCAGAGGAATCAGCTCTTCAGGAGTTAATGGCCAGTTTGGGGTATGAACATAGTTTGGCAAAGCTTGGGCAGTTTAAACGGGCTCATATCAGAAGGGAATGGAGCTTCTTCTTCGACTGCATCACTAAAGCTTTTGGGAACAAGTGTTCAAATTTTGATGCCATCCCCATAATGAGTCAGCACATCGGGTATGCCATTATAAACCAAACTCATTTTGATTTTACAACTGCTATAATAGGTTTTATTGGGGATAGGATGACAGAGGATAGGAATGTTGTCTACTTTGCTAGATTCTGTCAACTTATATATACTTTTTGTACTGATGAACCTCAACTAACCAGTACCTTAACTCCACCTTTCAAAGTTGCAAAATGTTACTTTAATGACCTGGTAAATGCTGACACTAAGAAACAAGTGATTAGACCTTTACAGATTCCTCAGTCTGTAAAACAAATCTTAGTAAATGCTGATCCTGATTCCTATAGATCTGTTTATCCTGATGTTCAACCAACAATCACCTCCCAAACACCACAACAACCATCAGAACATACCACTCATACTACTCAACCAACCCTCAGGCAATATATCAAATCCTATCTCTCCACTTCACAGACAGTTCAACCCTCATCCTCAGCACCTACTGTGAAGCCTTCATCTTCCAAGCCTAAGAGGATAAAGACTGTCCCTCAAACACCTCAAAAGAGAAGGATGATTGCTTTGAGAGATGAGTCAGACAATGAGGAACAGGTTTCTACATCAGAACCTGTTATCAAAGAAGCTGAGAAAGTTTCTTCTCAGAAGAATTCTGGAATTGGGGGATCTAAGCTTCTCAAAAGGCTTAGAAGAATGACTGTTGCTGAAACTCCCAAGGAATCCATATCTTCAAAAAGATACAAGAAACAGAGGGCAAAAAGGCCAGTTTCAGATGATGAAGAAGCAGCAGCTAAGGAAGGAGATCAGGAATCTCTGATCTCACAAGAAAAGGAATCTGCTAAAGTCACTACTTCTCCATCAACTCCATCTCAGGAAGCTGTTACTAAAAAGGCCAACACACCATCCGTGTCTCCTGTTCAAAAGTCTGTATCTCCTGTTAATATAAGCACAAGTGTTGATATAAATATCCAGACCTTGGTTGTGCCTGAAGTCCTTTGCTTAGAAGCTCCAACAACAACTAATCCATCAACAACACCTGTTTCTGATGCTGCTCAAACTCCAGAATTATCTACTACACCTTCTCTGCATCTAGATGCTGATGATCAGAATATAGGTGAGCATCAGGATATGGCTGTTGATCAGAACTTGAAACCAGATCAGCAATTAGAGGATGGTGAAGCCTCCATTGCTACTCACACTGTTGTTTTATCAGAAGATACTGATTCTGTAAGTTCTGATGCTGCAAATGTTGGAGATACTGGTGATGTTGCTCCAAATGTAGATGCTGATAAAGCAGGTCCTTCAGGACATGCCCCTCAATAAACTGTTCTTAAATCTGAACTTGTTAAGAAGTTTGTTACCAGAGAAGCACCAGTGCCTTGGAGTGAAACTCCTGCAGGACAGGAGTGGACTAAGGAATGGAACTCAGTTTCCTGTGTTCCATCTGCAAAGCATCTGGCTGAGCACTTGACAAAAGCTGATGAAATGTTAAATTCTGATGATTTCAAAACCCAGCTTGGAGTCACTGCATTGAGTACTAAACATCTACAAGGTCTCCATTCAACTACTCATGCAGAGCTACACAAGATTCAGGAGGAATTCATCAAACAGGACCAAATTCAGAAAATTGACAAGAAAAAGTTCTTCCAACCTACCTTTGACAAGATTTCTTATATTGAGAAGACTCAAGAGAAACAACAAGCTCAGATTGATGATATTCTGCAAAATTAAGCTTCTCAGCAATCTCAACTTACTGAAATCCAAGCCTCAGTGGAATTGCTTGTCTCTCTTCTACTACCTGCTGATGCCAAAAAGGGGGAGAAAGTAATTAAGTCCAAATGCAAGACTGACAAGACACTGAAAGGGAAGGATGATGAAAAGGATAATCAAGGAAACTCTGGAATGGGTAGAGGTCATAGTCAAGGTAGAGGTTTCTCATCAAGAAAAGCTGAAATCACAAGTCACAGGACAAGTTCTGCTACTGGTAAAAGGATAAGTTCTGATGAACTTTTAGATCTTGATGAAGAAATGTCAAGACAGTTATTTCTTCAGGAAAATCCAGGAATGGACTTGGAGAGTTTAATGGAAGAAGAAGCCAGACTTAAATCAGAAAAAGTCACATCTAAATCTGAAGCTTCTGGTAAAAAGACACTTCCAAAACTCAAAGGCATTGTGATAAAAGAAAGAACAAATACTGAAGCAACATTGGTTAAATCACAACCACAGATAGATCCAAGATCCAAGGGTAAAGAAAAGGTTGGTGAACCTATCAAGGTTTATGTGCCTCCTGAGAATGAAGAAATCACTGATGAAAAGGATGATCTTGCTCTGACTTCAAGAAAAGTTCTTAAAACAACCTCTGACATGGCTCAAGTTGTTCAGAGTCAAGAGACAGTAAGTTCTGATATTCCAAAGAAGCAAGTAACCTCTGACATAGCTCAAGTTAACTTGATATCAGAAGATAGACCAAAGACACTCCTACCAGGATTCACTAAAGCAAAACAGACTCAACCTTTGAAGACTGCTGCAAGTGGTTTTGAAGCAAGAGTAGTTACTGGAAAGGAAGCAAGAGATAAAACTGGATTGGGAAGTGCTAATGAAAGAAGAATACAGAACACTACCAATGATCCAACTTCCTTGAGTGAACCAGGTATTGGAGCAACTCCTGAGAGATTGAATCAACTGGAATCTATACAAATGGTTTACCATACCTACTTGAAAGAACACATTTTGTTGTACTTCATGACAGATGGTAGGGTTTATCATATAAGGCAAAATGCCATTCCATTAAAGTATTTTGAAGAATTGGAGCATGTACTATTCTTACTTCAAGTGGATGACAGATTGACAGGAAGTGCTGTAAACTATTTGAAGGATCAGATTCAGAGACAGAAAAGGCTTTATTCTGTTAAGTCTGACAGCACATATGTTCCAAAGTACAGAGATCACAAGGGTGATATAGTTGAAATGAAGCCCAATACTGCTAAGATTATAACTACCTTTCTGGGTTACAGGGCTGTGGAATTCAATCTTGAGTCTGATAAAGCTTATTTGATCAGACTGGATTAGGATATAAGAAAAGCAAAGATTAATGATCTCAGGGCTGCAATCTTTCAAATTTGTGAAGATAATGCAGAGCTTAAAGATGCTAAAAGGAGGATGATTGATGAACTTAGATATGCTGAGAGATGTTTGTTGAAGAACTATCTCAGAACAACTCCTGACATCAGAGAGATCAGAAGATGAAGCCAAGTCAAGATCTACAACTGATTAAATTCTGATATTTGTACAGACTGAAGCTGTTATCAGAAGTTAAATATTGGTAAAGCTTTAAGGACTGTAAGTTGTAGTTATCTAGTCTAATTCTCATGTATTTGTACTTAATGTTTTTGACATCATCAATAATTTACAAGTTGGGGGAGATTGTTAGATATATTTGATAATGTCATGGTTAATATGATTTATGTTTAGTTTTCAGATCTTACTTAAACAGGATAAATCAGTACTTACTGGAAGTCAGGACTTAAGGATATCAGTACTTATATTATCAGGAGATAATCATCAGAAGATGGATATCAGAACTTAAGTGCTGAAGGATGTTCAGATATGGACAGTAGCTGATTAAAAGAAAGAAGATCGAGATAAACATAAGAAGAGATATGCATGAAGAAGGAATTCTATGAAGAATAGAATACTTGGAAGAAAAGATATCTGATTGATATATTTTTGGAAGCAGAATTATATTCCATATCAATTAGCAATTATCTTGTAACTGTGTAGTATATAAACACAGACATAGGGTTTACACTATAAGTGTTATCATATTCGAGAAGAATATTCATTGTAACCCTAACAGCTCTCGTGATATTTATTCATCACTGAGAGGTAACAGTTCCATACTGTAACAGAGTTTATTGTTTCAATAAAGTTTGTTTTCTGTTACTTGAGATATTAAAGTTCGATTTGATTGTACTTTACACTGTATTCACCCCCTCTACAGTGTGTGTGACCTAACAGGCTATAATTCCAGTAGACATAAATTGGGGGAGATTGTTGTGCATATGTTGTGTACTTGATGATTTCATAAACAAAACACCTAAGTAGATTTTACTTAGTATAATAATGTAGCACTTGATGGATAAGAATTTTAGTCCCGACGGATAACTCATAATAGTCCCGACGGATGATGACTTATTATCCATCAAGTGAGTAGCTTATATAATAATGAGTCTGTAGCACATTTCTGCATACACCTTTGTATAGATTCTGTAGTAGCATATAAGTCATGTTGACTTTAACTAAATATGCAGAATAGGTTGATTAAATTGTACATAAATGATATCTTGTAATTCTACATAAGTGAAATGAAGTCAAGTGCCAAAATAGCTACCGACGGATGATTAACAAAGCCATCGACGGATGATCAAATGGCTATCAACGGATGTTTAATATAGCAGTCGACGGATGATTAATGAAGCCATCAATGGATGATCATAAAGTCGACGGATGATAATGTACCCAACGGATAAAGAATTCAAACATCAGTTGACAGTGACAACTAGTCACATGCGTCGGGATGTATGCAAATGGAATGAGGAAGCCTATTAACTGGGTAATAGAGAACAAAGTAACAAAGCATTAGAACTGATAGTTTTTATAATGATTCTATATTTTGACATTGTAATCTTGGTAATATATATAAACCAAGAAGTAGCAAATAGAAACAGAGATCTGAGATACAAAAAGTGAGAAACATTTGTAAGCAGAATTATTAGCATTTCTCTGTATTCTCAGTAGTTCAAATTTGTAAGCAGCTGTGAGCATTCTTGCACACAGAGTTCTCTCGATATAATATATATCTCTGGTGGAATTGTTTAAATCCACCAGAAAGTTTTTAAAGACTCTTGTTTTTTAAATACTTATGTTTTGATTCACGTAAGTTTTTATTCCGCATTGTGCTAATCAAAACACTCATATTTGTATTCGAGTTTGAACCTTTTTATTTTAAGAAAAAGGTTCAAGAATCCATTCAACCCCCCTTCTGTAATTCTTGCTATATTGTTAAGGGACTAACAAGACCGTCAGAGGAAGTACGCAGACCAATCAAGGAAAGATATGGAATTTGAAGAAGGAAATCTAGTATTGCTGAAAGTATCACCGTGGAAAGGATTGACAAGATTTGGGAAGAAGGGAAAACTGAGCCCTATATATGTCGGACCTTTTGAGATTTTAAAGCGTGTTGGCAAAGTAGCTTATGAGTTGGCGTTACCCCCGCACATGAAGCACATTTACAATGTTTTCCACGTATCGATGCTTAAGAAGTACAATCCAGACTCCAGGCATGTAATTGAGTATGAGCCAATAGAACTTCGGGCAGATTTGTCATATGTAGAGAGTCCGATAGAGTTTCTAGAAGAAGGAGAGAAAGTGTTAAGAAATAAAGTGATAAAGTTAGTAAGAGTATTGTGGAGAAACCCAAAGGTTGAAGAATCAACCTGGGAGATAGAAAGTCATATGCGAGAAAAGTACCCTCATCTATTTTCTTAGGAGATTCTGAGGACAGAATCCTTTTAAGGGGGAAGGATGTAATATCTGGGATATATCGTATAATTGTTTTTGCTAATAAATAAATATTATGCTTGTTCAGTATTTATTCTGTGAATTATTTGTTAAGTGGTATATGTGTCGGATGTTTAAATATGATATAATTTGAGTATTTTAATTTTTATTTGTCCAAAATAAAGTATAGATAATTGTCATATTTTTTTATTAATTTCTATGTTGATTTATGATTTTATAGAGAATTTATGGATTTAATAAATTATTTTTCCGAGTATTTATAAACTATTTTGTATAATCGAAAACCAGACGACCTCACCCGTTTTTACGTTTTTATAACCCGAAACTCTTCCGAGAACTCCTTTCTAACCTAATTGCAATATTCCGAGCATTTTCCATGTTTTGACTTTTTCGATCCGGCGTACGGTTTTCCCCGTGCGGGTCCCGGCGTGATATTTTCGATACAAAATTTGTTTCGGTAAATCGATAAAACTCGTATTTTCGATAAATGGGATCTTTTTATTAAACTATTATAATTATAATCTCGTAATACGTGTAACCAAAGCGCTGAGACCAAGACCACAGTACGAAATGTACAGATTTGGATAATTATCCCAAAACCGGTACCGTTTTGGATCTGTTTTCTCAAATAAACGTAATATTTTATATCCGGTATGATCCAACGGGGTACCAATATTCCGTAATTATAAATAGCCCTTATCGTATTTTATTTCGTACAGAAAATCATTTGCAAACAGTCAATTATATAGTTTTACAGAGAAAACAGTAAATATTCATATAAACTTTCAAGAATCAAATAAGCTTTTAAAGGTGTTATTGAATTCTGTTTGGGAAGCTTGAGTAACCAAAACGAAGGGTTTGAGGAGTACTATCAGATTCCAGGACTGGTTTTACTGCAGAATTCAAGGTTTATTTCCTATATTTTTTTATTTATTTTCGAATTATTTTGATTTAAATTATGAATTTTTGTTCGAGTGATTGTTTGGATGATTTGATGATTGCATATCGTAGAGCTTTTCTTCCTGATGATTTTGATATATTATATGACTGATTTAGAGTTCAATAACATGTTCAAAATTGAGTTTGATTTTCGAATTTCAAAATTAGGGTTTATAACCCGTATGAATGTTCTTAATTGAAATTTGGGGTTTTCTGTTCTAGGAGTTATTAGACATTTTTGTTGATTGCATCTTGTTGAATTTGCAATCGATTCATGTATAGTACATCAACAGACGATTCCTGGTTTGCTCGAATCGAAGCAAGCAAAACTCGCCGGAGCCGGCGAGTTTCTCGGCCCATTTCCGGCCAATTCTGGGGTTATTGATATGATTTGATTGCATGAATGAATTCTTGGTGTTGTGTAGATGATATCTTGAGGTGTTGGTGATGTGACTGTACCGGAGACGAGTTCTCCAGCGAACCCGTCATTTTCCGGCGAACTAAACTGCAAAATTGCAGTTTAGTCCCTGAACTTTTAGAGATGGTGAAGTTTAGTCCCTGAAATTTCCAGAATTTGCAAAAATAGGATTGCTGTTTTAAAAATATTTAAAAATCATATTTCCTATTTATTTTAATTACGGAAATTCGTTTTTAATTATTAAAAATTCTAAAAATTATTATTTTAATTCCAAAAATTATTTTTAATTCAAAAATAAATCTGAATTAATTAGTTAATAATTAATTAGTTAATTGGTCAATTAATTCGAAAATTAATTGATTAATTGATTTAATTAATTATTAATTTATTTTAATTAATTATTTAATTAGATTTAATTATTTATTTTTGATTTAAAAATACTAAAAAATAGTTTCGAACTTTAAAATACTATTTTAAATTGTTTTCAAGGCTCGATAATTATTATAAAATTATTTTAAAGCCAGATTCGGCCAATCGAACCATGTTTATTGTTTCAAAAATGATTTGACGGCCCGTTTAAATCCCGAAAATGTTTAAAAATTCGTGTTAAATATCCGAAAAATCCTTTTAACATCAAACCTTCTTTGAAAAAGTATTTCCAATTAAAATTTCTTATGTGTTATATGTGCACTGATTAATGTGTTAAATGTGTATGTGTATGTTATATGACTGTTTTAATTGTATCTTTCAATCCGAAAGTCGGATTTGGGTAAAACGAAAGGTAGATAGAAGCTTATATCGAATAAAATCATACGAGATGAGTATTGATAGATACTTATGCTATGTGAGCAGAAGAGGCAAGGCATAGGAAAGGGAAACAAGTAGGCAAGGAATAAGAGGTTGTGATTAAAAGCTAGTGAAGTGTAGCAATTTAATACAAGGCAAGTGTTCTGAACCTTCTCGAGATATATTGTGAATAATTGATAGTTCTATCTTATATTACAAGTGCTTTGGAAGCACTGAACCCTAAACCTTGATTCCAGTTATTAATCTTTGAGCCGTAAGCCTTATTCTTTCTGAACCATTGATTGTTGAATACCCAAATACGAACCATAAACCTACGATACTACTCCAAAAATACATATAAATTAAATACCGAACACTAAGCCAAGATTGCTTACATACTCAAACCATTATACCTTATACGTTGAAAGACCAAAGCCTTGTAACTCTGAAACTTCGATTCTTTTGTTATCCGATTCTTGCACCGGCTGATAGTCATTCCTTCTAATTGCCATATTGTTTCCTTGTGAAAATTGAAACCCTCTCATGCTTGGAAATCTAATGTTGTTTATGATTCTGTTTATTGCTTTACATTGTTTATTCTGTTATTGTGATTGAATTGGATTGTTTTATAAAATTATGGACCAGATTCGTGGTCAGACCAGATTGGTGGTCAAGTTAGGCCAATGTGTGCCTTGCATCCAGTAATTAGAGAAGAGCTGTGTGCCTTGCTCGGGGTTAGTGCATGACTGATCATCAGCCTAACCTTTATTTTAAAATGAAAACTTAATATCCAATTCTAAATCAATGTCATCCATAAACTTGTTATCTTAAATCATTTCACTTGATCATTATTTATTCTCAGTATTGTTAATGTGACTTGCTGAGCTAGTTAGCTCATTTGTGCGATTTTCTTTATATTCTTTTCCATTTAAGAAGGAACCTGTTGGTAGCGAGGATCCCCAATCCAGTGCGAGAGCTAGAATTACAGGTTGATCGGGATAAGCTAGCTAAAGGTTTTTGTGATAGTTTAAGCTTGTGAAGTTTGTAAGAATGTTTATTATTCAGTTGTAAGTTTGAATAGTTGGGATTTGGACGTTTGTAATATAAGTGTGTGTGTGGCTTGTGTGCATACTTTAACCTGTTGCGATCCGTGGTAGTTGGTAAGTAGGGTCACTGCATATTATTATTATTGTCTTTATTATTGTTATAAGCAGGTTTATATAATAGTGTGTGTGTGTGGACCCCAAACTTCTGACCCGGGTTTCGAGGGTGCCACAGGTTTGATATCAGAGCTACAGGTTATAAGTCACTGACACAATCCTAGATCAACGGGAATGGGTAGATGGTTAGGATTAGAAGTAAGAAATAGAAAAATAGAACATCGAGAGGTTGAGTGCGACTACATAATAGGTACTAGTATGATCCGCCTTGTGGTTCGAGATTCTGATATTGCGATATGATTTTAGATAGCAACGATGGCAGATTCTTTTAAAGAAGCAGCTTGAACGAGAATAGGAAGTGATTAAGGCATGGAAATCATCCAGAGATGTCCATGCTCAAATCACTAAAGTTCAAGGTATTGAGTCCTTTTATGATGTAGCCTGGAAGAAGAGTAAGGAGAAGCTGGAATCCAATTTGGTTGAAGGATTGTTGATAGATGTGGACTCGACGGATAATGAAAATCATCCGTCGGATAATCAAAAGGATTATCCATCGAGTGACAAAGAGCCACATCCGTCGGCTGTGAGTAAACCTGTGAGCAAAGTTAAGCTTGCCAAGCTGAATGAAAAATATGGCTCAGTTTATAAGAACTTTATTCTAGGAGAATCAAGTCAAGTCAGGAAGGAAAAGAAAGTTAATGTCGGTCATCTTTCTATCAAGCAATTGAATAACAGATTAGAAAAGATTGAGGTTAAAACATAGAAATGGGAAAGTAGGAATCAACAAATATAACAACTACACACCTGATAAATATGCACCAAGAAAAATCCGTGTCAAGTGTGGTAGTGTTAATTACTTGTCTGTTAATTGCAAACTTGCCATGCCTACTCCCATGTCTGCACCTCCCTCTTTTCCCAACATAACTGTTATGCCTACCATGCCATTGAATGCTATGTCTACTCGGAATATGAATGCATAATTTGCTAATATGCCATTTGCACCTAATCCTTATTATGCTGTATTTAGTATGCCTCAAATGCCATTTAGCATGCCTTGCTGGAATAACATGTTTGCAAATAGCATGCATTTTCCTGTTAATCAAAATGTGCATGATAATTCTGTTTTAATGACCGGTTTCAAAGGTTCAACTCAGATGACTAAAAATAAATCAGAAATTCCCAAGTTAAATGAGATCAAACCTAAGAAACCAAAGAAGAAAGCCAACAAGGCAGGACCCAAGGAAACTTGGGTACCAAAATCAACTTGATTTGATTATGATGTGTCCAGGGAAACAGAAAGAATCTTTGGTATCTGGATAGTGGTTGCTCAAGGCACATGACTAGAGATTCTACCCCGCTCACTGAGTTCAAGGAAAGAGCTGGCCCAAGTATTACTTTTGGAGATAACAGCAAGGGTTATACTGTGGGATATGGCTTGATTTCAAAAGACAATGTCATCATTGAAGAGGATGCCCTAGTGGATGGTCTCAAGCACAATTTGCTGAGTATCAGCCAACTTTGTGATAAGGGTAATTCAGTAACCTTCAATTCAGAAGCCTGTGTTATGACAAACAAAAGAGGCAACAAAGTGGTTCTCACTGGAGTGAGAAAAGGAAATGTGTATGTAGCTGACTTCAACTCATCTAATGCAGAATCCGTTACTTGTCTTCTCAGTAAAGCAAGTCAAGATGAAAGTTGGCTATGGCACAAGAAGATGTCCCATCTAAACTTCAAAACCATGAATGAGCTTGTCAAGAAAGAACTGGTTAGAGGCATTCTGTAATATCCGGGATATTGCTTGTAATTATTTTTATCAATAAATGATTTTTATGTGATTATTATGTGATTTTTAGTGAATTATCTGATGATGGGTGTGGATATGTGGATGCTTATATGTGGTAAAGTATAAGTATGTTAATTTTATTATGACCAGAATAAACTATAGATAATTACGGTATTTTTCTGGTAATTTTTGGACTGTTATATGATTTTATATTGATTTATGAATTTATTAATTATTTTCTAAATAATTACAAAATTATATTATAACGCCGGGAATCGTCTAACTTCAACCCTTTTTACGTTTTTATAACCCAAAACTTTTCCGAAAACTTCTTCCTAACCTAATCTTGTAATTCGGGACATTTTCCGTGTTTTGACTTTTTCAATCCGGATTATGGTTTGACCTGTGCGCGGCCCGACGCAAGATTTTCGATATGACAATCATTTAGGTGAATCATCAAAACCCGTATTCTCGAAAGACGGGATATTATTACATTATTTTCGTATAGAGTGTTTTATAAAAAGCCCGGTTTGGATAATTATCCAATACGGGTACCAAATCGGATTGTTTTTGCAGTTACTTAGCGGCTAAGCAACTAATTTATTGATCCAAAACGATCCAACATGAACCAATATTCCATAAATATATATAGCCCTTTTATTATTTCATTTTATTCGTAAAATCATAATCGATCAGTAAACATATAAGAAATACAGAGAAAAACCCTAAAAACGTTACGTTCTTGAGAATCAAACGTACGAACGAAGGCGTTATCGAACTCCGATTCAAGCGTGCTATATATCAAAATAAAGTTCTCGAGAAACCCTTTTTGAATCAACCATCCATTTTTGTGCAGGAATCAAGGTATTTTTCTTATTTATTTATTTTATTTCGAATTAATTAAAGATTAAATTATGAAAATTTGTTCTTAATGTTGTTGATATGATTTGATGATTGCATCGTGTAGATAATCTTTTTCTGGTCATTTTGGTATATTATACTTCAAATTTGGAGTTCAATAACATATGGAAATTGATGTTTGATTCTGTAAAATGGAAATTAGGGTTTATAGGTTGAATGTTCTTAATTGGGAATTGGGTATTTCTGTGTTTAGGGTTATTGTTTGAAATTGATTGCATAGAATTATAGATCGTCCAAAGATGAATCGATTGGTACTAGTGGCATGAACAAACGATAACGGGAAGGCTTTGATCGGAAAAAGTCGAGAAACGGCGGCGAAAACTTTGGCTGGATTTTCCGACCAAACGCCATGTTATTGATCGATTTTAATTGTACAACCGTGTTCCTGGAATTGAGAAGTTGTAGCATTTCTGGGCAAGTTGCAGTTGGCCGGAAAAGCTTGGTGGCCGCCGTTAATGGCGGCCGGCCACCGAAGAAGACGATCGGAAGGGGCAAAGTGCAATTTGACCCATGATGGTTTTCTTCATTTGCAAATTTCGTACTTTCGTTTTAAAAACTTACAAAAACAGGATTGTTGTTTACTTTATTTTGAAAATGATATTTTTATTATTTTAAAAATCAGAAAAATTGTTTATTTAATTATTTTAAATTCAGAAAATTGTTTTAACTATTTAATTATTAAAAAAATAAATCAAAATTATTTTATTAATTAATTTTAATTAGTTTTTAATTATTTTAATTAATAGATTAATTTAATATTAATTGATTAATTAATTTAATTAATTATTAATTGATTTTAATTGATTTAATAATTAGATTTAATTATTTATTTTTGATTTAAAAATTTTGAAAAATAATTTCGAGCTTTAAAATATTATTTTAAATTATTTTCAAGGCTCGAAAATTATTAAAAATTATTTTAAAGTCAGATTCGGGTGTTCGAACCCTGTTATTTAATTATAAAATGATTCGGAGTCCCGTTTTAATTCCGAAAAATGTTCAAAAATTCGTATTAAATATCTGGAAAATCATTTTAACCCCGAATCTTCTTTGAATAATTATTTTAATTGAATATCTTACGTGCTACCTGTTATATGTGATCTGATTGATGCGTAATATGATTGTATGTGCATTGTTTGACTGTTTTATTCATAACTTTCAATCCGTACATCGGATTTGGGTAAAACGAAGGGTAGATGAAAGCTTATGACGTTTATGTGATGATTAGAATGATCTGAGATTGAGTGTTGATAGATACTTGTGATTCCTAGCAGAGTAAGCGAGGCATAGAAAAGAAAGCCAGTGATGAGTAAATAGAACTGAAGTGTGGAAAAAGAAAGTAAGTGATCAATGAATTGAAGCAAGGCATAGAAAAAGAAGGAAAGTGATGGAAAATTAAAACTGTTAGATGGGTACAAGTAAAGTTGGAAATCATCGGTGATAAGGCAAGTACTTCTGAACCTTCTTCAAGATATATTGCAAATATTTTCGAACTTTCTCATAACATGTCGCTATTGTTAGTCCCTAACAATGCAGCAAGAATTACAGAAGGAGGGGGGGTTGAATGTAATTCTAGTAAACTTTTTCTTGAACTGAAAAATATTCTAACTCAAACTATATATATAAGTGTTTTGATTTGCAAGGTGCGGAATAACAAGTTAAGTGAATCAAAAACACAAAGTAATAAAAACATAAGCTTTTAAAACTTTCTGGTGGATTTGAAAGTATCCACCAGATATATATATATATATATATATATATATATATATATATCGATTGAAGAACTCTGTGATGAACAAATTGTCTCACAGCTGCTTTACAAGTGAACAAACAAACTACAGAGAAATTCTTAACAGTTATAGCCTTTTCTATTTCTCTTCTAAAAGTGTTTGCTTAGCAAAACTATCAAGTCAAACTCCATGCTGCTTCACTACTCTATTCCAGCATCTTTGAAAATCTTTTAACTTGCATGGAAATGGTAATGCTTCTTTGTTCTTCATTTCCTGTTAAACAGGCTCCCACATTCCTTTTTGTAAACACCTAACGCATGTGACTGTCTTGTCACTGTCAACAGATGCTTGAATTGATCATCCTTCGGGTATATGCTTGTCATCCGTCGGGTTGCCTTGTTGATCATCCGTCGGGTAGCTTTGTTGATCATCCGCCGGGTAGCTATTTGACACTTGACTTCATTTCACTTATGCAGAATTATAAAACATCTTATATTTACAATTAATCAGCCTATTATGTATATCTGTTAGTAGTCAACATGACTCATATGCTACTACAGGATCTATACAAAGTTGTTCACAGAAATGTGTTATAATACTTATTATTACATAAGCTACTCACTCGATGGATGTCAAATCATCATCCGTCGGGACTATATTGAGTCATCCGTCGGGACTATATTTGATCATCCGTCGAGTGCTACATTTTTCACTAAGTTAAATCTACTAAGGTGTTTTGTTAATGTAATCATCAAGTTCACAACATATTCCCAACAATCTCCCCCAATTTATGCCTACTAGAATTGTAGCCATAAATTAAGAGAAACTTGATGATAACAAAACACCCTAAAAATACAGATTTAAAAGGTAGTAGATAAAACTAAAAAGTGCTGCATAATTTACTGAAAAATTTACAAGACAATGTTTACAAAGATTTGCTCACAATCATTTTCAAGGTGCTCCTCTAGTCTGAGCAAATTGATCTATTTCCTTGATTGTCTGGATATCTTCCCAAGCCTCCTGTTGTTTTCTTCTATTTGATTTTGGAGCTGTCTGTGGAATTCAAGTTCATCAAATTCTGAGAGATGTAGCATTCCTTGCATTTTCAAAAGAGTCTCATTGCTGCTCAACTGGTCTTCAAATCTGAAGAATCTTCTAACTCCCTTATCATCCATGAATTCCATCAGCCAGTAGGGCCTTAGATGCACTCTACTCCTTGTGTAAGGAATAGTTAAAGTCTTTGGGAGTGCATCTTTGGCTCTAACACTCTTCAGTTCTTCAATCTTCTTTAGAACTAATCTTCTAGCTGTCACATTGAATCCAAAGTTCTTTTTGAAGGAAGAATAAACTTTTATCAGTACAGATTGGCTCTCCTGAAGAATCCTGTGAAGTGGCCATGATATCTATTTTCCTCCCTTGTACTTGAATACTAATCTTTCAGGTAGAATCCTGTAAGTATCAATCCCTCTAACTTCTTCCAGTTTATCTAGATAGAGGTTTAGATTAGAAAATTCCTTGATGTCACATATGTACATGATATCTCCCTTGTTGACCTTGGTTTGAGCTTTGGTTAGGGACTTGGATCTGAGAGTTGAGGGCTTCACTTTCTTGACTTCTCTGGTCTTTGTTTTCTTTGGCTTCATGAAATGAGGTAGATTGAGTTCAGGAATTGGTAGACTATCCCAGTCTATTGGCTCATCCTTTGGAATGATAGGTTCATCATGGAAATTCTTGGATGGATCTATCTTAAATTCTTCATGTGCCACAGAGGGCATGGATGTTTGAGTTGTTGTAGAAGTAGACTTTTTGGGAAACTGGTCTTCCAATCCTTCTTCATCAAAGTTCACTTTTCTCTTGGAGTGAAGTTTGTATCTAAACCTTCTTTTTTGCTGTGATTCTTCTTACATTTTCAGATCCTTAGATCCAGTGGTTTCAGATGATTGTTCAGGAATTTATTGTGTGGGTTTCACAGCTTGTAACTTGTCCAAGATAGCAGCTTGCTCCTTCTTTTGTTTGAGCTTTTTAGCATCTAGAGCAGCTTGTTTCTTTTCTTGCTTCAATCTTGCCTTTGCTTCCCTTTTTGCTTCAACAAATTGAGGTTGTCCAGTCACCACACAAATTTCCTTACCATTTCTGAAAACCTTGGCAATTCTCTTCTTCAATGCTGAATCAGTTGGATCTTTGTAGAATGCAATAGATCATGACAACAGTTTCTTCTCATCAGGCTTTGGTGTCTCATACACTGTGTCCAAAGGGTTCTTTAGTGAAGATTTTGGGTAGTTCACCTTTGGCTTCATGATTAGATCTGCCTTTGGGGATTTGATGTAGGATGTCTGGCCTTTTTCCAGATAGTTCATGCTCATATCATTCACATAAATTTGTCTGACTTGAGAGTGATGAATGACTGATTTTTCTGGCTTCTTTGCTAGACCAAACTTCTTTTGAATATCCTCATCAATTTTCTCCTAGTTTATTGGACTAAACTGCTTCTTCTCAGCTACTCTTAAAGTGGCTGTTGCTTCATTTATCAGATCAATGCTATCTTTGGTTGGTGGTTTTGTGAAAGCAATTGTTGGCATAATTGCTTTACTCACTTGAATGTTAAGCACCTTTTGCTCCCCCTCACTCCTAGAACTCTCTTTCTCCCCCTTTTTGTTATCATCAAGCTGAGTAGAGAAGGAGGTCTGTGCAGCCACCAGTTTCTGAAGCAAGTCTGTTTGTTGTGCTTGGTGTAGATGGATTGTTGTAAGAGAAGCTTCCATAGCAAGCATTCTTTTATCCAAGGAATCCACCTTGGTTGCAAGGTCAGAGTTTTTCCTTAGCTATCTTTTGATGTCTATCATTGTTGTCTCTGGAAGTCTAGCTTCCAACTTGTCAGACATGTCTTTCTTAAGTTGATCAACTTCATTTTTGATGAGGGAGACATTTTGACTTTGTTGGTAGCCTGATATTTGCTATAGTTGGAGAGATGCAAGATGTGCTTGCAGAAGCTTCTTGGTGCTAGCATTTGTGGATGATTGAAGTGCAGACTGTGTTTGGCTGATAAGTTGGATGAGTGTTGTCTTGAAATAGTGTTCATCACACTACTTTCAAAATGCTCAAGATGGCATGCCTGATCTTGAACTAGGGCCTACTTCTCCCCCTATATCCAATGGCTCTTCTTCACTATCTCCACTCTCACCTCCAAAGAATTCTTCTGAACCACCAGTCTCATAATCAACATCACCAGCTGTTGAAGGCATAGCTGTGATGGCATCCTTAGCTCTTTGCATGGACTGTGTGGTGTGCACCAAGTTCAGCATCCTTTCTGCATTGTCATTGCCCTGTCTAGCTAGAAGTTGATATGTTGGAACAGGATGAGTAAATGTCTCAGCATCTAAGGAAGTAGAATCTATAACAGCTTGAGTTTGCTGAGATAGTCCCTCCCTATCTGCATCCTGGACATTCATTGACTCACTTGCAATGACATCCACCCTTATGTCTCCTGTACCTGCATTTCTCTCATTATCTATCTTTTCTTGCATCAAGGTCTTACCTTGGCTCCCCACCCTCACACCCTCACCTTCACCATCTAAGGTGGGACTCCTCACACTCACTTTTGCCAGTCCTGAAGAAATGGACTGCATTGGATCACTCTTTTCCTCTCCTTTTTCCTGGGAGCAACCCAGACTCTCACTCGTGTCACTACCTTCCCTCAATCCTAATAATGATTGCATAATTACTAAGTCATCTGCACTTGTAACTATAGTTGAACTTTGGAGTTGTGCAAAGACACCCGACGGATGAGAAATATCCATCGGGGTAGTAATTTGACTATCCGACGGATGACTGCTGTTAGGCACATCCATTGGGATACAATCACTACTCGACGGATGAACAATATCCATCGAGTGAGTAGAAATGAATGAGTTTGGAGCGGAGACTATTGTGGACTCTGTGCAGATTGATGAAAATTTTGGCACAGATGTCTCAACAGTCTCAGAAAGAAATGGCAAGTGAGCCAACAAATCATCTAGAAGATGATGCTCACTTGCATGGATTTTTGGCTTCTCCAACAGAGTTAAAGATGGAAAATATGATTTGATGTTTGAATCATGTCAACATCCAAAGATTGAGTGGGAGAATTTGGTGTTTGAGGTGTTTTAATTTGTACAGATTTTGGCTGTGACTCCATATTTGTTGGAGCCACATCAATTTGACTTTGAGATGGTGCAGTGACTGGGTCTTTAGCTCCAGTTTGCACTGTGTGTGTACCCTATGCATCCTCAAGGGTTTTAGATTTCTTCTTTCTTGTGTAGGTTTGTGGTGAACTTGTGTCCCTACCCCTTTTGTTCTGTGCTCCTGGTTGAGAGCTTGTTTCAATAGTTACATCCTTTTGGGAGGATGAAACTAGAATTGAGCTTTTATCCTTATTAACAACCATAGTTTGTTGGGAAACTATGGCGTGGCTTGGTTTGGGTACACTATGCTCACCATCATTATCCTTAGGGCTTCTTTGATTTTCACCCTGTCCCTCACCTGTCTTTCCCACCTTCACACTCCCCTCTTTGTGTTTAGTGGATTTTATAATTGGCATCTTTTGAGAGACACCAGAGGGGGCTTTCTTTGTCTTTGGATTTGAAAATTTAGTTTTGGTAGCTTGGGTAGGCATCTGTATGGTCATTGACACAGATGACACTACTACACTAGAAGGCAAAGAAATGGTTGAGGTTGGAAGAGTAGAGACAGTTGAAATTACCTCACTTACCTGAGGTGCCTCCATTACTGGAAAGTAGAAGAGTGGCAACTCTTTGTGGTGATCTGCTCTATTGAGATCTGCAATAATTCTTCTTTCTTGAACCCAACAATCTAACTTGTTGGTTGGGTTCTCAAGCACAATATCCTCAGAGAGGTGGTTAGCAAGCATCATGAAAAATCTAGCATAATAAACATTCTTACCCCTCTTATTAAGCTCCCCTAACTTAAACCCCAACTCAAACAAGACTAGATCACTAAAATTGAAGTATTTATCAGTTACTAGCATGTAGAGCATATTGAGCATGGAGATATTAATAGAATCAAAGTTGCTAATTTTACCAGAAAATACTTTAGTAACTACATCACACAGATAACTCCATTCTTTCCTAAGACCCAATCTCCTAATTTCACTTAATTTAGAGATGGTGAGTGCATAACCCATGGAGTTTAACATGTTAACAATATCAGTGTCTATGTGTGGAGTAGTGACAGTATTATTAGGAATCTTAAAGCATGTTTTAACAATGTCACTATTAACACAGAATTCCTTACCTTTAATAGTGAAAGTGATGGTCTTTCCAGTTGAGTTGTACACTGCAGTCGTCCATATTTCCTCCACAACCTCACAGTAGATAGTGGGAGACTCCAACATGGCATATTTGAGTTTACAGCCTTGCACAAAATCCATCATTTTATGGTAGTCGCCAGACTGTTGAATCCCATTGTTCACTAGAGCCGTGAAATTGTTCTTCTCATAGATAAAGCCAGTTTGAGACATGATTTTGACGACTGGTGCCATTGTTAGAGAGTAAAAGTTGCAGAGAGAGATAGGGTAATTGCTTTTGAGAAAGAATGAAGTTAGAGCAGATGAATTGAGAATGATAAAAGAAAAGAAATGAAAATGAATTTTGCTTTTATACTATCTCAAAAATAACTGTAAAAAATAATAAAGTAAAATAAAGTGACCAATAAAAATTGCCCAAAATAGCCGTTTAAAATAAACTGTAAAAATTCCATCACTTATCCGTCGTGTTATGCTTACAAACTGTAAGTATACTCGATGGATAATGTTCAAAAAATCAACGGCTAGGAATGAGACAATTCAACGGATGAGGATAAATCAGTTATCCGTCGAGATATAAAATATTCCAGAAAAATAATTGATTTTATTAAAAAATTATATATCGACGGATGATCGAACTCGATGGATAATGATCATCCGTCGGGATGTAAGTTTTGACTTAGCCAAAATTTCATCCAAGACTGAAAAATCAATTAAATTTTTGGCTGCTTCTTAACTTGCAAAATATCTGAAAAGATTCAAGAATAATTAAGCATACCTAACTCCCTTACCAACCTTGAAAAGGTGGATTCATCCAGTGGCTTGGTAAATATATCTGCAAGCTATTTTTCACTTGGAACAAAATATAGTTCCACAGTACCATTCATTACATGTTCCCTTATGAAGTGATACTTGATGTCTATATGCTTTGTTCTTGAATGTTGTACTGGATTCTCAGTGATGGCAATTGCTCTTGTGTTGTCACAGAAAATAAGAATTCTTTCCACTTGCAGACCATAGTCTAGCATTTGGTTTTTCATCCACAAAATATGTGTACAGCAACTGCCAGCAGCAATATATTCAGCTTCTGTTGTAGAAGTAGAAACTGAATTTTGCTTTTTACTGAACCAAAACACACGCTTGTTTCCTAGAAATTGACAGGTTCCTGTTGTACTTTTTATATCAATTCTACAACCTGCATAGTCTGTATCTGAATAACCAGTTAGATCAAAACCAGAATCTCTAGGGTACCAAATGCCAAGTTTTGGTGGCCATGGGAGTTTTTGCAGATGTGCAATCCATTAGTTCAAACTTCTTCAAAAGATCATAAATGTATTTAGTTTGATTAATGAATATTCCATCACTAACTTGCTTAACTTGCAAACCAAGAAAGTAAGTTAGTTCTCCCATCATGCTCATTTCATACTTACTCTGCATCAATTTGGAAAACTTTTTGCAAAGTTTTTCATCTGTACAGCCAAAAATAATGTCATCTACATAAATTTGAGCAAGTATGCTAGAGCCATTAACATTTCTAAAGAATTAAGTTTTGTCTACAGTACCTCTAGTGAAGTGATTCTCTAAAAGAAACTTTGACAAAGTGTCATACCAGGCTCTAGGTGCTTGCTTCAATCCATAGAGTGTTTTCAAAAGATAGTATACATGATCAGGTAGATTTGGATCTTCAAAACCAGGAGGCTGACTAACATAGACTTCCTCCTCCAAATCTCCATTTAGAAAAGCACTCTTGACATCCATTTGATAGACCTTGAAATTGGCATCGGCTGCATAGGCTAAGAAGATTTTGATGGCTTCAAGTCTTGTAACAGGAGCAAAGGTTTCATCAAAATCTATTCCTTCTTGTTGACAATAGCCCATAGCAACCAATCTAGCTTTGTTCCTGACTACTATGCCATTTTCATCCATCTTGTTTTTGAATACCCATTTTGTGTCTATTAGATTCTTTCCTTTAGGCTTGGGTACCAGCTTCCAAACATTGTTCCTATCAAATTGGTTTAGCTCCTCCTACATAGCTAAAATCCAATCAAGATCCAACAAAGCTTTTTCTACTTCTTTGGTTCTTCCTTAGATAGAAAACTGCTATATATACATTCTTCTTGAGTTGCTCTCCTTGTTTGAACTCTAGAGGATACATCACCAATGATGAGCTCAAAGGGGTGATCCTTTGTCCATTTTCTTTGTTGAGGTAGATTAGATCTAGATGAAGAGGCCTCATTGTTGTCTTGATGTGAGGTTGAGTTTTGATTTTTAGAAACTCCCCCTGAGTTTGTGAATCTATGATTTGATAAAGGGGAACTTTCTGTAAGTAATCTATTCTGACTATCAGCTTCTTTTGATGACCCGACGAATGGTGTATATTGACTTCCGACGGATGAAGCTGACTCTCTCCCGATGGATGATGCAGATTGTCTGTCGATGGATGAAGCATCTTGTAACTCGATGGATGTTGAGTTTTTAGCTTTATTGGTTGTAGATTTTTCTGCACTATCCTTAGTTGTAGTTTCTTGATCACTTTCATCATCACTGTCATCACTAACCATCTCCACATTGTCAAATTTGAGGCTCTCATGGTAATCTCCATCTTGTAGTCCTTCAATCTTTTAATCATCAAACACAACATGTATTGATTCCATAACAATGTTGGTTCTCAGATTGTAGACTCTGTATGCTTTACCAACAGCATATCCAACAAAAACTCCTTCATCTGCTTTAGCATCAAACTTCCCATTTTGATCAGTTTGATTTCTCAAGATATAATATTTGCAGCCAAAGACATGAAGAAAATTTAGAGTTGGCTTCTTGTTCTTGAACAATTGGTAGGGAGTCATGCATTTTGCTTGATTAACCAAAGAAATATTCTGTGTGTAGCATGCAGTATTTACAACTTCAACCCAGAAGTATGTTGGTAACTTTGATTCTTCAAGCATTGTCCTTGCAGCTTCAATAAGTGATCTGTTCTTTCTTTCTACTACTCCATTTTGTTATGGAGTTCTTGTTGCTGAAAACTCATGCATAATCCCATTCTCTTCACAAAATGCTCTCATGACAGAATTCTTGAACTCAGTTCCATTGTCACTCCTGATCCTTCTTACTTTGAAATCAGGATGATTGTTGACTTGCCTTATGTGATTGATGATGATTTCACTAGCCTCATCTTTAGACTTTAGAAAATATGTCCAAGAGAACTTTGAGAAATCATCTACAATAACTAGGCAAAATATTTTCCTTGAGATGGACAACACATTGACTGGTCCAAACAAATCCATGTGTAGCAGTTGCAAAGGTTCTTCAATTGTTGAATCAAGCTTCTTTCTGAATGATGCTTTGATTTGCTTTCCCTTTTGGCAAGCATCACACAGTCCATCCTTAGAAAACTCTACTTGAGGAATACCTCTAACCAGTTCTTTCTTTACAAGCTCATTCATGGTCTTGAAGTTCAGATGGGATAGCTTCTTGTGCCATTGCCAACTTTCATCTTGACTTGCTTTACTGAGAAGACAAGCAACAGATTATGTATTTGATGAGTTGAAGTCAGCTAGGTACACATTTCCTTTTCTCACTCCAGTGAGAACCACTTTGTTGCTCCTCTTATTTGTCACAACACAGGCTTCTGAATTGAAGGTTACTGAATTGCCTTTATCACAAAGCTGGTTGATACTCAACAAATTGTGCTTAAGACCATCCACTAAGGCAACCTCCTCAATGATGACATTATCTTTTAAAATCAAGCCATATCCCACAGTATAACCCTTACTGTCATCTCCAAAAGTAATACTTGGGCCAGCTTTTTCCTTGAACTCTGTGAGCAGGGTAGAATCTCCATTCATGTGTCTTGAACAGCCATTATCCAAGTACCACAGATTCTTTCTGTTTCCCTGCTCACATTAAAATCAAATCAAGTTGATTTTGGTACCCAAGTTTCCTTGGGTCCTGCCTTGTTAGCTTTCTTCTTATGTTTCTTAGGTTTGATCTCATTTGACTTGGGGATATCAGATTCATCCCTAGTCATCTGAGTTGGACCTTTGAAACCATTCATTAAAATAGAATTATCATGCACATTTTGATTAACAGGAAATGGCTTTCTATTTGCAAACATGTTATTCCAGTAGGGCATGCTAAATGGCATTTGAGGCATACTAAATGCAGCATAGTAAGCATTAGGTGCAAATGGCATATTAGCAAATTGTGCATTCGTAAACTGTGTAGACATAGCATTCAAAGGCATAGAAGGTATAGCACTCATGTTGGGAAAAGAAGATGGTACCGTCATGGAAGTAGGCATGGCAAGTTTGCAATTAACAGACAGATGATTAACACTACCACACTTAACACAGATTTTTCTAGGAGCATACTTATCAGGTGTGTAGTTGTTATGTTTGTTAATCCCTACTTTCCTATTTCTATTGTTTTTCTTTTTAGCCTCTGTTTTAACCTCAATCTTTTCTAGTCTGTCATTCAATTGCTTGATGGATAGATGACTAACATTCACTTTCTTCTCCTTCTTCACTTGACTAGATTCTCCTGAAATAAAGTTTTGGAAACTGATCCATATTTTTCATTTAACTTGGCAAGTTTGGCTTTACTCACAGGTTTGCTTACAGCCGATGGATGAGGATTTATGTCACTCAACGGATAACCTTTTTGATTATCCGACAGATGACTTTCATCATCCATCGAGTCTACTTCTGTTAGCAATCCTTCAACCAAATTGGACTCCAGCTTCTCTTTATTCTTTTTCCAGGCTGCATCACAGAAAGACTCAATACCTTGAACTTTGGTGATTTGAGCATGGACATCTCTAGATGATTTCTATGCCTTAATCAACGCATGTTCTCGTTCAAGCTACTTCTTCAAAATTTCTTCTTTCTTCAAGGACTCAGTTAATTCCTCCTTAGCAATCTTACATTCTATTCTCAATTTTTCAAATTCAATAAACTGAGACTCTAGCACATTATTCCTCTCACTTAAAAATAAATTATTTTCTTTGATTTTAGCATTTTCCTTAGTGAGGGACTTAAGTGTAACACGCAAATGATATAATACTGTAGAATGTCATTTATTGCATCATTACACTCAGCTTTAGATAAATGTGCAAGGTTAGTGGTTATTACCTGATTACTTGAAGAGCTTGTCTCTGTTTCATCAGACTTGACCATTAGGGCTAGATTGACATAGCTGACATCTTCATCCTCATCCAGACCATCTGCTGCCCAGTCACTTTCTTGTATAATAAAAGCCCTTTCCTTTTGTTTGAGCAACTCAAAATACTTCTGTTTATAATCCACATGCTCAAACTTTTTCTTGCTGGAATCTGACTTTCTACACTCACTGGCAAAGTGCCCTGCCAAGCCATATTTGAAACATTTGAATTTTGATTTATCCACCATGTTTCTATTTGGCTTAGCTGCTCCAAAGTTCTTCTTGAACTTGAGCTTGGAAAATCTTCTGGAAAGAAATGCAAGATGTTCATCAATATCATCCATATCATCTTGGCTCAAAGAATCTTTATTTTCTGCTACCAGCCATTTGCCCTTATTTTCACAGACCTTTGAAGTAGACTCAACAGCTTCTATCTTCATCTCCTTCTCTTTCTCTAGCTCAGCAACCAGTGCAATGGACCCTCCTTTCTTTCTCCCTTTCTCCATTCTTTCATCTTGCTCTATTTCAAGCTCATAAGTCTTTAGAATGCCATACAGACACTCTAGTGTAAATTCCTTGTATTCTTGTGAGTTTCTCAAGGAGACTGTCATTGGTTTCCATTCTTTTGGAAGGGATCTCAGGAATTTGAGGTTAGAATCTTTGGTTTGGTAGACTCTTCCATGCAGCTTCAGAGCATTTAGTAGCTTTTCAAATCTATTAAAGATATCAGTGAGAGTTTCACCTTCTTCACAGTGGAAATGCTCATATTGTTGAATTAGTAACTGCATCTTGTTTTCTCTAACTTGTTCAGTGTCATCACAAATTATTTGAATGGTGTCCCTGAAAGAGATGTGTCCTAAGTCCAATCATGTATGATGATTTAGGAATAACTTTTATGTAATCTGTTTTGATTTCATTGATATTAATAAAAGACTTGTTTTGTTTTTATTGCGGGCTCTATCTATTTAAATGTTTAAATAAGATATACCACAGTTTAGAGTAAAGTTTTTTATGGATTATGATAAGATCATAATAATGAGACCTAAAAGATGATAACTCTAAACTTAAATAGTTCCTGGTCGTAGGATTACTAACTGGTAATTAATAATCCGCAAAGATCGGTACATACTATGCTTGCTTCATTATGAAGGATGTCTATTCTCATAGACATTT
Source organism: Apium graveolens (assembly GCF_009905375.1). NCBI lineage: Eukaryota > Viridiplantae > Streptophyta > Magnoliopsida > Apiales > Apiaceae > Apium > Apium graveolens. The sequence continues at coordinate 15,516,799 of NC_133654.1, read as the reverse complement.
GTGTGGTGACACTATAGCTAGTATGTAGGTGCTTATTATAGAATAAGTTCACTGAACATGACTCACACAGCTGAACAACTGATGGAGTTCACTCACGTGTCAGCAGTTGTTCACATAGTGATAGTTATACAAGTATCCTTAGACTTGAGGTCATCATAGTCATCTTGTGTACACTAACCTATGTTTTGGTTTAGTTCTTAGTCTCAAGGGACAATTATTAGGGCTCTACTAGGTATAAGAATTTGTACACGAAGATAGTGTATGATCAATAAAGGATCTACCCCTTCCAGTAAAGGAAGAGAATGTTCAATGCTGAACAACTTATGTTAGTTCAGGAATCTCTGGCCAGAGTGAATGAAATTAGAAAGGAGTTTCTAATTTACATTAAATAGAACTAAGCATAGTGAATGGGAAAGCAAGTGATTAAATAAGATAGGCTTGACACAAGTTATATGCCTTGTATTTAATCGTGACATTGCAGGGTAGAAGGAATAAATTGTACGGTAACTACTCACTGAATAGGTTCTTGGTATTCTAAGCAGTGAATTCGTATTATCCGGATAGTCGCGATATGCTGAGAAATATCCCTCACGATGTAGAATAAATATGATTAATTAATTAATCATATTTAATGATTAGAGAAATTATATAAATAATGATAAAATAGTTTTATTATTATTATTTATTTCTACTACCGGCTTAATATTGAACCTACAGGGTCATACCATAAAAGAGAATGATTTAATGGTGGAGAAATTAATTAATAATGGCTGATAATTATTTATTTAAGAAATAAATAATTAATTGGCAAATTTAATTATTGATTAAATGAGATTTAATTGATTATAAATTAATTAAGAAAAAGTTCTTAATATTATTAATTAAGAATTTAATTTTTGGAAATTAAATCAAGTGAGAGAATTATTTCTAAAGTGTTTAGAAAAAGGATTAATAATTAAAAGGTGTTTTAATTATTAGTGAGAATAATAAAGGGTTAATAATAATAATATTTTACGGGAAAATTTGCAGCTAAAAATTTTGCCTATAAATACACTATTATAGACCCTATTTTTGCCTCAACCAAAAAGATTTACAAAATCCTAATTCTCTCCACCTCCTCCTCCTTCATTACATCGTTTTCTTGGTGGATACTGGTGGAGTGCTTCACACTTGAGGAGCAGCTGCTAAGGATCTCCGCTCTTTGTTCTTGAATCGCCATTAAAGACCTCCATCTTTCCATTAACGTAAAGCTTCTTAAGGTAAACATACTGAACTACGAAGTAAATATTATTTTTCGCATGGATCCTGCGGAGGGTTTCGTTTTTTTTTAAGATTAAATTTACGTTTTCGCTGCGTTTATGTGCTAAAAACCCTTCAATGGCATCAGAACTACTTGCGAAAAGTTTTTAATTCGTTTATGTGTTTAACTGTTTTCGATATATGAGCATGTACGTGATTCACCATGATTTGATGTTGATATAATATGCTTATATATGTATGGTTTTAAATATATGATATTCATGTGAGTTGAATAATCATAAGATGATTATGTAATCTGTATATGTACTGATATGTACATTATTTATGTTTGTTCAAATTATGAGAATCATATTAGATACGGATTCTGAATTGGCTGCTGCAGATTTGCTGAAATCTGGGTCTAGTGTCCGATTTATGCAAACGAATACCCTATTCCATAGGTAAACGAGCGTCTGAACAAAACTGATAGATAAAGCTATCAACGACTCGTCTGTAAGGCGTTTGACGTCGTTTACTGCCCGTAAACAGTGATTCTTATTTTTCTGATTTGATTCTGATTTTTGTCATTTTTTTTTATGATTACATCATGGATAATATGATATGTTAAGATCAGATTATGTGTTTTAACATGCTTTTATGTGTTTTATGAGCATGGTGGATGGTTATGGCCTTTCGACCTTAGTGTAATGGTTTTGGTTTTGGTTTTAAATAGGACTTGCATGTCGTCAATCTTTGTAATCATAAATCTCGAATGTAACTCGAGTTATTCTTGTAAGTTCATTAGATTAGTTTTACTTTCAATCATGTAATGTAATTGAAGACTCAAGAAGGCTATCCAATGGAGGTGATACAAAGAAGAAGACGAGGCATACAAGAAGTCTAAACAAAGAAGAAGACTTATGTAATAAGTAGTTGTATTTATTTCCATCACCATATTAGATTGACCTTGATCTTTATCATGAGCTTGATAAAGATCACATAGGATGGGGCCATAACCAAACACATTTACTTTATTGCACTTTACATTTACTTGTTTATTTAATTTTATATATGAGATATATGCCTATGTTTACCATGCGATGATAGATTTAGGTGAACTTAAATCAATATAAGGCGTGCTCTAGAAAATCTAGAATATGAATCGTTTCTTGCCTTAACAATAATATTATGAATACAATCATGAGATTTTTGTGTTTATGAAACACGTAATTGAATATGAATTTTCAATATTGAGAGAAAGGATGATTCTGTCAACAATAGATTTCTATCTGTAAGAAAGGGTTATTAAGTGACGCCTCTTGACAATGCTCCACCCGATTTGGGAATCATCTGATTATCGATTATTGATTTGAAATATTTAATTTAAAAGGAAGAATCTCTTTATAATATGATTATGATTGTAACGTAATATAATCCCTCTAAAATTAAATAATATCAAGTAGTAATTGGCCAATGACACAATGGGCTTGTGTCGGTCATAGCCTTCCAACATGGTAGAAAGTGGTTCTTATTTTTAAATCATTATCGTTTCATGCTACAGCCGAGGGCTTTGATTTCGAAATAAGAAATACTTGTCTATTACATAGAGATGTGTACATTGAATTAGAATCTAAAGGTCGGTACGTGCCATAGCCGTGGGCCGTTGGAGACTGATTCAATTGTACGAAATGTTGGGTTAGACTTGACTTAGAATATTGAGTTTGTCGTACCACAGCTGTGACTCAATTATTCAAGAGGCTAAAGTTATATTAGGGAATAACATAAGATGTAATTGACAAGAGTTGCCTGCCTATTGAACATCACATGACGTTTCGTGCCACAGCCGAGGTTGTGTGATGGAATGTAGGATCCCTATTCCCACTAGCATTATAAATGCTTAATTTTCACTTAGGGGGTTGAATAAATTAGATAAACTAGTGGGAGACACTTATGAATAAAGACCCGATTCATATAGTGTTTTGAAATGAAATTGAATATTTGCTAAGTGTTGTTATGTGTTTATCATTTACAGATTTACTATATTCGTCATGTCTTCTGCACTATCACTCCGGAGCATACTAGATGCTCACAAGTTGACTGGTCCTAATTTAGCTGTTTGTTTTCACTGTAACAAGTTGGGGCACTGAAAGAGGAACTTTAAGGTTTACCTTGCAGAATTGAAGAAGAAGAAGAAGGGTAGTAAGACTACCGCTTCTGATTCAGGCATGTTCATGATCGAAGTTAATATGTCACTAGGTCAAATTTCTACTTGGGTATTAGATACCGCCTATGGTTCTCATATTTGCAATTCGTTGCAAGGACTGAAGGGAAGTAGGACTCTTGAAAAAGATGAGGTGATTCTACGTATGGGTAATGGAGCAAGGGTTGCGGCCATATCTGTAGGATCATTTAGTTTACATATGCCTACGGGTAAGACTATTATTTTGAATAATTGTTATTACGTTCCCTCTATTGTGAGGAATATTGTTTCTATTCCTATGTTGGATTTGGATGGTTTTTCATTTATTATTAAGAATAATGAATGTTCTATCCTTAGAGATAATGTTCTTTATGGACGTGGTATTTTAAATAATGGTCTGTATGTATGTGACATAGAGCATGATTTACTTCAGATTGAACAAACTAATAAAAGAAAACGAGATGATGAAAATCTGACCTATTTATGGCACTGTAGGCTAGGTCATATTAGTGAAAATAGACTGCGGACATTGCATAAGGAAGGGTTACCTGACCCCTTTGATTTTGAATCATATCCTACATGCGAGTCTTGTCTATTGGGTAAAATGACCAAATCTCCATTTAGTGGACATGGGGAGAGGGCTACAGATTTGCTAGGATTGGTACACACAGATGTATGTGGACCAATGTCTACGCAAGCCATGGGTGGATTTCCGTACTTCATTACTTTCATAGATGATAGATCTAGATTCGGATATGTGTATTTGATGAAACACAAGTCTGAAGCCTTTGAAAAGTTCAAAGAATATAAACATGAAGTTGTTTATCTCAAAGAAAATGGTATAGATTCCCAGTGGACTGCTCCATATACTCCACAGTTAAATGGGGTATCTGAAAGGAGAAATCGAACTTTATTAGACATGGTTCGGTCCATGATGAGCTATGCGAATCTTCCAGTATTCCTATGGGGTTATGCATTGGAAACCTCAGAATATTTACTGAATAAGGTGCCTTCCAAATCTGTTCCTCAAACACCATATGAGATATGGAAAAGGAAACCGAGTCTTAAACACATTAAGATTTGGGGATGTCCATCTTATATCAAGAAAGTTGACCCAGATAAGCTGGAATCTCGATCCGTAAAATGTAATTTTGTGGGATATCCTAAAGAGACTTTTGGGTATTACTTTTACACCGATCATCGGGTGTTTGTCTCCAGACATGCTACCTTCTTGGAAAAGGAGTTTATCCTTGAAGGAAACAGTGGGAGCAAAATTGAACTTGATGAAGTTTAAGAAGCACAAACTACTACGGATCAAGTGGAAACACCTGTTCAGACTGAACAACCTTCTGTGGAACAGCCCATTCGTAGGACAGGGAGAGTGTCTCGCCAACCTGAGTGGTATTATGGCCTTGTCATTGAGAATGGCAATGAGTTGTCAATCATTGATGATGACGACCCTATGACCTATAATGAGGCTATGAGTAGTGTTGACTCAGAGAAATGGCATAGTTCCATGAAATCCGAAATGGAATCTATGTATACCAACCAAGTATGGACTCTGGTTGAGGCGCCTAAAGGTGTTAAGCCTATTAGGTGCAAGTGGGTATACAAGAGAAAGATTGGAGCAGATGGCCAGGTGGAGACCTATAAGGCCAGGCTCGTGGCAAAAGGATTCAAACAAAGGCAAGGGATTGACTTTGATGAAACTTTTTCGCCTGTAGCCCTGTTAAAATCAATTCGTATTTTGCTTGCGATTGCTGCTTACTACGACTATGAGATTTGGAAAATGGACGTGAAAACGGCCTTCCTCAATGAGGAACTTGAGGAGGAAGTGTATATGACATAGCCAGAGGGTTTTCTTTCCAAAGGAAATGAACACCTAGTGTGTAAGCTGCTGCAAACCATATATGGTTTAAGGCAAGCTTCTTGTAGATGGAACATCCGTTTTGATGAGACAATCAAAGAGTTTGGTTTTATCAAAAACATAGATGAACCATATGTCTACAAGAAGGTTAGTGGGAGTGCGGTAACATTTCTTGTATTGTATGTGGATGACATACTTCTTATAGGAAATGATATACTGATGCTACAATCAGTCAAAGTATGGCTATCAAAGAACTTCACCATGAAGGACTTGGGAGAAGTATCCTACATTCTCGGTATGAAGATCTATAGAGATAGATCTAGAAGAATGATAGGTCTTACCCAAGGTACATACATCCAGAAAGTGCTTAAAAGGTTTAGCATGGAAAACTCCAAAAGAGGTCTCATACCGATGAGCCATGGAGTGCCCCTTTACGAAAAATGTCTCCTAAGACACCTAAGGAAAGAGAGCGTATGAGTAAGATTCCTTATGCTTCAGCAATATGATCTATCATGTACGCGATGTTGTGTACAAGGCCTGATGTTGCTTATTCAATTAGTGTGACAAGCAGATATCAGTCCAATCCAGGTGAAGACCCTTAGAAAGCAGTGAAAAACATCCTCAAGTACTTGCGAAGGACTCAGGACATTTTTCTTGTTTTTGGTGGTGAACCTGAGTTGAAAATAGAGGGTCATACTGACTCTAGTTTTCAATCAGAAAGTGATAGCAAATCCATGTCAGGGTACGTGTTTACTCAGAATGGTGGTGCGATTAGTTGGAAGAGTTCCAAACAGTCTACAACGGCTGACTCCACAGCGAAAGTAGAATATATAGCCGCAAGTGAGGCTGCAAAAGAAGTCGTTTGGATGAGGAAATTTGTTTCTGAGTTGGGAGTTATTCCTAGCGTTGAAGAGCCTATTGTGTTGTATTGTGATAACTACACAGCAATAGCACAAGCCAAGGAACCTAGGTCTCATAAAAATTCCAAACATGTCATGCGGCGCTTTTATCTGATTAAGGAGATTGTTGAAAGAGGAGATGTCAACGTCGAGAGAGTTGACACACATAACAACGTAGCAGACCCACTCACAAAGCCACTTTCTCAAAGTCACTTTGATCGTCATAAAGACAAGATGGGTATTAGATACCAGAGTGATTGGCTTTAGTACAACTGGGAGATTGAAAGAGATGTGTCCTAAGTCCAATCATGTATGATGATTTAGGAATAACTTTTATGTAATCTGTTTTGATTTCATTGATATTAATAAAAGACTTGTTTTGTTTTTATTATGGGCTCTATTTATTTAAATGTTTAAATAAGATATACCACAGTTTAGAGTAAAGCTTTTTATGGATTGTGATGAGATCATAATAACGAGACCTAAAAGATGATAACTCTAAACTTAAATAGTTCCTGGTCGTAGGATTACTAACTAGTAATTAATAATCCGTAAAGATCGGTACATACTATGCTTGCTTCATTATGAAGGATGTCTGTTCTCATAGACATTTATGTGGTGACACTATAGCTAGTATGTAGGTTCTTATTATAGAATAAGTTCACTGAACATGACTCACACAGTTGAACAACTGATGGAGTTCACTCACGTGTCAGCAGTTGTTCACATAGTGATAGTTGTACAAGTATCCTTAGACTTGAGGTCATCATAGTCATCTTGTGTACACTGAACTATGTTTTGGTTTAGTTCTTAGTCTCAAGGGACAATTATAAGGGCTCTACTAGGTATAGGAATTTGTACACGAAGATAGTGTATGATCAATAAAGGATCTACCCCTTCCAGTGAAGGAAGAGAATGTTCAATATTGATCCACTTATGTTAGTTCAAGAATCTCTGGCCAGAGTGAATGAAATTAGAAAGGAGTTTCTAATTTACATTAAATAGAACTAAGCATAGTGAATGGGAAAGCAAGTGATTAAATAAGATAGGCTTGACATAAGTTCCATGCCTTGTATTTAATCGTGACATTGCACGGTAGAAGGAATTAATTGTACGGTAACTACTCACTGAATAGGTTCTTGGTATTCTAAGCAGTGAATTTGTATTATCCGGATAGTCGCGATATGCTGAGAAGTATCACTCACGATGTAGAATAAATATGATTAATTAATTAATCATATTTAATGAATTAGAGAATTTATATAAATAATGATAAAATAGTTTTATTATTATTTATTTCTACTACCGGCTTAATATTGAACCTACAGGGTCACACCATAAAAGAGAATGATTTAATGGTGGAGAATTTATTAATAATGGCTGCTAATTATTTATTTATGAAATAAATAATTATTAGGTAAATTTAATAATTGATTAAATGAGATTTAATTGATTATAAATTAATTAAGATAAAGTTCTTAATATTATTAATTAAGAATTTAATTTTTGGAAATTAAATCAAGTGAAAGAATTATTTCTAAAGTGTTTAGAAAAAGGATTAATAATTAAAAGGTGTTTTAATTATTAGTGAGAATAATAAAGGGTTAATAATAATAATATTTTATGGGAAAATTTTCAGCTGAAAATTTTGCCTATAAATATACTATTATAGACCCTATTTTTGCCTCAACTAAAAAGATTTACAAAATCCTAATTCTCTCCACCTCCTCCTCCTTCATTACATCATTTTCTTGGTGGATACCGGTGGAGTGCTTCACACTTGAGGAGCAGCTACTAAGGATCTCCGCTCGTTGTTCTTGGATCGCCATTAAAGACCTCCATCTTTCCATTAACGTAAAGCTTCTTAAGGTAAACATACTGAAATACGAATTAAATATTATTTTTTGCATGGATCCTGCAAGGGTTTCGGTTTTTTTTTAAGATTTAAGTTTACGTTTTCGCTGCGTTTCTGTGCTAAAAACCCTTCAGTCCCAAACCTCCTTTGTTGTCTTGTAATAGATGATGTCATCAAACATGTCACCATCTGTAATATCTGGGATATATCGTGTAATTATTTTGCAAATAAATAAATATTATGCATGTTCCTTATTTATTCTATGAATTATTTGTTAAGTGGTATATGTATTTGGATGTTTAAAAATAATATAAATTGAGTATTTTAATTTTTATATGTCCAAAATAAAATATAGATAATTGTCATATCTTCCTATTTATTTTTATGTTGATTTATGATTTTATAGGAAATTTATGGATTTTATTATTCTTTTTCCGAGTATTAATAAACTATTTTATATAATCGGGAACCAGCCGACTTCACCCATTTTTACGTTTTTATAACCCGAAACTCGTCCGAGAACTCCTTCCTAACCTAATTGCAATATTCCGAGCATTTTCCATATTTCGACTTTTTCGATCCGGCGTACGGTTTTTCCTGTACGGGTCCCGGCAAAATATTTTTGATATAATATTCGTTTCGGTAAATCAATAAAACTCGTATTTTCGATAAACGGGATCTTTTTATTAAACTATTATAATTATCACCTCGTAATACGTGTAACCAGGCGCTGAGACCAAGACCGCAGTACAAATTGTACTGATTTGGATAATTATCCCGAAAACCGGTACCGTTTGGATTTGTTTTTATAAATAAATGTACTATTTTATATCCGAATGATCCAACATGATACTAATTTTTTGTAATTATAAATAGCCTTTACCGTATTTTATTTCGTACCGAAAATCATTTGCAAACAGTAATTATAGAATTTTACAGAGAAAATTCATATATTCATAAAATCTTCTGAAAATCAAACCAGCTTTTGAAGGTGTTATTGATCTTTGTTTGGAAAGCTCGAGTAACCAAATCGAAGGGTTTGAGGAGTACTATCAGATTCCAGAACTCGTTTTACTGCAGAATCAAAGGTTGATTTTAGATATTTTTATTTATTTTTGAATTATTTTGGTTAAAAATATGAATTTTTGTACGAATGATTGTTTGAATGATTTGATGCCTGCATGTTAAAGAGCTTGTTTTCCTGATGATTTTGATATGTCATATGACTGATTTGGAGTTCAATAACATGTTCAAAATTGAGTTTAATTTTCGAATTTTGAAATTAGGGTTTATAACCCGTATGAATGTTCTTAATTGAAATTTAGGGTTGTTGTGCATATGTTGTGTACTTGATGATTACATAAACAAAACACCTAAGTAGATTTTACTTAGTGAAATAATGTAGCACTCGACGGATGAGAATTATAGTCCTGACGGATGATGACTTATTATCCATCGAGTGAGTAGCTTATGTAATAATGAGTCTATAGCACATTTCTACATACACCTTTGTATAAATTCTATAGTAGCATATAAGTCATGTTGACTTTAACTAGATATGCAGAATAGGCTGATTAATTGTGCATAGATGATGTCTTGTAATTCTGCATAAATGAATTGAAGTCAAGTGCCAAAATAGCTACCGACAGATGATTAACAAAGCCATCGACGGATGATCAAATAGCTATCAATAGATGTTTAATATAGCAGTCGACGGATGATCAATGAAGCCATCAACGGATGATCATAAAGTCGATGGATGATCATGTACTCAACGGATAAAGAATTCAAATATCAGTTGATAGTGACAACTGGTCACATGCATCGAAGTGTATGCAAATGGAATGAGGAAGCCTATTAACTAGGTAATAGAGAACAAAGTAGCAAAGCATTGGACCCGATAGTTTTTATAACGATCCTGTCTTTTGACTTTGTAATCTTGGTAATATATAAACCAAGAAGTAGCAAATAGAAACATAGATCTGAGATACAAAAAGTGAGAAACATTTGTAAGCAGAATTATTAGCATTTCTTTGTATTCTCATTAGTTCATATTTGTAAGCAGCTATGAGCATTCTTGCATACAGAGTTCTCTCGATATTATATATATCTCTGGTGGAATTGTTTAAATCCACCAGAAAGTTTTTAAAGACTCTTGTTTTTAATTACTTGTGTTTTGGTTCACTTAAGTTTTATTCCGCATTGTGCTAATCAATACACTTATATTTATATTCGAGTTCGAACATTTTTATTTTAAGAAAAAGGTTCAAGAATTCCATTCAACCCCCCTTCTGTAATTCTTGCTATATTGTTAAGGGACTAACAATTGGTATCAGAGCTAGCTCTTAACTTATAAAGAGTTTAAAGATCAAAACAATTCAGCAAGATGAACAAGAAGGATGTTGGAGTCAAGATTCCTTTTCTAGATAAAGATAATTACCATCATTAGAAGGTAAAGATGCATCTTCATATGCTTTCTCAAGATGAGGCCTATGTGGACTGCATAGAAAGAGGCCCTCATGTTCCTATGAGAGCTGCAACAGGAAACGAGCCATCAGTCCCCAAGCCAAGGCATGAATGGTCTGATCCTGACTTTGAACAAGTCAGGAAGGATAAAAAGGCCATGAATATTTTGTTTAATGGAGTTGATGCAGACATGTTTGACAATATTATCAACTGCAAAACTGCCAAGGAAGTTTGGGATACTATATAGATAATCTGTGATGGCACTGAGCAAGTTAGAGAAAATAAGATGCAGCTCTTGATTCAGCAATATGAGCATTTTCACATTGAGGAAAGTGAGTCACTCACTGACATTTTTAGTATGTTTCAAAAACTACTAAATGCTCTCAAGTTGCATGGAAGGGTCTATCAGACTAAAGACTCTAATCTGAAATTCCTTAGATCTCTTCCAAAGGAATGGAAACCAATGACAGTCTCATTAAGAAACTCACAAGATTATAAGGAGTTTACTTTGGAGAGACTGTATGGCATCCTAAAAACTTATGAGCTTGAAATAGAGCAGGATGAAAGGATGGAGAGAGGAAATAAGAAAGGAGGATCCATTGCACTAGTTGCTGAGTTGGAAAAGGAGAAGGAAGTGAAGATTGAAGCTGTTGAATCAACTTCAAAGGTCTGTGAGAACAAGGGCAAGGGGCTTGCAGTAGAAAGTGAAGATTCATTGAGCCAAGATGACATGAAGGACATTGATGAGCACCTAGCATTTCTTTCCAGGAGATTTTCCAAGCTCAAGTTCAAGAAGAACTTTGGAGCAGCCAAGCCAAATAGAAACATGGTGGATAAGTCAAAATTCAAATGTTTCAAATGTGGCTTGGCAGGGCATTTTGCCAGTGAGTGTAGGAAGTCAGATTCCAGTAAGAAAAAGTTTGAGTCTGTGGATTATAAGCAAATATATTTTGATCTACTCAAGCAAAAGGAAAGGGCTTTTATTACACAAGAAAATGACTGGGCAGCAGATGGTCTGGATGAAGATGAAGATGTCAGCTATATCAATCTAGCCCTAATGGCCAAGTCTGATGAGACAGAGACAAGTTCCTCAAGCAATCAGGTAATTACTACAAATCTTGCACATTTATCTAAAGCTGAGTGTAATGATGCCATAAATGACATGTCTGCAGAATTATATCATTTGCGTGTTACTCTTAAGTCTCTTACTAAAGAAAATGCTAAAATCAAATAAAACAATTTTTTTTAAGTGAGAGGAATAATGTGCTTGAGTCTTAGTTTATTGATTTTGAGAAATTAAGAATTGAGTGTAAGATTGCTAAGGAGGAATTAACTGAGTCCTTGAAAAAGGAAGAAATTTTAAAAAAGCAGCTCGAGCGTGAACAAGAGGTGATTAAAGCATGGAAAACATCCAGAGATGTTCATGCTCAAATCACCATAGTTCAAGGAATCGAGTCCTTCTGTGATGAAGCCTGGAAAAAGAACAAAGAAAAACTAGAATCTAATTTGGTAGATGGACTGCTAACAGATGTAGACTCGACGGATGATGAGGACTATCCGTCGGATAACAAAAAGTGTTATACGTCGAATGATGAAAATCCTCATTCGTCGGCTGTGAGCAAGCCCATTAGCAAAGCCAAACTAGTTAAGCTGAATGAGAAGTATGGGTCTATTTCCAAGAACTTTGTTTCAGGAGAGTCAAGTCAAGGTAAGAAAGGGAAAAAGGCTAATGTTGGTCACATGACTGTTAAACAGTTAAGTGCCAGACTTGAAAAGATTGAGGTAAAAACATAGACTAAAAGGAAAAACAATAGGAATGGTAAAGTAGGGATTAACAAACACAATAACTACACACCTGATAAATATGCTCCTAGAAAAATCTGTGTCAAGTGTGGTAGTGTAAATCATCTGTCTGTTAATTGCAAATCTGCCATGCCTACTTCCATGTCTGTGCAACCTCAATTTTCTATCATGAATGCCATATCTCCCATGCCTGTTAATGTTATGTCTACACAGAACATGAATGCACAATTTGCTAATATGCCATTTGCACCTAATCCTTTTTATGCTTCATATAGTATGCCACAAATTCCATTTAGCATGCCTTACCGGAATAACATGTTTACCCATAGCATGCCATTTCCTGTTAGTCATAATATGCATGATAATTTTGTTACAATGAATGGTTTCAAAGGCCCAACTCAAATAACTAAGGATGAATCTGAAATTCCTACGTCAAATGAAATAAGACCTAAGAAACAGAAAAAGAAAGCTAACAAGGCAGGACCCAAGGAAACTTGGGTACCAAAATCAACTTGATTTGATTTTGATGTGTGCAGGGAAACAAAAAGAATCTTTAGTACTTGGATAGTGGTTGTTCAAGACACATGACTGGTGATTCTACCCTGCTCACAAAGTTTAAGGAGAGAGCTGGCCCAAGTATTACTTTTGGAGATGACAGCAAGGGTTATACTGTGGGATATGGCTTAATTTCAAAGGACAATGTCATCATTGAGGAGATTGCCTTGGTGGATGGTCTCAAACACAATCTGTTGAGTATCAGCCAGCTTTGTGACAAAGGCAATTCAGTAACCTTCAATTCAAAAGCCTGTGTTGTGACTAATAAAAGAAGTAACAAAGTGGTTCTCACTGGTGTAAGAAAAGGAAATGTGTACCTAGCTGATTTCAACTCATCTAATGCAGATTCAGTAACTTATCTTCTCAGTAAAGCAAGTCAAGATGAAAGTTGGCTATGGCACAAGAAGCTATCCCATTTGAACTTCAAGACCATGAATGAGCTGGTAAAGAAAGAACTGGTAAGAGTTTTCAAAGGATGGACTGTGTGATGCCTACCAAAAAGGGAAGCAGATTAAAGCATCATTCAGGAAGAAACTTGATTCAATAATTGAAGAGCCTTTGCAACTGCTTCACATGGATTTGTTTGGACCAGTCAATGTATTGTCCATCTCAAGGAAAAGATTTTGCCTAGTAATTGTAGATGATTTCTCAAAGTTCTCTTGGACATATTTCCTAAAGTCTAAAGATGAGGCTAGTGAAATCATCATCAATCACATAAGGCAAGTCAATAATCATCCTGATTTCAAGGTTAGAAGAATCAGGAGTGACAATGGAACCGAGTTCAAGAATTCTGTCATGAGAGCATTTTGTGAGGAAAATGGGATTCTGCATGAGTTTTCAGTAGCAAGGACTCCACAACAGAATGGAGTAGTGGAAAGGAAGAACAGATCACTTATTGAAGCTGCAAGGACAATGCTTGAAGAATCTAAACTGCCAACATATTTCTGGGCTGAAGCTGTAAATACTGCATGCTACACTTAGAATATTTCTCTGGTTAATCAAGCAAGATGCATGACTCCCTATCAATTGTTCAAGAACAAGAAGCCAACTCTAAACTTTCTTCATATCTTTGGTTGTAAATGCTATATTCTGAGAAATCAAACTGATCAGAATGGGAAGTTTGATGCTAAAGCAGATGAAGGAATTTTTGTTGGATATGCTGCTGGTAAAGCATATAGAGTCTTCAATCTAATAACCAACATTGTTGTGGAATCAATACATGTTGTGTTTGATGATAAAAAGATTGAAGGACTGAAAGATGGAGATTACCATGAGAGCCTCAAATGTGACAATATGGAAATGGTTAGTGATGACAGTGATGATGAAAGTGATCAAGAAAATGTATCTAAGGATAATGCAGATAAATCTACCACCAATGAAGCACAAAACTCTACATCTGTCGAGTTGCACAATGCTTCATCCGTCGGAAGGCAATCTGCGTTATCCGTCGGGAGACAACCTGCTTCATCCGTCGGTACTCAAAATTCACCATCCGTCGGGTTATCAAAAGGAGCAGGAAGTCAAGACAAAGCACCTTTAGAAAGTTCCCCTTTCTCAAATCAAAGATCCATAAACTCAGGGGGGGTTTCAAATAGTCAAAACTCAATCACACATCAAGACAGCAATGAGGTTTCTTCATCTAGAGCTAATCTACCTCAACAAAGGAAATGGACAAAAGATCACCCCTTTGAGCTTATCATTGGTGATGTTACTTCTAGAGTTCAAACAAGAAGAGCAACTCAGGAAGAATGTCTATATAGCAGCTTTCTTTCCAAGGAAGAACCAAAGAAGGTAGAAGAAGCTTTGTTGGATCCTGATTGGATTTTAGCTATACAGGAGGAGCTAAACCAATTTGAAAGGAATAATGTGTGGAAGCTGGTACCCAAGCCTAAAGGAAAGAATCCAATAGACACCAAGTGGGTATTCAGAAACAAGATGGATGAAAATGGCATAGTAGTTAGGAACAAAGCTAGATTGGTTACTAAGGGCTATTGTCAACAAGAAGGAATAGATTTTGATGAAACATTTGCTCCTGTTGCAAGACTTGAAGCCATCAGAATCTTCTTAGCCTATGCAGCCCATGCCAATTTCAAGGTCTATCAAATGGATGTCAAAAGTGCCTTTCTGAATGGAGATTTGGAGGAAGAAGTATATGTCAGTCAACCTCCTGGTTTTGAAGATCCAAATTTTCCAGAACATGTCTATTATCTTTTGAAAGCACTTTATGGACTGAAGCAAACACTTAGAGCCTGGTATGATACTTTATCAAAGTTCCTTTTGGAAAATTACTTCACAAGAGGTACTGTAGATAAAACTTTATTTTTTAGAAATGTTAATGGCTCTAGTATACTTGTTCAAATTTATGTAGATGATATTATTTTTGGCTCTACAGATGAGAAACTTTGCAAAAAGTTTGCCAAATTGATACAAAGTAAGTATGAAATGAGTATGCTGGGAGAACTAACTTACTTTCTTGGTTTACAAGTTAATCAAGTTAGTGATGGAATATTCATTAGTCAAACTAAATATATTTTTGATCTTTTAAGGAAGTTTGATCTAATGGATTGCACATCTGTAAAAACTCCTATGGCCACAGCAACTAAGCTTGAATTAAACACTACTGAAAAGTCTGTGGATATTTCAAGTTATAGAGGCATGGTTGGCTCACTTCTGTACTTAACAGCTAGTATGCCAGATATAATGTTTGCTACATGTTTATGTGCTAGATTTCAGGCTGATCCTAGAAAATCTCACATAACAGCTATTAAGAGAATTTTCAGATATCTCAAGGGAACACCAAACCTTGGCATTTGGTACCCTAGAGATTCTGGTTTTGATCTAACTGGTTATTCAGATGCAGATTATGCAGGTTGTAGAATTGATAGAAAGAGTACTACAGGAACTTGTCAATTTCTAGGAAACAAGCTTGTGTCCTGGTTCAGTAAAAAGCAAAACTCAGTCTCTACTTCCACAGCTGAAGCTGAATATATTGCTGCTGGCAGCTGCTGTGCACATATTTTATGGATGAGAAATCAATTACTAGACTATGGTTTGCAAGTTGAGAGGATTCTTATTTTCTGTGATAACACAAGTACAATTTCCATCACTGAAAATCCAGTGCAACATTCAAGGACAAAGCACATAGATATCAAGTACCATTTCATAAGGGAACATGTAATGAATGGTACTGTGGAGCTACATTTTGTTCCAAGTGAGAAGCAACTTGCAGATATCTTTACCAAGCCACTGGATGAATCCACCTTTTCAAGGTTGGTAAGTGGGTTAGGTATGCTTAATTACTCTTAAATCTATCTGAGTTATTTTGTAAGTTGATATGCAGCCAGAAATTTAATTGATTTTTCAGTCTTGGATGAAATTTTGGCTAAGTCAAAATTTACATCTCGACGGATGACCCTTATCCATCGAGTTTGGTCATCCGTCGATATATAATTTGCTAATAAAAATCAATTACTTTTCTGGAATATTTTATGTCTCGACGGATAACAGTTTATCCTCATCCGTCGAATTGTCTTAATCTCAGCCGTTAATTCCCTGTACATTATCCATCGAGTATACTTACAGTTTGTAAGCATTACACAACGGATAATGGGTGGAATTTTTTTACAGTCTATTTTTAAACGGCTATTTTAGGAAATTTCTATTGGTTACTTTATAGTACTTTATTATTTTTATCAGTTATTTTTGAGATAGTATAAAAGCTTATTTCATTGCAATTGCTTTTCTTTTATCATTCTCAAATTCAACTGCTCTAATTTCATTCTCTCTCAAGCACCTACTCTCCTTCTCTTCAAGTTCTAATTCTCTAACAATGACACCTGTAGTAAAGATCATGTCTCAAACTGGGTTCATTTATGAGAAGAACAATTTCACTGCATTAGTTAACAAGGGTATTCAGCAATCGGATGACTATCAAAAAAATTATGGAATTTGTGAAGAATTGCAAGCTCAATTATGTGACTATCAAAAGAATTCTGTATCAATAGTGATGTGATAAAAGCATGTTTTAAAATTCTTGATAACAATGTGACTTCACCACACAATGACACTGATATTATAAATATGCTTAATTCCATGCACTATGCTCTTCCTACTTCTAAACTGAGTGATATTAGGAGAATTGGTCTTAGGAAGGAGTGGAGTTTCTTGTGTGATGTAATTACAAAGGTTTTCTCAGGAAAGATCAGTAATTTTGATTCAATAAATATTTCCATGCTTAACATGCTATACATGCTAGTTACATATAAATTTTATAATTTCAGTGACCTTGTCTTGTTTGAGTTAGGTTTTAAATTAGGTGAGTTAGCTAAAAGAGGTAAGAATGTGTATTATGCTAGATTTCTTATGTTATTGGCTAACCACCTCTGTGAAGAGATTGTGCTTGAGAACCCTAACAACAAACTGGACTGTTGGGTTCAAGAGAGAAGGCTCATTGCAGATTTGAACAGGGCCAATCATCACAAGGATGTGCCAATGTTCTACTTTCCTGTAATGCAAGCACCTCAGGTAAGTGAGGTAAGTTCATCCATCCCTACAACTATTCCAAGCTCCACAATTTCTTTGAGTTCAGGAGTAGCTATGGCAACTGTGCCAATGACCAAACAGTTGCCTACCAAAGCTGCCAAACCTACTACTATTTCCAAATCCAAATCAAAGAAAACCCCCTCTGGTATCTCTCAAAAGATGCCAGTTGAAAAATCCACAAAATCCAAGGATGGGAGTGTGAAGGAGGGAAAGTCAGGTGAGGGAAGGGGTGAACATCAAAGAAACCCCAAGAATAAGGTTGGAAAGTTGAGTGAATCCCAGCCTAGCCACACTGCAGTTTCCCAACGAACTGCAATGCTTAAAAAGGATAAAAGCTCACTTCTAGCTGCACTCCCAAAAGGATGTAGTTATTGAACAAAGCTCTCAACCAAAAGCACAGGCCAAGAGGGTTAGGGACACAAGCTCACCCCAAACTTATACAAGAAAGAAGAAATCTAAAACCTCTGGGGATGCACAGGGTACAGTGCAAACTGGTGCTAAAAACACAGTCACTGCACCTTCTCAAGTTCAGTTTGATGTGGCTCCGATAAATATGGAGTCACAGCCAAAATCTCTAGTTATAGAAGCACCTCTAACACCATACTCACCAACCAACTCTCTGGATGTGGATATGATAAACACATCAATCCATGATTCCCCTTCTTTAACTCTGTTGGGGAAGCCAAAATCTAGTGCAAGTGAGCATCATCTTTTAGATGATTTGTTGGCTCACTTGCCAATTCTTTCAGGTACTGTTGTGTCATCTGTGCCTAAAATATCTTCAATCAGCATAGAGTCAACAATAGTTTATATTCGCACCTCATTCATTTCTACTCTCTCGACGGATATTGCTCATTCGTCGAGTAGTGATTGTATCCCGACGGATAAGCCTAACAGCAGTTATCCGTCGGACAGCAAAACCACTTACTCGATGGATATCACTCATCCGTCGAGTATCTCTGCACAATCTCAAACTTCCATTATTTCAAGTGCAGAAGATTTAGTGGTTGTACAGTCACTCTTAGGAATGAGAGAGCAGAGTGTTTTGAGTGAGAGGCTGGGTTGCTCCCAGGCAAAAGGAGAGGAAATTAGTGAAAATATGCTATCCATTTCTTCAGGATTGGCAACAGGGAGTGAGAGGAGTCCCACCTTAGTAGGTGAAGGTGAGGGTGTGAGGGTGGGGAGCCAGGGTGAGACCCTGATGCAACAAAAGAGAGAACATGAGAGAAAAGCAGGTACAGAGGGTATAAGAGTGGATCCATCCATTGCTCATGAGTCAATGATTGTGAATGATGCTGAAAAGGAAAGACAATTTCAGCAACATTACAAAGCTGTAATTGATAAAATTTCCTTGGATGCTGACACTTTTACTCATCCTGTGTCAGCCTATCAACTGTTGGCTGCTCAGGGCAATGAGGAGACAGAGAAGACTCTAAATCTAGTACATACTTCAGAATCTCTACAAAGGGATAAAGCTGTTGTCAATTTGATGCATCCTACAGTTGGTGAGCCATCTGAAGAATTTGGAGTAAATTCTAATGATGATGACTCTGTTTCATTTGATGGAAGCATGAACTTAGGGGGAGATGAAGGCCCAAGTTCTATTCCAGATCTACCTGAATGGGCATTGACAAAGGAGTCTACACCAGGATAATTCAATGTATCCTTAGTCAAACAAATCATGTTTATCCAAAAGGTCATTCAGAACACCTCAAATGCTGGTACCAAGGCTATTCTTCAAGCCCACTTAGATTCTCTACATCTCATGAAGCTACAGCAATTAAGACAGAATCTGAGTGTGGATGAACTCAAAAAGGATATAGCTGACTTGAAGACCTACAATTCTGAGAAGCTGGATTCAATAATGTCATATGGTACCATGCAGAATCTGCTCCTGAGACTGAGAAGAGAATCAGATGCTGAAAAGAAGTTGGCCAAATTGGAGGACAGAGTTCAAGTTATTGAAAACTCTGTGATCACCATTCTTCAAAATCAACAGTCTCAGACCAGTCTTCTAATGCAACTGGCTAAAGCACAAGGCTTGACTCCTCAACTTGATGATAACAAAAAGGGGGAGAAAGGACCAAGTGAGGGGGAGAAACTTCAGATACAAATCAGTAAAGTAATTGTGCCTTCAATTACTATCTCAAAGCCACCAGTTGCAGATGGTATAGATCTGATTCAAGCAGCAGCAGCTAACTTGAAAGTTGTTGAGAAAGAAAAGTTGGGTTTGGTCAACTGGAAGAAGATTGATGAGGAGATACAGAAAAAGTTTGAACTTGTCAAGGAGCCAGTTAAGTCAGCCATCCATCACTCTCAAGTCAAGCAAATTAGTGTGCATGAGATGAGCATGAATTATCTGGAAAGAGGACAATCTTCCTGCATCAAGTCTCCAAAGGCTGAAATGATCCTTAAACCAAGGGCAAACTACTCAAAATCATCTTTGAAGAACCCCTTGGACACTGTGTATGAGACACCCAAGCCTGATGAAAAGAAGCTTTTGTCAAGATCAATTACCTTCTATAAAGATCCAGCTGATTCAGTTTCTAAAAGAAAAATTGCTAAAATTGTCAGAAATGGGAAAGAAATTTGTGTGATGGCTGGACACCCTTAATTTGCTCAAGCAAAGAGAGAAGAAAAAGCTAGATTGAAGCAGGAAAAGAAGCAGGCTGCTCTAGATGCTAAAAAGGCTAAACAAAAGAGAGAGCAGATTGCTATCTTGGCCAAGCTACATGCTGTAAACACATCACAACAAATTCCCTCTCAACCATCTGAAGCTATTGAATCAAGGAAGCAAGTTGAAGAACAGAAGAAATCTCCAAGAAAGAAAGAATTGGCTAAAAGAACTAAAAGGAAACTGGATATTGTTGACAAGGAATTGGAAGATCAATTTCCTAAGAAATCCACACCAATTACAACTCAAGAAACAAAGCCTTCTGTGGTATTTGAAGACATAAGGGTGGTGGATCCCTACAGGAATATTAATGGTGAACCTATTGTGCCCAAGGATGAGCCAATAGATTGGGATAACATACCAATTCCAGACTTCAATCTACCAATCCTTAGCAAGCCAAAAAGGATAAAGTCAAGAGCAGTCAAGAAAGTGAAGTTGTCACCTCTCAAATCCAAGTCTGTAGTTAAAACTCAGCCCAAAGTCAATAAGGGAGACTACCTGTACTTGTGTGACATCAAAGAATTTTCTGATCTAAACCTCTATCTGGATGAACTAGATGAGGTGAGAGGAATTGATGCATACAGAAACCTACCTGAAAGGTTAGTGTTCAAGTACAAAGGAGGAAAGGAGATTCAGTGGCCACTTCATAGGATTTTTCAAGAAAGCCAAGCTGTACTGGTTAAAGTTTATTCATCCTTCAAGAAGAACTTTGGGTTCAATATCACTGCAAGAAGACTAGTATTGAAGAAGATTGAAGAACTAAGGAGTGTAAGAGCTAAAGATGCACTCCCAAAGACTCTAATCATCCCATACACAGGGAGAAAAGTGCATCTAAGGCCCTACTGGCTGATGGAGTTCATAGATGACAAAGGTGTGAGAAGATTCTTTAGATTAGAAGACCAATTGAGCATCTCCAGCAATGAAACTCTCTTGGAAATGCAAGGAAAGCTAAATCTCTTAGAATCTGATGAATTGGAATTCCACAGGCAGCTCCAAAATCATATTGATGAAAACAATAGAAAGCTTGGAAGAAGATCCAGACCTTCAAGAAACTAGAAAAATCTGCTCAGGCTAGAGGAGCATCTTGAAAATGACTATGAGCCAACTTTGTACATTTTGTTACTTGAAGCACTTTTCAGTATTATCTACTTTTCTTTAAAGCTGTATGTTTAGGGTGTTTTGTTATCATCAAGTATCTCTTAATTTATGGCTACAATTTCAGTAGACATAAATTGGGGGAGATTGTTGTGCATATGTTGTGTACTTGATGATTACATAAACAAAACACCTAAGTAGATTTTACTTAGTGAAATAATGTAGCACTCGACGGATGAGAATTATAGTCCCGACGGATAACTCATTATAGTCCCGACGATGATGACTTATTATCCATCGAGTGAGTACCTTATGTAATAATGAGTTTGTAGCACATTTCTGCATACACCTTTGTATAAATTCTATAGTAGCATATAAGTCATGTTGACTTTAACTAGATATGTAGAATAGGCTGATTAATTGTACATAGATGATGTCTTGTAATTATGCATAAATGAATTGAAGTCAAGTGCCAAAATAGCTACCGACGGATGATTAACAAAGCCATCGACGGATGATCAAATAGCTATCAATGGATGTTTAATATAGCAGTCGACGGATGATCAATGAAGCCATCAACGGATGATCATAAAGTCGATGAATGATCATGTACTCAACGGATAAAGAATTCAAATATCAGTTGACAGTGACAACTGGTCACATGCGTCGAAGTGTATGCAAATGGAATGAGGAAGCCTATTAACTGGGTAATAGAGAACAAAGTAGCAAAGCATTAGACCCGATAGTTTTTATAACGATCCTGTCTTTTGACTTTGTAATCTTGGTAATATATAAACCAAGAAGTAGCAAATAGAAACATAGATCTGAGATACAAAAAGTGAGAAACATTTGTAAGCAGAATTATTAGCATTTCTCTGTATTCTCAGTAGTTCATATTTGTAAGCAGTTGTGAGCATTCTTGCACACAGAGTTCTCTCGATATAATATCTATCTCTGGTGGATTTGTTTAAATCCACCAGAAAGTTTTTAAAGACTCTTATTTTTAATTACTTGTGTTTTGGTTCACTTAAGTTTTATTCCGCATTGTGCTAATCAATACACTTATATTTATATTCGAGTTCGAACATTTTTATTTTAAGAAAAAGGTTCAAGAATTCCATTCAACCCCCTTATGTAATTCTTGCTATATTGTTAAGGGACTAACAAGGGCTTTTTGTTCCAGGGTTATTAGATGTTCTAGATGGGTGGGTTTTGTTCCTCTTGAAATTTGCAATCGATTGGTGTATAGCTCGTTAACAGACGATCCCTGGTTGGAAGGGAGTTGTCATTTGAAGTTTTCTTCGAGTCACCGGAAACCGATGAGATTCTTGGCCATTTTCCGGCCAGGTATGGGGTTATTAGGATGAATTGATTGTTGGGTTGTGTTCCTTGTGAGCTGTAGATCATATCTGGAGGAGATGTTGGTATGAGCAGTTCCTTGTGAACTGCAAAATTGCAGTTTAGTCCCTGAATTATTGAAGAAGATGAAGTTTGGTCCCTGTAGTTTCCTGAATTTGCAAAAATAGGATTCCTGTTTAGAAATTATTTAAAAATCATATTTCTTATTTATTTTAATTATAAAAATTTATTTTTAATTACTGAAAATTCCAAAAATTATTATTTTAATTCCAAAAATTATTTTTAATTTAAAAATAAATCTGAATTAATTAGTTAATTAACTTTAGTTAATAATTAATTAGTTAATTGGTCAATTAATTCGAAAATTAATCGATTTAATTAATTATTAATTGATTTTAATTAATTATTTAATTAGATTTAATTATTTATAAATGATTTAAAAATTCTGAAAAATAGTTTCGAGCTTTAAAATATTATTTTAAATTGTTTTCAAAGCTCGATAATTATTAGAAAATTATTTTGAAGCCAGATTTGGCCAACCGAACCCTGTCTATTGCTTTAAAATTGACCCAACGACCCGTTTTAACTCCGAAAAATATTTTAAAAATCATATTGAATACCCGAAAGACTTTATGACCCGAGACTTCCTTATAAATGAAATTTCATTGATTGTTTGACATGTTATGTGCTATATGTGACTTGTTTGTTTGACTATCGGTCTATATGTTCAGTGTTTACTTGTTTTTAGCGTAACTTTCAATCCGTTAGTCGGATTTGAGTAAAACGAAGGGTAGATAGAAATGTATACCAAATAGAATCGTATGAGTTGAGTATTGATAGATACTTATATTATGTGAGCAGAAGAGGTAAGGCGTAGGAAAGGGAAACAGATAGTCAAGGAGTAAGAGATTGTGATTAGAAATTGGTGAAGTATAGCAAGCTAGTACCAGGCAAGTGTTCTGAACTTTCTCGAGATATATTGTAGATAATTGATAATCCTGTTTTATATTGAAAGTGCTTTGAAGCACTGAACCCTAAACCTTGATTCCAGATATTGATCTTTGAACCGTAAACCTTATTCTTTCTTAACCATTGATTGTTGATTACCCGAATACGAACCACAACTATATGATACTACTCCACAAATACATACACACTAAATACCAACCACTGAATCAGATTGCTTACATGTTCAAACCATTGTACCTTACGCTCTGAAAGACCAAATCCTTATAACCTTGAAACTTTGATTCTTTTGTTATCCATTTCTTTCACCATTTGATAGCCATATTTCATTTGTGAAGATTGAAACCATCTCATTATCGGACATCCAATGTTGCTTATGATTTTGTATATTGCTTTGCATTGTTTATTCTGTTATTATGATATAATTGGATCGTTTTATAACATTGTGGACCAGATTCGTGGTCAGACCAGATTGGTGGTCAAGTTAGGCCAATGTGTGCCTTGGATCCAGTAATTAGAGCAGAGCTGTGTGCCTTCCTCGGGGTTAGTGCGTGACTGATCAGCAGCCTAACCTTGGTTTTTAAAATGAAAATATAATATCCAATTCTAAATCATTAATCATTGTTCACTTGATATCATAACTCTTTTCACTTGATGATCATTATTCTCAGTCTTGTCAGTGTGACTTGCTGAGCTAGTTAGCTCATTTATGCGATGTTGTTTATGTTCTTTTCCAATTAAGAAGGAACCTTTTGGTAGCGAGGATCCCCAATCCAGTGTGAGACCTAGGGGTCCAGGTTGATCGAGTTAAGCTAGCTGACAGCTTTTGGAATAATTTAAGTTTATGAAGTTTGTAATAATGTTTAATATTCAGTTGTAAGTTTGAATAGTTGGGATTTGGGCATTTGTAATATAAGTGTGAGTGTGTGTGGCTTGTGTGCATACTTTAACCTGTTGCGGTCCGTGGTAGTTAGTAAGTAGGGTCACTGCATATTATTATTATCTTTATTATTGTTATGAGCAGGTTATAAATAAGGTGTGTGTGTGTGGACCCCAAACTTCTGACCCGGGTTTGAAGGGCGCCACACCATCAACTCCATTGAATAAAATATTCATGGCCTTCTTGTCTTTCCTGACTTGTTCAATATCAGGATCAGACCATTAATGCCTTGGCTTGGGAACTGATGGCTCATTTCCAGTTGCAGCTCACATGGTACATGAGGACCTCTCTCTATGCAATCCACATAGGCCTCATCTTGAGAAAGTAAATGAAGATACATCTTTACCTTCCAGTGATGGTAATTATCTTTGTCCAGAAAAGGAATCTTGACTCCAACATCCTTCTTGTTCATTGTGCTGTTTGTTATGATCTTTAAACTCTTTGTGCTTCAAGAGCTTGCTCTGATACCAATTGTTAGTCCCTAACAATGCAGCAAGAATTACAGAAGGGGGGGTTGAATGTAATTCTAGTAAACTTTTTCTTGAACTGAAAAATGTTCTAACTCAAACTATATATATAAGTCTTTTGATTTGCAAGGTGCGGAATAACAAGTTAAGTGAATCAAAAATATAAAGTAATAAAAACACAAGCTTTTAAAACTTTCTGATGGATTTGAATGTATATATATATCGATTGAAGAACTCTGTGAAGAACAAATTATCTCACAGCTGCTTTACAAGTGAACAAACAAACTACAGAGAAATTCTTAACAGTTATAGCCTTTTCTATTTCTCTTCTAAAAGTGTTTGCTTAGTTATTTGTTTCACTAGCTACACTTGGTTTATATATCACCAAGTTTATATGGTAATAAGACAGGATAATAAAACAAAACTATCAAGTCAAACTCCATGCTGCTTCACTACTCTATTCCAGCATCTTTGAAAATCTTTTTAACTTGCATGGAAATGGTAATGCTTCTTTGTTCTTCATTTCCTGTTAAACAGGCTCCCACATTCCTTTTGTAAACACCTAATGCATGTGACTCTCTTGTCACTGTCAACAGATGCTTAAATTGATCATCCGTCGGGTACATGCTTGTTATCCGTCGGGTTGCCTTGTTGATCATCTGTCGGGTAGCTTTGTTGATCATCCGTCGGGTAGCTATTTGACACTTGACTTCATTTCACTTATGCAGAATTATAAGACATCTTATATTTACTATTAATCAGCCTATTCTGCATATCTAATAATAGTCAACATGACTCATATGCTACTACAAGATCTATATAAAGTTGTTCACAGAAATGTGTTACAATACTTATTGTTACATAAGCTACTCACTCGATGGATGTCAAATCATCATCCGTCGGGACTATATTAAGTCATCCGTCGGGACTATATTTGATCATCCGTCGAGTGCTACATTTTTCACTAAGTTAAATCTACTAAGGTGTTTTGTTAATGTAATCATCAAGTTCACAACATATTCCCAACAACTATTATTCAAAATAACTCATGTTTTATATTGCAAGTGCTTTAAACTATTTAGCCTTGAACCCTGATTCTTACTGATCTTGAGCCATAAGCCTTATTCTTCATAAACCATTGATTGTTGAATTCCAAGATACGAGCCAGACACATACGATACTACTCCACAAATATATATCTACCATATACTGATTTCTGATATTGAATTGCTTGACATACCAACCCTTATTCCTTGTTTAACAGAAGACCAATCCTTGGAACCCTTGAACCCTTGGTCTTCTACTTTCTGATTCTTTCCTTGATTGAAAGCCAATATTTTTGAATTCCTTGTTATACCTTCATGGTATTGTGAATCACCCTATGCTTCAAAATAAATGTTATTTATGATTCAGCTTATTGAATTACATTGGTTATCATATTTAATTGTTTTAGAATTTGATGGTTTTAGAATTTGATGGTTTTATAAATGTGGACCAGATTCGTGGTTGGACCAGATTCGTGGTCATAATAGGCCAATGTGTTCCTTGGATCCAGTATATAGAGCAAAGCTGGGAGCCTTGCTCGGGGTTAGTGTGTGACTGATCAGCAGCCTAACCTTGGTTTTTAAAATAAAAAGTGAATATCCAATTCTAATCATTGCTTATTCAGAAAATTGATTCTTCCGAATCGTTTTAATTGGTTATTATTTAATCTCGGTTATTGCTATTATGACTTGCTGAGCTAGTTAGCTCACTCTTGCAAACCTTTTAATATTTTCAACAGTTGAAAAGGAAATTGTTGGTAACGAGGATTCCCAGTCCAGTGTGCAAGCTAGGATTCCAGGTTAAGTTGGATCGAGCTAGCAGGAGCTTTATATTGTAGATGAGTTATGCAAGATTGTAAGAACGGTAGTATTATCAATTGTAAGTTGAACTAGTTGGGATTTGGTACGATGTAATAAAAGATAAGGTTGTGGCTTGTTTTCATACTTTAACCTGTTACGATCCGTGGTTGTGTAAAGAAGGGTCAATGCATATAATATTTTATATAAAGGTTTATATATTGGGGGTGTGTATTGTGAACCCCAAACTTCTGACCCGGGTTTGGAGGGCGTTACACATTCCTCCTATGGAGTTTACTAATGATGGATTGTGTGATGCCTGTTAGAAAGGAAAGCAGATCAAAGCATCATTCAGAAATAAGCTTGATTCAACAATTGAAGAACCTTTGCAATTGTTGCACATGGATTTATTTGGATTAGTCAATGTGTTGTCCATCTCAAGGAAAAGATTTTGCCTAGTAATTGTAGATGATTTCTCAAAGTTCTCTTGGACATATTTCCTGAAGTCTAAAGATGAAGCCAGTGAAATCATCATCAATCACATAAGGCAAGTTAACAATCATCCTGATTTTAAAGTAAGAAGAATCAGGAGTGACAATGGAACTGAGTTCAAGAATTCTGTTATGAGATTATTTTGTGAAGAGAATGAGATTATGCATGAGTTTTCTATAGCAAGAACTCCACAACGAAATGGAGTAGTGGAAAGAAAGAACAGATCTCTTATTGAAGTTGCAAGGACAATGCTTGAAGAATCAAAGTTACCAACATATTTTTGGGGTGAAGCTGTGAATACTGCTTGCTACACTCAGAATATTTCTTTGGTTAATCAAGCAAAGTGCATGACACCCTATCAATTGTTCAAGAATAGGAAGCCAGCTCTAAACTTTCTTCATGTCTTTGGCTGCAAATGTTATATCTTAAGGAATCAAACTGATCAACATGGGAAGTTTGATGCTAAAGCAGATGAAGGAATTTTTGTTGGATATGCTATGGGAAAGGCATATAGAGTCTACAATCTAAGAACCAACATTGTTATGGAATCAATACATGTTGTGTTTGATGACAAATAGATTGAAGGACTACAAGATGGAGATTTCCATGAAAGCCTCAAGTTTGATAATGTGGAGATGGTTAGTAATGACAGTGATGATGAAAGTGATCAAGATACAGTGAATAAAGATAATGTAGAAAAATCTACAACCAATGAAGCATATAATTCAATATCTGTCGAGTTACAAAATGCTTCATCCATCGGGAGAAAATCTACCTTATCCATCGGGAGACAATCAGCTTCATCCGTCGGGACACAAAGTGCATCATCCGTCAGAACATTAAGAGAAGCTAACAGTCAAAATAGATCATCTACAGAAAGTTCCCCTTTCTCAAATCAAAGATTCACAAATTCAGGGGAAGTTTCTTATAATCAAAACTCAGTCACACATCAAGACAACAATAAGGCCTCTTCATCTAGAGCTAATCTACCTCAACACAGAAAAATGGACTAAAGATCACCCTTTTGAGCTCATCATTGGTGATGCATCTTCTAGAGTTCAAACAAGGAGAGCAACTCAAGAAGAATGTTTATATAGCGGCTTCCTATCTAAGGAAGAACCAAAGAAGGTAGAAGAAGTTTTGTTGGATCCTGATTGGATTTTAGCTATGCAGGAGGAGCTAAACCAATTTGAAAGGAACAAGGTGTAGAAGCTGGTACCCAAACCTAAAGGAAAGAATCCAATTGACACCAAGTGGGTATTCAGAAACAAAATGGATGAAAATGGCATAGTGGTCAGGAACAAAGCTAGATTAGTTGCTAAGGGTTACTTTCAATAAGAAGGAATAGATTTTGATGAAACATTTGCTCCTGTTGCAAGACTTGAAGCCATCAGAATTTTCTTACTCTATGCAGCATATTCCAATTTTAGGGTCTATCAAATGGATGTCAAAAGTACCTTTCTGAATTGAGATTTGGAAGAGGAAGTCTATGTCAGTCAACCTCCTGGTTTTGAAGATCCAAATTTTCCAGGATATGTATACTATCTTTTGAAAACACTTTATGGACTGAAGCAAACACCTAGAGCCTGGTATGACACTTTATCAAAGTTTCTTTTGGAAAATCACTTCACAAGAGGTACTGTTGATAAAACCTTATTCTTTAGAAATATTAATGGCTCTAGTACACTTGTCCAAATTTATGTAGATGATATTATATTTGGTTCTACAGATGAAAAAGTTTGCCAAATTGATGCAAAGAAAGTATGAAATGAGCATGAGGGAAGAACTTACTTCCTTGGTTTACAAGTTAAGCAAGTTAGTGATGGAATATTCATTAGTTAAACCAAATATATTCATGATCTTTTAAAGAAGTTTGATCTAATGGATTGCACATCTGCAAAAACTCCCATGACCACTACAACTAAGCTTGAGTTAAACACTACTAAAAAATCTGTGGATATTTCAAGCTATAGAGGCATGGTTGGCTCACTTCTATACTTAACAGCTAGTAGGCCAGATATAATTTTTGCTACTTGTCTTTGTGCTAGATTTCAGGTTGATCTTTGTGCTACTTGTCTACAGCTGAAGCTGGATATATTGCTGCTGGTAGTTGTTGTGCACAGATTTTGTGGATGAAAAACCAATTGTTGGACTATGGTCTACAAGTGGACAGAATTCCCATCTTTGTGATAACACAAGTGCAATTGCCATCACTGAAAATCCAATACAGCATTCAAGAACAAAGCACATAGACATCAAGTACCACTTCATAAGGGAACATGTGATGAATGGTACTGTGGAACTTCATTTTGTTCCAAGTGAAAAGCAGCTTGCAGATATCTTTACCAAGCCACTTGATGAATCCACCTTTTCAAGGTTGGTAAGTGAGTTAGGTATGCTTAATTATTCTTGAATCATTTCAGATATTTTTGCAAGTTAAATACAACCATAAAATTAATTGATTTTTCATCTTTGGATAAAATTTTGGCTAAGTCAAAATTTACATCCCGACGGATGCTCATTATCCATCGAGTTTGGTCATCCGTCGGTATTTTGTTTGTTAATAAAATCAATTATTTTTCTGGAGTATTTTATAACTCGACAGATAATTGTTTTATCCTTATCCGTCGAATTGTCTCAATCTTAGCCGTCGGAATTTTAGACATTATCCATCGAGTATACTTACAGTTTGTAAGCATAACACGACAGATAATTGAAAGAATTTTTACAGTTTATTTATTTTCAAACGGCTATTTTGGGCAATTTTAATTGGTTACTTTATTTCACTTTATTATTTTTTGTCAGTTTATTTCTAAGATAGTATAAAAGCAGAATTCATTTTTATTCTACTCTTT
Organism: Apium graveolens; assembly: GCF_009905375.1. Classification (NCBI taxonomy): domain Eukaryota; kingdom Viridiplantae; phylum Streptophyta; class Magnoliopsida; order Apiales; family Apiaceae; genus Apium; species Apium graveolens. Next base: position 15,486,684 of record NC_133654.1, on the reverse strand, counting down.
TACCATTCTCAAGAATCAATTGCTCTAACTTCTTTCTTCCTCAAAAGCAAACACTCTCTCTGCAAATTTCAAATCTTTAGCAATGGCACTAGTAGTCAAAATCATGTCCCAGTCTGGATTTATCTATGAAAAGAACAACTTCACAGCTTTTGTGAACAAGGAGATTCAACAGTTTGGAGATTATCACAAAATGATGGATGTTAGATATATTTGATAATGTCATGGCTAATATGATTTATGTTTAGATTTAGATCTTATTTAACAGGACAAATCAGTACTTAACCATTAATCAGTACTTATACTGGAAGTCAGGACTTAAGGATATCAGTACTTACATTATCAGGAGATAATCATCAGAAGTTAGATATCAGAACTTAAGTGCTGAAGGACGTTCGGTTAAGGACAGTAGCTGATTAAAGGAAAGAAGATCGAGATAAACATAAGAAGAGATATGCATGAAGAAGGAGTTCCGTGAAGAATGGAATACTTGGAAGAAAATATATCTGATTGATATATTTTAGGAAACAGAATTATATTCTATATCAATTAGCGATTATCTTGTAACTGTGTAGTATATAAACACAGACATAGGGTTTACACTATAAGTGTTATCATATTCAAGAAGATTATTCATTGTAACCCTAGCAGCTCTCGTGATATTTGTTCATCACTGAGAGGTAACAGTTCCATACTGTAACAGAGTTTATTGTTTCAATAAAGTTTGTTTTCTGTTACTTAAGATATTAAAGTTCGATTTGATTGTATTATACACTGTATTCACCCCCTCTACAGTGTGTGTGACCTAACAAGTGGTATCAGAGCCAATCTGTTAACACACATACAGTTAAAGATCCAAACACAATCATGTCTGACACAGAAACTCCAACTAAGCCTACCAAAACTGAAGAACCTCCAAAGACACAAATTCAAAGTCGGTATGAGACTATCAGAGTCCCCATACTGAGACCATCTGAATATCCCATATGGAAGGTAAGGATGACCATATTCCTGGAAGCAACAAATCCAGAATACCTTGATAGAATCAAGGAAGGGCCTCACAAACCAACCAAGCTCGCTGTTGCAGTTGCAGGTGAAGCAGCAAAGACCGTACCAAAGGAGAAGAGTGATTATACTGCTGAAGATATAGCATCAATTGCTAAGGATGCTAAGGTACGACACTTACTGCATAGTGCCATTGATAATGTAATGTCAAACAGGGTAATCAACTGCAAGACTGCTAAGGAGATATGGGATGCTCTGGAAACAAGGTGTCAGGGAACTGACACAATTAAGAAGAACAGGAAGACAATACTCACTCAAGAGTATGAACACTTTGACTCAAAGGCTAAATGAGTCATTGAATGATTTATATGATAGATTTGTCAAACTTTTGAATGATTTGTCATTGGTAGATAAAGAGTATGATCTTGAAGATTCAAACCTTAAATTCCTGTTAGCTCTTCCTGAATGTTGGGATTTGAAGGCAACGACAATAAGAGACAACTACAATCTTGATGAAACAACTCTTGATGAAATCTATGGAATGCTCAAGACTCATGAACTTGAGATGGAACAAAGAAGCAAGAGGAAAGGAGGAAAGTCAAGGACAATTGCTCTTAAGGCTGAAGAAGAATTCCCCAAAGCAGTTTCCTCAAGGAAAGACAAGGGTAAAGCTCTTTTCATAAAGTTTGATACTGAGTCATCAAGTTCTGAAAGTGATGATGACTCAGATTCTGAAAGCTTGCCTGAGACTGATGTTGATGAGGAGATAATGAAGTTGTGTGCTCTTATGGTGAAAGGAATCACAAAGATTGCATACAGGAAGTTCAGGAAGGGAAAGAAGTTTTCCAGGAAAGGCATAAGTTCTGATAAGAAGAAATTCAGAAGATCTGAAGGCAGAAGAGGAAAGTCTGACAGAGGAGATTATACCAATGTTAAATGCTATAACTGTGGTGAGAAAGGCCACATATCTCCTGATTGCAAGAAGGTAAAGGGTGACAAAGGCAAGGCTCTTGTCACAAAGCAGAAAAACTGGACAGACACCTCAGACTCTGAAAGTGAGGGGAACTATGCATTGATGGCAAATGCTGCTAAAGAAAGTACTGAGAGCAGTTCTGAAGCTACTGAAACAAAGGTACCTCAGACTACTTATGCTTTTCATACTGATGATATTAATGAGTTGAGAAGATATCTTAAAACCATGTTTGTTAGTTATAGAGATCAAACTTTAACATGTGAAAGATTAACTTCTGAAAATCTTGCTTTTAAGAAAAGAAATGATTTCTTAGAAAAAGAGTTAGTCATGTTCCATCAAACTCAGAAGGATGGAGATGATGCTTTTTATGTTAGGGATGAAGTGCTAAAAATGAATGAATCTCTAAAAACTGAGTTAGAAAAGGAAAGAGAGATTATCAGGACTTGGACTAACTCTGGCAAAACAACTCAAAATTTGCTAAGTAGTGGAAACTGGAAAGAGGGCTTAGGTTATGGAGAGGATAAGAATGATAAAGGAACTGAAGAAATTAAGCATGTTGTTAAGCAAAAGCCAAAGTTAAAACCTATTAAGTTTGTAACTGTAAAGTCTGAAAATGAGAAATCAGAAGTTAAAGAGGAATTAACTTCTGACAAACTAAAACAAGAAAAGACAGCTGAAGTAAACATAGGCTTAATGACAAAGAAGCAGCTTAAGCATAAGCTGAAAGATGTTAAGAATGCAAATAAGGTAAAATTACCTAGGAAAAATAGGAATGGAAAGGAAGGTGTGAATAAAAGCAATGATTATAAACCTGTTCCTGATGCTCCTAGGAAAACATGTCATAACTGTGGAAGTTCTAACCATCTGGCTTTTTTTTGCAGGAAGAATAAGAATATTAACTCCTTACCTACAAAATCAGGAGTTAAGAGTCAGTCTGTTAGATACAAACCACAAAATCCTTGTTTTCATTGTGGTAGTTTATGGCATTCCATTTATACTTGTAAGGAATATCATAGTTTGTACTATGATTATTATCAAATAAAACCTTCTTTGAAGAAAGTTTCCATTATTCCTTCTAGTGTAAATTCTGATTCAAAGTCTGATAGTGTAAGTTCTGATAAGAAAAATGTTAACATAAACTCTGATGCTAAATCCGCTGCAAATGTTAACAAACTTAATAAGACCAAAGGATCCAAGCAAGTCTGGGTCCTTAAAACTAATAATTAGTGGTCTTTGTGATTGCAGGGCAACAGGAAAAATATTCTAGTTCTGGACAGTGGATGTTCAGGACATATGACTGGAAATAAGGCCCTGCTATCAGACTTTGTGGAGAAAGCTGGCCCAAGTGTTTCTTATGGAGATGGCAACATTGGAAAAACATTGGGATGTGGCAATATCAATCTTGGGAATGTCATAATTAAAGAAGTAGCTCTGGTCTCAGGACTTAAACACAATCTGCTGAGTATAAGTCAGATCTGTGACAGAGGTTATCATGTTGATTTCTTTGAAGAACACTGTGAAATTGTGAGTAAATCTAAAGGCAAAGTTGTTCTGAAAGGATACAGGCGTGGTAACATTTATGAAGCTAAGCTTTCAACAAGTACTAATGGTTCTGCAATTTATCTGATGAGTAGTGCATCAATTGAAGAAAGCTGGAATTGGCACAAGAAACTCTCTCATTTAAATTTCAACAATATAAATGAACTGGTCAAGAAAGATCTTGTGAGAGGACTGCCAAAGTCAGTATTTACTCCTAATAGCCTTTGTGATTCTTGTCAGAAAGCCAAATAAAGAAAATCTTCATTTAAGAGCAAAACTGAATCATCAATTCTTGAGCCTTATCATCTACTACATGTTGATCTATTTGGTCCAGTGAATGTCATGTCTATTGCAAAGAAGAAATATGCGTTGGTCATAGTGGATGAGTTCACCAGATACACATGGGTGTATTTCTTGCACACAAAAAGTGAAACTGCATCTATCTTGATTGATCATGTCAAACATCTGGATAAATTGGTCAAAGATTCTGTGAAAATCTTAAGGAGTGATAATGGCACTGAGTTCAAGAATTTGATAATGGAAGAGTTCTGCAAAAACCATGGAATAAAGCAGGAATTTTCTGCTCCTGGAACTCCACAGCAAAATGGAGTTGTTGAAAGGAAGAATAGAACTCTCATTGAAGCTGCACGTACAATGCTTGAAGAAGCAAAGCTTCCAACCTATTTCTGGGCTGAAGCTGTGCAGACTGCTTGTTTTACTCAAAATGCAACACTCATTAACAAGCAAGGAAAAACACCATATGAGATGGTGAAGAAAAAGAAGCCAAATCTGAAGTACTTCATGTATTTGGATGCAAGTGTTTTGTTCTCAAGACTCATCCTGAACAGCTATCCAAGTTTGATCTAAAAGCTGATGAAGGAATCTTTGTTGGATATCCACTTTCCACAAAAGCCTTCAGAGTCTATAATTTGAGAACAAAAGTGGTAATGGAATCTATCAATGTCTCTTTTGATGACAAGAAGTTTACTGGTCTTGAAGATTTCATTGACCATGATCAGCTGAGATTTGAAAATGAAGACTCAAATTATGATACTGAAAATCCTGACAGTTTAAGTCCTGATACTGTAAACTCTGATGGATTAAACTCTGATGTTATTGAAACTATGGTGACTACGTCAAAGGAAGATGCACCTATGCAGGGGGAGCATACTCAAGATCTTACCACATCTCAAGAAACATCAAAACATACATTTGGCTCTTCAAGTTCTGATTCGTCAAGTTCTGATAAGCCAAGTTCTGATAGTGCTGAAAATCTAAATTCTGAAGAATCTAACTCAGAGAGCATAGTTTCAGGGGGAGCATCAGAAAATGAAATTGAAGACAGCATGGATCGGGGGGGAGCATCCAGTTCTAGAGAAAACCTTCCATCTGCAAGGAAGTGGACAAAATCACATACACCTAATTTGATAAATGGAAATCCTGATGCAGGTGTTAGAACTAGAACAGGTACTTCAAATGAATGTCTTTACAATTCTTTTCTCTCTCAGACTGAGCCAAAGAAAGTGGAAGAAGCTCTTCAAGATGCTGATTGGGTGCAAGCAATGCAGGAAGAGTTAAATGAATTTGAAAGAAACAAAGTCTGGACCCTAGTGCCAAGATCAAAGAATAGATCTGTTGTTGGTACAAAGTGGGTATTCAGAAATAAAACTGATAGTGATGGCATAATTACAAGGAATAAGGCAAGGCTGGTTGCAAAAGGATATTCTCAACAGGAGGGAATTGATTATGATGAAACATTTGCACCAGTTGCTAGGTTAGAAGCCATAAGGATATTTTTGGCTTTACTGCTCACAAAAAGTTTACTGTCTTTCAAATGGATGTGAAAAGTGCTTTTCTCAATGGAGAATTGGAGGAGGAAGTATATGTTGAACAACCTCCAGGCTTTGTAGATTCCAAACATCCAGATTATGTCTACAGGCTTGATAAAGCACTTTATGGACTTAAGCAAGCTCCTAGAGCATGGTATGAGACTTTAGCTCAGTTTCTTCTGGGAAGTGGATTCAACAGAGGAACAATAGACAAAACACTGTTCTACTTCAACCATGCAAAGGACTTACTTCTGGTCCAGATTTATGTTGATGATATCATTTTTGGGTCTACAAATGACAGACTTTGCAAGAAGTTTGCCAAACTGATGCAGTCAAGATATCAGATGAGTATGATGGGGGAACTTAGCTATTTTCTGGGCCTTCAAGTCAAGCAGAATGAAGAAGGCACTTTTATTTGTCAAACTAAGTACACCAGAAACTTGCTGAAGAAATTTAGAATGCAAGATTGTTCAAGTGCATCCACTCCCGTGGCCACTGCAACAAAACTGGATAAGGATACTGGTAAATCAGTAGATATTACTGATTACAGTGGTATGATTGGCTCTCTACTCTATCTAACTGCTAGTAGACCTGATATCATGTATGCTACCTGTCTTTGTGCAAGATTTCAAGCAGATCCAAGAGAACCTCACTTAACAGCTGTGAAAAGAATTTTTAAGTATCTTAAAGGAACAGCTGATCTGGGATTGTGGTATCCTAGAGAATCAGATTTTAAACTAATAGGTTACTCAGATGCAGATTTTGCAGGTTGCAAAATTGACAGGAAAAGCACAAGTGGAAGCTGCCAATTCCTTGGAGGCAGATTGGTTTCTTGGTTCAGCAAGAAACAAAAGTCAATTTCCACATCAACTGCAGAAGCAGAGTATATTGCTGTAGGAAGCTGTTGTGCACAGATTCTTTGGATGAAGAATCAGTTAATGGATTATGGGTTAACATATTTCAAAATCCCTATTTACTGTGATAATCAAAGTGCTATTGCTATGACAGGTAATCCAGTTCAACACTCTATGACAAAGCACATCAGCATCAGGTACCACTTCATAAGGGAACATGTGGATGAAGGTACAGTGGAATTGCACTTTATTCCAACAGATCAACAACTAGCAGATATCTTCACAAAACCACTGTGTGAAGCCACTTTTACAAGATTGGTAAATGAACTTGGAATGGTTTCAGGTTCTTTTTCTAAATCTGCCCAGTTTTGTTCTGATGCATCAGACTTTATGATCAGTATTTACAGAATGTAATCTCTTTGTGTATTCTATGATTAATTGAAATATGCGTTTAGTACTGATTGTTGTCTGATATATGTTTCTAAACTCTGATAAGTGATATGTCTGTTTAAGTAACTATTCAATCCTATGAGGATAACTGTGCTAGATACTGACCTAGTAGTCTTCAATAAACAAATGATCCCATGTAAGAAGTAATTATTTATGTGGAAATCTTATGACACAAGCAAATTCTGATAATTGAGCTTAGTTGAGTTTACTTTGTTTATCTTATTACTAAGTCACAAATTAGAATAATGCTACTCATCTGTTAAGTTCTGATACTAGTAAAACTGCTGAATGTACTAAGTGCTGATAAACCTCACTTATCAAAAGAAAAAGCAAAAGGATCAAAGAATAAAATCAGGTACTCCTTTGAGATCTAGAGTAAAAATGTGGAAGGGACGACCCAAGTGCATTGCTGGTATTAAGTAAATATGCATTAGAAAAGCAAAATATTTTCTTGGTGACTTTTCACACTCTGTGATTACTGGAGAAATACTTTGATAATAGCATAAATTTTGATAAACAGTCGTGACTCACTTACACTGAGAAGCCATTGTAAAATAGAATTTAAAAATATGCATAAAATTAGCACAAAACAGTTGAGGTGGACTCAAGCATGAACTCATTCATCAGTAGGTTTCAGGATAATGACTGCTCTTTAGCAAAATTTTAGTTATGCCTTATTTCTAAGATGTACTGAAGTGAATCAGACTTTACTCTTTGTCTGCTATTTAGCTTGATGCACACACTAATCACTCCATTTGAATGATGAAAATTAATGTGGTGGTATATGTTGTTTTAGATAAACAGTCATTGTGTCATTTTGCACTAATTCTGAGGACAAGTTCTGGTTGCATATTCTGAAGATTAAGTTCTAAAGAGTATAACTCATAACTTGTATAAGGATTTACTCCGATAGGCATTCCTTTTTCGAGTTAAGAAATTATGTTCTGATGACTGTTAAGTTCTGATATAAGTCTAAGTTCTGATATTACAGTCTAAATTCTTTACTTGACTTATCTGTGGATAAAATTTGATAACAGTCTCGGTTCAATCTAGAATATGTTGAAGTGGAAGACTGTTTTCTCACGCCCAGTAACTATCCGTTATTACTGCATGTCTGACAGGTGTCCAACGGTAACATTTTTTTTTCAGAGTATAAGTACGACAGAGAGAGGATTTCTTTAATCTTTTATTTCCTTCATACTTTTTCTCTCTACTTGATTTTACTCTCTCTTTCTCTCGTCTTCTCACGTTGGTTTTTTCATACAGACATTTTATCAAACACCTAACAGGCACTTTTAAATCTCAATTTTTCACATGGCACCTAAGGATTTAATCATTGATGGAGCTAAGTTTGTTCCAAACAACTATGCTGCAATTCTTGATCATGCTGAAGCTCCATCTAAATTGCATTTTGTGCAAGATCTTCTTGCACACAGTGAGATTGGGTATGCATTAACCCGGCCTTCAGTCTTTTCGAGCCAACAAGTTCTGACGTTTTGGCGGACTGGGCACTTTGATGATGGTGGTAGACATGGCACTCCTAGTATTGTTTTCGAAGTGGGTGATTCTTCTTATGCAGTCACTCATGGTACAATACGCAAGGCTCTACATCTCCCAGAAGGTTGTACCTTTTCAATTCCAGAAGAATCAGCTCTTCAGGAGTTAATGGCAAATTTGGGGTATGAAAAGAGTTTGGCAAAACTTGGGCAGTTGAAACGGGCTCATATCAGAAGAGAATGGAGCTTCTTCTTCGACTGCATCACTAAAGCTTTTGGGAACAAATGTTCGAATTTTGATGCTATCCCAATTCTGAGTCAGCACATCGGGTATGCAATTATAAATCAAACTAATTTTGATTTTGCAACTGGTATAATTGGTTTTATTGGGGATAGGATGACAGAAGATAGGAATGTTGTCTATCTTGCTAGATTCTGTCAACTTATTTATACTTTTTGTACTGATGAACCTCAATTAGTCAGTTCCTCAACCCCACCTTTTAAAGTTGCAAAACGCTACTTTAATGACCTGGTAAATGCTGACACTAAGAAATCAGTGGTTAGACCATTACAGATTCCTCAGTCTGTAAAACAGATCCTAGTAAATGTTGATCCTGATACTTATAGATCTGTTTACTCTGATGTTCAACCAACAACAAACACTCAAAAACCATCATCCTCAGCACCTACCACTCATTCTACTCAACCTACCCTCAGGAAATATCTCAAATCCTATCTCTCCACTTCACAGACTGTTCAACCCTCATCCTCAGCACCTACTGTGAAGCCTTCATCCTCCAAGCCAAAGAGGACAAAGATTGTTCCTCAAATACCTCAAAAGAGAAGGAGGATTGCCTTGAGAGATGAATCTGATACTGAGGACCAGGTTCCTTCTTCAGAACCTGTTGTAGGTGAAGCTGAGAAAGAGACTTCTCAGAAGGATTCTGGAATTGGGGGATCTAGGCTTCTCAAAAGGCTTAGAAGAATGACAGTTCCTGAAACTCCCAAGGAATCCAAATCAACAAAGAGATACAAGAAACAGAGGGCAAAAAGGCCAGTTTCAGATGATGAAGAGGAAGCAGCTAAGGAAGGGGATCAGGAATCTCTGATCTCACAAGACAAGGAATTTGCTACAGTCATTTCTTCTCCATCAACTCCATCTAAGGAAGCTGTTTCTGAAAAGGCTAACACACCATCTGTGTCTCCTGTTGATCCAGGCACAAAAGCTGATATTGATGTTCAAAACTTGGTTGTGCCTGAAGTAATTCTCTTAGAAGCTCCAACAGCAACTAATCCTTCAACAACACCTGTTACTGATGCTGTTCAAACTCCAGAGTTATCTACAACACCTTCTCTGCATCATGATGCTGATGATCAGACTTTAGGTGAGCATCAGGATATGGCTGTTGATCAGAACTTAGAACCAGATCATCAATTAGAGGATGCTGAAGCCTCCATTTCTACACACACTGTTGTCTTATCAGAAGATACTGATTCTTTAAGTTCAGATGCTGCAAATGCTGGAGATACTGGTGATGCTGCTCCAACTGCAGATGCTGATGCAGCAGGTCCTTCAGGACATGCTCCTCAACAAACTATTCTTAAGTCTGAACTTATTAAGAAGTTTTTTACCCGAGAAGCACCAGTGCCTTGGAGTGAAACTCCTGCAGGACGGGAGTGGACTAAGGAATGGAACTCAGTTTCATGTGTTCCAAATGATATTCATCTTGCTGAGCACTTGACTAAAGCTAATGAAATGTTAAATTCTGATGATTTCAAAACCCAGCTTAGAGTCACTGCATTGAGTACTAAACATCTACAAGGTCTTCATTCAACTACTCATGCAGAGCTATACAAGATTCAGGAAGAATTTATTAAGCAAGGAGAAGTTTGGAAAATTGATAAGAAAAAGTTCTTCCAACCTACCTTTGACATGATTGCTTCTATTGAGAAGACTCAAGATCATCAACAAGCTCAGATTGGTGATATTCTGAAAAATCAAGCTTCTCAGCAATCACAACTTAATGAAATCCAATCTTCAGTGGAATTGCTTGTCTCTCTTCTATTACCTGCTGATGCCAAAAAGGGGGAGAAAGTAATTAAGTCCAAATGCAAGACTGACAAGACACTGAAAGGGAAGGATGATGGAAAAGATGATCGAGGAAGCTCTGGAATGGGTAGAGGTCATAGTCAAGGTAGAGGATTCACATCAAGATAAGCTGAAATCACAAGTTACAGGACAAGTTCTGATACTAGGAAAAGAATAAGTTCTGCTACTGGTAAAAGGATAAGTTCTGATGAACTTTTAGATCTTGATGAGGAAATGTCAAGACAGTTATTTCTTCAGGAAAATTCAGGAATGGACTTGGAGAGTTTAATGGAAGAAGAAGCCAGACTTAAATCAGAGAAAGTTGCATCTAAATCTGAAGCTTCTGGTAAAAAGCCACTTCCAAAACTCAAAGGCATTGTGATCAAAGAAAGGACACATACTGAAGCAACATTGGCTAAATCACAACCGCAGATAGATCCAAGATCCAAGGGTAAAGAAAAGGTTGGTGAACCTATCAAGGTTTATGTGCCTCCTGAGAATGAAGAAATTACTGATGAGAAGGATGATCTTGCTCTGACTTCAAGAAAAGTTCTTAAAACAACCTCTGACATGGCTCAAGTTGTTCAGAGTCAAGAAATTGTAAGTTCTGATACTCAGAAGAAGCAAGTAACCTCTGACATAGCTCAAGTTAACTTGATATCAGAAGATAGACCAAAGACACTCCTACCAGGATTCACTAAAGCAAAACAGACTCAATCTTTGAAGACTATTGCAAGTGGTTTTGAAGCTAGAGTAGTTACTGGAAAGGAAGCAAGAGATAAAACTGGATTGGGAAGTGCTAATGAAAGAAGAATACATAACACTACTAATGATCCAACTTCCTTGAGTGAACCAGGTATTGGAGCAACTCCTGAGAGATTGAATCAACTAGAATCTGTACAAATGGTTTATCATACCTACTTGAAAGAATACATCTTGTTGTATTTCATGACAGATGGTAGGGTTTATCATATAAGACAAAATGCCATTCCATTGAAGTATTTTGAAGAATTGGAGCATGTACTATTCTTACTTCAAGTGGATGACAGATTGACAGGGACTACTGCAAACTATTTGAAAGATCAGATTCAGAGACAGAAATGCTTAATTCTGTTAAGTCTGACAGCACATACGTTCCAAAGTACAGAGATCACAAGGGTGATATAGTTGAAATGAAGCCCAATTATCCTCAAATTATAACTACCTTTCTAGGGTACAGGGCTGTGGAATTCAATCTTGAGTCTGATAAAGCTTATTTGATCAGACTGGATCAGGATATAAGAAAAGCAAAGATCAATGATCTCAGAGCTGCAATCTTTCAAATTGGTGAAGATACTACAGAGCTTAAAGATGCCAAAAGGAGAATGATTGATGAACTTAGATATGCTGAGAGATGTTTGTTGAAGAACTATCTAAGAACAACTCCTGACATCAGAGAGATCAGATAATGAAGCCAAGTCAAAGATCTACAACTGCTTAAATTCTGATATTTGTACAGACTGAAGTTGTTATCAGAAGTTAAATATTGGTAAAGCTTTAAGGACTGTAAGTTGTAGTTATCTAGTCTAATTCTCATGCATTTGTACTTAATGTTTTTAACATCATCAAATATCTGTTAAACTTGTATATTATGCTAATTTACAAGTTGGGGGAGATTGTTAGATATATTTGATAATGTCATGGCTAATATGATTTATGTTTAGATTTTAGATCTTACTTAACAGGACAAATCAGTACTTAACCATTAATCAATACTTATACTGGAAGTCAGGACTTAAGGATATCAGTACTTATATTATCAGGAGATAATCATCAGAAGTTAGATATCAGAACTTAAGTGCTGAAGGACGTTCGGATAAGGACAGTAGCTGATTAAAGGAAAGAAGATCGAGATAAACATAAGAAGAGATATGCATGAAGAAGGAGTTCCGTGAAGAATGGAATACTTGGAAGAAAAGATATCTGATTGATATATTTTAGGAAGCAGAATTATATTCCATATCAATTAGTGATTATCTTGTAACTGTGTAGTATATAAACACAGACATAGGGTTTACACTATAAGTGTTATCATATTCAAGAAGATTATTCATTGTAACCCTAGCAGCTCTCGTGATATTTGTTCATCACTGAGAGGTAACAGTTCCATACTGTAACAGACTTTATTGTTTCAATAAAGTTTGTTTTCTGTTACTTAAGATATTAAAGTTCGATTTGATTGTATTATACACTATATTCACCCCCTCTACAGTGTGTGTGACCTAACAATGGATTTTGTGAAAGGCTGTAAACTCAACTATGCGATGCTGGAATCTCCCACAATCTACGGTGAGGTTGTAGAGGAGATATGGACAACAGCTGTGTACAACTCTACTGACAAAACCATAACCTTCACTCTCAAAGGTAAGCAGTTTTGCATTAATAGTGATATTATCAAAGCATGCTTTAAAATTTCAGTTAACACTGCCACTGTTCCACACACTGATGTTGAAATAGTTACCATGCTTAATTCTATGGGCTATGCACTCTCTACTTCTAAGTTAAATGAAATTAGGAGGTTGGGTCTTAGAAAGTAATGGAGCTATTTGTGTGATGTGGTAACTAAGGTATTTTCTGGTAAGATTAGTAACTTTGATTCTCTTAACATTTCCATGCTTAACATGCTTTATATGCTAGTTACTGATAAGTACTTTAACTTCAGTGACTTAATCATATTTGAGTTAGGTTTTAAGTTAGGAGAACTCAATAAGAGAAGTAAATGTGTCTATTATGCTAGATTCTTTATGATGCTTGCTAACCATCTTATTGAGGACATTGCAATTGAGAACCTAACCAACAAGTTGAATTGTTGGGTTCAAGAAAGAAGAATTATTGCAGATCTTAATAGAGCAAGTCACCACAAAGAGGTGCCCCTCTTCTATTTTCCAGTCATGGAGGGACCTCAGGTAAGTGAGGTAAGCACCACTGTCTCCACTCTTCCAACGTCACACATTTCTTTGCCTTCTAGTGTAGCTATGGCATCTGTGTCAATGACCCAACAGATGCCTACCCAAGCTACCAAACCAATAATTTCAAAATCCAAAGCTAAGAAAGCACCCTCTGGTTTCTCTCAAAAGAAATCAGTTGCAAAATCTACTAAACACAAAGAGGGGAGTGTGAAGGAGAGTGAGCAAGGTGAGGGACAGGGTGAAAATCAAAGAAACCCTAAGGATAAGGCTGGTGAGAACAGTGTACCTAAACCTAGCCACACCACAGTGTCCCAACAAACTGTGGTTGTTAATAAGGAAATAAGCTCATTTCTAGTTTCATCCTCTCAAAAGGATGTTACTATTGAAACAAGCTCCCAACCAGGAGCACATGCCAAGAGGGTTAGGGACACTAGTTCACCACAGACTTATGCTAGAAAGAAAAAATTAACAACCCTTGGGGATGCACAGACTTATGCCAAGGGGATGCACAGGGAACACACACAGTGCAAACTAGTGCTAAAGACCCAGCCACTGTACCATCTCAAAGTCAGATTGATGTGGCTCCAATAAATATGGAGTCACAGCCAAAATCATTAACTATTGAAGCACCTGAAACACCAAATTCACCCACACACTCACTGGATATTGACATGATCAATACATCACTTACAAATTCTCCATCTTTAACTCTGTTGGAGAATCCAAAACTTCAAGCAAGTGAGCATCATCTTTTAGATGATTTGTTGGCTCACTTGCCAATTCTTTCTGAGTCTATTGAGAAATCTGTGTCCAAATTTTCATCAATCTGCACAGAGTCTATAATAGTCTCCACTCCAAACTCATTCATTTCTTCTATCCCGGTGAATATCATTCATCCGTCGAGTAGTGATTGTATCCCGACGGATGTGCCTAACAGCAGTCATCCGTCGGCTAGTCAAACTACTACCCCGATGGATATTTCTTATCCGTCGGGAGTCTCTGCACAACTTCAAATTTCTTCAATTATCACAAGTGCAGAGGACTTAGTAGTAGTACAATCACTCTTAGGACTGAGGGAATGGAGTGAACTGAGTGAGAGGCTAGGTTGCTCCCAGGCAAAAGGAGAGAATATGAGTGAACAAATGCAGACAATTTCTTCAGGTCTGGCAAAAGTGAGTGAGAGGAGTCCCACCTTAGATGGTGAAGGTGAGGGTGTGAGGGTGGGAATCCAAGGGGAGCCCTTGATGCAAAAATAGAGAGATTATGAGAGAAATACAGGTACTGGAGTGATAAGGATGGAAACCATTGCAAGTGAGTCAATGAATGTCAGTGATGTAGAAAGGGAAAGGCTATTTCAGCAAGAATACCAAGCTGTCATAGATTCTATTTCCCTAGATGCTGAGACATTTACTCATCCTGTTTCAGCTTATCAAGTAGTAGTTGTACAGGGCAATGAGGAGGCTAAAAGAATGCTTAATTTGGTGCACACCACTCAATCCATGCAAAGAGATAAGGATGCCATCAAAGCCATGCCACCTAAAGCTGATGATGATATAGACTATGGTACTAGTGAATCTGAAGATCTTTTTGGAGATGATGGTGATGATAATGAAGAGCCCATGGACATAAGGGGGGTAGCAGGCACCAGCTCTAGATCTGGCCTGCCATCTTGGGCATTGTCCAAGGAATGTGATCTTTAACATTTCAAAATCACTCTCATCCATCAAATCCAGGAGACACATAATGCTCTTCAATCTACAACAGATGCTGGCACCAAGATGCTCTTACAGGCACATCTCAATTCTCTACAAATGCAACAAATCCAAGGCTTTCAACACAATCAGGATGTCACTTCTATCAAGACTGAGATTGATCAAGTGAAGAAGGATATTTCTGAAAGATTGGATGCTAAACTTCCAGAAGAAACAATGCTTGATATTAAGAGACAACTAAGGAAAAACTCTGATCTTGCCACAAAAGTGGACTCCTTGGACAAAAGGATGACTGATATGGAAGCTTCTCTCACAGCTATACATCTACATCAAGCATAGCAAACTCAACTGCTACAACAGCTGGTCGCTGCACAATCTTCTTCCTCCACTCTACTTGATGATAACAAAAAGGGGGAGAAATCATTATCTCAAGTCATTCAAGCAGAGCCATCTAGTGAGGGGGAGAAAGTGGTAAATGTACAAATCAGCCAAGTAATTGTTCCAGAAATTACTCTGCCAAAGCCACCAGTATTGGACAGCATTGATCTGATCCAAATAGCAGCTGCTAAGCTTGAGTCAAAGTCAATTCCTAAGGTGCTTGATGTTGCAGCTGTGGAGAAGGAATTAGATGATAAATGGAGAAAGATAGATGCAGAAACTCAACAAAAGTTTGGGCCAATTCAGAAACCAGACAAAATCTTCATTCATCACTCTCAAGCCAAGAAGATTTATGTGAATGATATAAGTATGAATTATTTGGAAAAGGGCCTAATTTCTTGTGTAAAATCTCCAAAGGCAAATCTTATCATGAAGCCTAAAAGAAACTACTCTAAGTTCTCAGACAAGAATCTTATGGATATTGTGTGTGAGACACCTAGGCCAGATGAGAAGAAGCTGTTGGTTAGGTCAATTGCATTTTTCAAATATCCCACTGATTCAACACTTAAAAGAAGAATTGCCAAAATCTACAGAAATGGTAAAGAAATTTGTGTGATGGTTGGACATCCTCTGTTTGTAGAAGCTAAGAAGGAAGAAAAGGAAAGAATCGGGAAAGAAAAGAAGCAAGCTTCCTTAGATTCTAAGAAGCTCAAACAAAAGAAGGAGCAAGCTGCTATCTTAGCCAAACTTCAAGTTGTGAAGACTACAACTGAAATTTCTGTACAACCATCTGAGATTACTGAACCTCAAGATCAGAAAATGCAACATGAACCACAACAGAAAAGAAGATTCAGATACAAGCTCCCCTCCAAAAGAAAATTGGACTTCAATGATGAGGAAATGGAAGACTACATTCCCAAAAAGTCTGCAACTTCAACTTAGACATCAAAACCCTCAGTGGTATTTGAAGAATTCAAGGTGGTGGATCCAACTAGGAATATTCATGGTGAGCCCATAATTCCAAAGGATGAGCCAATAGACTGGGATAATCTGCCAATTCCGAAGCTAAATTTTCCTATCTTCAACAAGCCAAAGAAGACAAAGACTAGAGCAATCAAGAAAGTGAATCATGTGACTCTTAGATCCAAGACCCTAACTAAATCTCAATCTATAGTCAACAAGGGAGATATGTTATACATTTGTGACATCAAGGAGTTCTCTGATATAAACCTCTACTTAGATGAATTGGAAGAAGTAAGAGGGATTGATGCTCATAATCATCTCCCTAAAAGGCTGGTATTCAAATACAAGGGAGGGAAAGAGTTCATATGGCCACTTCACAGGATTCTTCAAGAAAGCCAATTTGTTCTGATCAAAGTCTTTTCATCCTTCAAGAAGAACTTTGGGTTCAATGTAACTGCAAGGAAACTGGTCTTGAAAAGGATAGAAGAGCTAAGGAGTAATAAAGCCAAAGATGCACTTCCAAAAACTCTAACAATTCCCTTCACAAGAAAGAGAGTGCATTTAAGGCCTTATTGGCTGATGGAATTCAGGGATGAAAAGGGAGTTAGAAGATTCTTCAGATTGGAGGACCAATTGAGTATCTCTAGCAATGAGACTCTACTGGAAATGCAAGAAATGTTGGATTTATCTGAAGCTGATGAACTTGAATTCCACAGATAACTCCAAAATCAGATAGAAGAGAACAACATGAGGCTTGGGAAGAAATCCAGACAATCAAGGAAATAGATTTATCTGCTCAGACTAGAGGAGCATCTTGATAATGATTGTGAGTAACTCTTTATACACTTTGTCTTTATTCAATTTTTAGTAAGTATTGTAGCACTTATTTGTTTTATCTACTACCTTTCAATCTGTATCTTTAGGATGTTTTGTTATCATCAATTTTCTCTTAATTTATGGCTATAATTCCAGTAGACATAAATTGGGGGAGAGTGTTAGGAATATGTTGTGAACTTGATGATAAATTAAAAAAAACACCTTAGTAGATTTAACTTAGTGAATTTAGTAGCACTCGATGGATATTTAATTATAGTCCCGACGGATGAGTTAATATAGTTCCGACGGATGACAAATTGACATCCACCGGGTGAGTAGCTTATGTAATAATAAGTATTGTAGCACATTTCTGCAAGCAACTTTGTGTAGATTCTGTAAGAGTATTTGATTCATGCTGACTACTAGTGGATATGTAGAATAGGTTGATTAATTATAAATATGTGATGTCTTGTAATTCTGTATAAGTGAAATGGAGTCATATGACAAATAGCTACCCGACGGATGATCAACAAAGCTACCCGATGGATGATCAACAGAGCTACCCGACGGATAACAAACATGTACCCGACAGATGATCAAATTCAAATATCTGTTGACAGTGACAACACAGTCACATGCGTTGGGTGTTTGCAAAAGGAATGTGGCAGCCTGTTAAGCAGGAATTTGAGAACAAATAAGCATTACCATTTCCATGCAAATTATGAAGATATTCAAAGATGCTGGAATAGAGTTGTGATGTAGCATGGAGTTAGACTAGATATGTTTGTTTTATTATCTTGTCTTATTGTCATGTAAACTTGGTGATATATAAACCAAGTGTAGCTAGTAGAACATTAAACTAAGCAAACATATTTTGAAAGAGAGATAGAAAAAGCTGTACTTGTAAAGAATTTCTATGTATTTTATTTGTTCTACTTGCAAAGAAGCTGTGAGCCAATTTGAGCTACACAGAGTTCTCAAACCGATATATATATATATATATATATATATATATATATATATATATGGTGGATACATTCAAATCCACCAGAAAGTTTTAAAAGCTTGTGTTTTTATTACTTTATGTTTTGATTTATATAATTCTTTCATTCCGCACTTTGCAAATCAAACACTTATATATATTCAGTTAGAACAGTTTTTAAAATCTTGAAAAAGTAGCCAGAATTACATTCAACCCCCCTTCTGTAATTCTTGTTGTATTGTTAGGGAAAAACATGTAGTATTTGTTCTTATCAGTTTAATATCTGATATGTGGGCCAATGGTTCACACGATATTAAATTAATTTTTTTATCGGGGAAGATCCTAACAATAGCTTGTTATTGAGGTCTTCATGCGTCGCCTAAGTTTTGCACTACTGCTCGGGCCTGGCACCCCCACGAAATCAAACAATTAATAAATATTTTAAAGGACAGGAACTCTTTACCGGAGAAAAAAATCGATATTCCGATTGTTTCCAGATGAAAGTTTTAAACTACGACGATATATTTCAAATATAATTTAACTTAATGTAACAATTTACAACTAATGCCTCAATTTCACCTTTTTAATATAATATTTCATAATAATAAGTAATATAGTTCCAGATTCAAGTACAAAGATTGTACCTCATTTCGATCCATGTTCAACGAACCGAGTTATTATGTCACCCAAATTTATTTTCACTCATTGGCCGGAAACTGCATAAAGGTACCGGTGGTGTAAGAAATTACGTTTGGAGATATAGATATTCCGTCTTTTTTATTTAAGACAAATAACTCCCAAATTTTAAATTACATGTCAATCGCACTACGAAATTATAGTCAAATACATCATCACAAGATTTACACTATTGTTGATAACAAAAGTCAGCTCTGAGAACTTCCCACATCGTCCGATCTAAGGTAAAATATTCCAACAACGCTATGAATAGAGATATACGGCCTACATAAAAACTTACTTACCTGGATGAGGTCAATGGGCGATCATTAAGGTCCATGTCCTAGGGAAGTGACTTTCATTGCACTTTGGATGGGTTCTTGCCTAAGGTCTAACCAAGTGGTGGAGCCTACATCATAATTTGTGTTAGGGGGCTTGTGTTCGCTCGGCCCCGCCAACTATATTATATAATTTGTTATATTACTGAATTTCATGAAACCTGGTAAACCAAGGGGATTTTAAACTTGGGGTGGCGAAATTTAAAATTCGGGATTAATCAATTAAAAACTTCATTTATTTAAAGTTATTACTATTTATTGAATATTTGCAAGTAAAATTACTCTTATTAACATGCAAATGAATTTATAGTCTCTCACTAAATAAATTCATCATAATATAATATAAGAAATGATAGGTGAGGTAAATATTCACAATTACAAACATCAACATGCAAATATATTGTACTGCGCCATTGTTGAGTGGCATTTATGACACTTTATAATGCTCTATAAAGGCTTGAATTGATGTTTTGTACTCAAGTTATTTGTGTTTTTGATGTGTTTTGTAGTGTTTTTGCATTTCAGGCTTTATCTGAGGAATCAGGTGAATTAACATTGTTTTGATGTTAATATGGTGTTAGGATGGAGTCTAAGGAATAAAGCTCCGGAAGCCAACTCGATTGCAGCTGGAATTAAAGAAAGTCAGAAGTTTTTCCAGAAGCACGGCGCGCCCGCGCTGGTCTAACGCACAGCCGTGCCCATTTGTCAGAGAGCCAGCGTGCCCGCGCTAATAAAGTCGGGATTTTAGAATCTTGATTCTAATTGATTTACAATTGGGAGGACTTCTATCTTACTTGGGCTGCTATATAAGCATACTTTAGGTCAGTTTTTAAGATATATCAAGACAGAGCGCAAGGAGAAGACGGCAATAGACTTATAGCACAATTCAACAAAGGCGAAGACGATCTAGTTTATTCTTGTGAATCTTTGTTTTGAGTTGTAATCTTGGATGCTCATTTCTTGTTTTGTTGAACCTATACTCTTGTTTTGTACTTAGTTTTAATTATTTGATTATAAAGACTACGTTTTTTTTACCATGCTTTCATCGGAATCCACGTTGATGATAAGTCCGATTATGGGCTAATCGTAATTGTGGGGTTCTAGTGGATTTATTTATGGATTTCTTTAGTTAATTTGTTCAATACCTTAGTGTGTAGTGATTGATTGATAACCTAGTATTGGTTGTGCTTATTCGTCTTATGAGCGTCGCGAACTTATAAGATAGCGTGTTAATTCTTAATGAAGCGAAAGTGAATTTAAGGATTTAGAACTTGTCATTCTAGCACAGGTTCATGTATTGTTATGCATGATTCGTAGGTAATTTTAACCATCTTACTTGCCCTGTGTAATCAAGATAGATAACTTGTGCTTAAACCGTTATATTGTCAAATTCTATAGACATATAGGGTCTCAATATAATTGGTGTCTATCCAGCTTCTATCTCTTTTATGGATGTCTGATAGTATGGTACTCGTGCAACGAAAGTTGGCGTTTATCAGTTTCGTGTTATCTGATTAGTATCATCACCATTGCATGCTAAGGTTAAGAATGAAAAGGCTATAGAATGAAGTATTTAATGAAGTTAAAATCCCATGTTTGTCAATATATTAATTCAATCAATCTTATTCTCGTAGTTTTAATTATTAGTTTAATTCTTAGTTAATAAAAATCTCAATCAGTTATCGTCTTAGCATTGAATAATAACCATACATTGTTGCTTAGGTGCATGACTTAATTAGTTAACCAATACAGTCTCTGTGGGAACGAACTAGAAAAGATTATATACTACTTATGAACTCGTATACTCTCGTGTATTATTAGCGCGTTTTTAGCGACTAACAAGTTTTTCTTGTTCACGTTAAGGGTTTCGTTTTCTTTTAAGTATGATGACATATTGTACTTAAAAATTAATTCTCCACTTACGTGGAGTTTTTATAATTTTATTTTCCGCGACAATGACAAATACCGTGAAACTAAATACGCATATGGTTTCTCACAACACAGTTTTTCCGCATCAATCATATTTAATGTGGTACTCGGTATTGCTTTCCCGTTTAAGTTTCAGTTTAAATTTGAAAATAAAACACAAGTCTCGCAACATACTAAATTTCTTGTTGGGTGTGGTTGCATAAAATTTGCAGCGTGCAACTGAATAGAAATTCGTAACGCGCCAAGAGTGATAGAAAAGCAGTTGACTTGCATATTATTAATTAAACAATTTGGAAAAACATTTTATGCACTTACTCCAACAGTTTATTATTTTTTTATTTTTCAAGGGAAAAGTCAATCTGTATGTACTCGAACAATTCATATTCATATCTTATTCCACGCTTTACAGCATTGCTTATATTAGTAGTTTATATGTACCTGGAGTTTCGTACCACCTCGAGATACTTTCTGATTGATGTGCCGAACTCATCCATATAAACAAGGTCAAATAGCTTGTTCATTCATACCTTTCTCGGCCTTTTGGCTAAGATCAAGTGTAGTATCTGTTTTTATCAGTTTAATATCTGATATGAGGGCTAATGGTTCACACGATATTAAATTAATTTTTTTATCGGGGAAGATCATAACAATCGCCTAAGTGTTGCACTACTGCTCGGGCCTGGCGCACCCCCACAAAATCAAAGAATAAATAATTTTTTAAAAGACACGAACTCTTTGCCAGAGAAAAAAATCGCTATTCCGATTGTTTCCAGATGAAAGTTTAAAACTACGACCATATATTTCAAATATAATTTAACTTGTAACAATTTAGGAATATAGCCTCAATTTCACCTTTTTAATATAATATTTCATGACAATAAGTAATATAGTTTCAATTTCACCCTTTATAATAGAATACATGACAATAAATAATAAAGTTCTGATTTTCCAGATTCAAGTACAAAGATTGTACCTCATTTCGATCCATGTTCAAAGAACCGAGTTATTATGTCACCCAAAGCTATTTTCACTCATTGGCCGCAAACTGCATAAAGGTACCGGTGGTGTAAGAAATTACGTTTGGAGATATAGATATTCTTTGTTTTTTATTTAAGACAAATAACTCCCAAATTTTAAATTACATGTCAATCGTACTACGAAATTATAGTCAAATACATCATGACAAGATTTACACTATCGTTGATAACAAAAGTCTGCTCTGAGAATTTCCCACATCGACCGATCAAAGGTAAAATTTTCCAACAACGCTATGAATAGAGATATATGGCCTACATGAAAACTTACTTACCTGGATGGGGTCAATCGGCAATCATTAAGGTCCATGGCCTAGGGAAGTGACTTCCATTGCACTTTGGATGGGTTCTTGCCTAAGGTCTACCCAAGTGGTGGAGCCTAGATCATAATTTGTGTTAGGGGGCTTGCGTTCGCGCAGCCCCGCCAACTATATTACATAATTTGTTATATTACTGAATTTCATGAAACCTGGTTAACCAAGGGGATTTTAAACTTGGGGTGCCGAAATCTAAAATTCGGGATTAATCAATTAAAAACTTCATTTATTTAAAGTTATTACTATTTATTGAATATTTGCAAGTAAAAATTACTCTTATTAACACGCAAATGAATTTATAGTCTCTCACTAAATAAATTCATCATAATATAATATAAGAAATGATAGTTGATGTAAATATTCACAATTACAAACATCAACATGCACATATATTGTATTGCGCGATTATTTTGTTCACTTTAAGGGTTTCATTTTCTTTTAAGTTTGGTGACATATTGTGCTTAAAAATTAATTCTCCTCTTACGTGGAGTTTTTTTTTAATTTTATTTTCTGAAACAATGACAAAAACCATGTAAACTAAAGACGCATATGGTTTCTCCCAACACGGTTTTTCCGCATCATTCATATTTAAGGTGTTACCCGGTATTGATTTCCGTTTAAGTTTCAGTTTAAATTTGAAAATAAAACACAAGTCTCGCAACATACTAAATTTCTTGTTGAGTGTGGTTGCATAAAATTTGCAACAAGCAACAGAATAGGAATTCGTAATGCACCAAGAGTGATAGAAAAGCAGTTGACTTGCATATTATTAATTAAACGATTTGGAAAAACATTTTATGCAGTTACTCCAATAGTTTAATATTTTTTTATTTTTCAAGGGAAAAGTCAATTTGTATGTACTCAAAAAATTCATATTCATATCTTATTCCATGCTTTACGGCATTGCTTATGTTAGTAGTTTATATGTACCAGGAGTTCCGTACCACCTCGAGATACTTTTCAGAGAATATGCCGAACTCATCCATATGAAAAAGGCCAGATAGCTTGTTCATTCATACCTTTCTCGGCCTTTTGGCTAAGATCAAGTGTAGTATCTGTTCTTATCAGTTTAATATCTGATATGTGGGCCAATGGTTCACACGATATTAAGTTAATTTTTTTATCGGGGAAGATCGTAATAATAGCTTGCTATTGATGTCTTCATGCGTCGCCTTAGTGTTGCACTACTACTCGGGCCTGGCGCACCCCCACCAAATTAAAGAATAAATAATTTTTTAAAGGACACGAATTCTTTGCCGGAGAAAAAAATGGCTATTTCGATTGTTTCCAGATGAAAGTTTAAAACTATCAGTTTCACCTTCTTAATATAATATTTCACGACAATAAGTTATATAGTTTCAATTTCACCCTTTATAATAGAATGCACGATAATAAATAATAAAGTTCTTATTTTCCATATTCAAGTACAAAGATTGTACCATGTTCAACGAACCGATTTATTATGTCACCCAAAGTTATTTTCACTCATTGGCCGCAAACTGCATAAAGGTACCGGTGGTTTAAGAAATTATGTTTGAAAATATAGATATTCCGTGTCTTTTATTTAAGACAAATACCTCCCAAATTTTAAATTACATGTCAATCGCACTACGAAATTATAGTCAAATACATCATGACAAGATTTACACTATCGTTGATAACAAAAGTCTGCTCTGAGAACTTCCCACATCGACCGATCAAAGGTAAAATTTTCCAACAACGCTATGAATAGAGATATATGGCCAACATTAAAACTTACTTACCTGGATGGGGTCAATGGGCAATCATTAAGGTCCGTGGCCTAGGGAAGTGACTTCCATTGCACTTTGGATGGGTTCTTGCCTAAGGTCTACCCAAGTGGTGGAGCCTACATCATAATTTGTGTTAGGGTTCTTGCGTTCGCGCGGCCCCGCCAACTATATTACATAATTTCTTATATTATTGAATTTCATGAAACCTGGTAAACCAAGGGGATTTTAAACTTGGGGTGCCGAAATCTAAAATTCGGGATTAATCAATTAAAAATTTCATTTATTTAAAGTTATTACTATTTATTGAATACTTGCAAGTAAAAATTACTCTTATTAACACGCAAATGAACTTATAGTCTCTCACTAAATAAATTCATCATCATAATATAATATAAGAAATGATAGGTGAGGTAAATATTCATAATTACAAACATCAACATGCTCATATATTGTACTGCGCCATTATCTTGTTCACGTTAAGGGATTCGTTTTCTTTTAAGTTTGGTGACATATTGTGCTTAAAAATTAATTCTCCTCTTACGTGGAGTTTTTTTTAATTTAATTTTCCGAAACAATGACAAAAACCGTGTAAACTAAAGACGCATATGGTTTCTCACAACACAGTTTTTCTGCATCATTCATATATAACGTGTTATCTGGTATTGCTTTCCCGTTTAAGTTTCAGTTTAAATTTGAAAATAAAACACAAGTCTCGTAACATACTAAATTACTTGTTGGGTGTGGTTGCATAAATTTTGCAGCAAACAACTGAATAGGAATTCGTAATGCACAAAGAGTGATAGAAAAGCAGTTGACTTGAATATTATTAATTAAACGATTTGGAAAAACATTTTATGCAGTTACTCCAACAGTTTAATATTATTTTATTTTTCGAGGGAAAAGTCAATTTGTATGTACTCGAACAATTCATATTCATATCTTATTTCATGCTTTACAGTATTGCTTACGTTAGTAGTTTATATATACATGTAGTTCTGTACCACCTCGAGATACTTTTCGGTAGATGTGCCGAACTCATCCATATAAACAAGGTCAGATAGCTTGTTCATTCATACCTTTCTCGGCCTTTTGGCTAAGATCCTTTTGGCTAAGATCAAGTGTAGTATATGTTCTTATTAGTTTAATATCTGATATATGGGCCAATGTTTCACATGATATTAAATTAATTTTTTTATCGGGGAAGATCCTAACAATAGCTTGCTATTGAGGTCTTCATGCGTCGCCTAAGTGTTGCACTACTGCTCGGGCATGGCGCACCCCCAGCAAATCAAAGAATAAATAAATTTTTAAAGGACACGAACTCTTTGCCGGACAAAAAAATCGCTATTTCAATTGTTTCCAGATGAAAGTTTAAAACTACGACGATATATTTCGAATATAATTCAACTTGTTGTAATAATATACGAATATTGCCTCAATTTCACCTTTTTAATATAATATTTCACGACAATAAGTAATATAGTTTCAATTTCACCCTTTATAATAGAATGCACGATAATAAATAGTAAAGTTCTTATTTTCCAGATTCAAGTACAAAGATTGTACCTCAATTCGATCCATGTTCAACGAACCGAGTTATTATGTCACCCAAAGCTATTTTCACTCATTGGCCGCAAACTGTATAAAGGTACCGCTGGTGTAAGAAATTACGTTTGGAAATATAGATATTCCGTGTTTTTTATTTAGGACAAATAACTCCCAAATTTTAAATTACATGTCAATTGCACTACGAAATTATGTCAAATACATCATCACAAGATTTACACTATCGTTGATAACAAAAGTCTGTTCTGAGAACTTCCCACATCAACCGATGTAAGGTAAAATATTCCAAAAATTCTATAAATAGAGATATACGGCCTACATGAAAACTTACTTACCTGGATGGGTTCAATGGGCGATCATTAAGGTACATGGCCTAGGGAAGTGACTTCCATTGCACTTTGTATGGGTTCTTGCCTAAGGTCTACCCAAGTGGTGGAGCCTACATCATAATTTGTATTAGGGGGCTTGCGTTCTCGCGGCCCTGCCAACTATATTACATAATTTGTTATATTATTGAATTTCATGAAACCTGGTAAACCAAGGGGATTTTAAACTTGGGGTGCCGAACTTTAAAATTCGGGACTAATCAATTAAAAAATTCATCTATTTAAAGTTAGTACTATTTATGGAATATTTGCAAGTAAAAATTACTCTTATTAACACGCAAATGAACTTATAGTCTCTCACAAAATAAATTCGTCATCATAATATAATATAAGAAATGATAGGTGAGGTAAATATTCACAATTACAAATATCAACATGCACATATATTGTATTGCGCCATTATCATGTTCACATTAAGGGTTTCGTTTTCTTTTAAGTTTGGTGACATATTGTGCTTAAAAATTAATTCTCCTCTTACGTGGAGTTTTTTTTAATTTAATTTTCTGAAACAATGACAAAAACCGTGTAAACTAAAGACGCATATGGTTTCTCACAACACAGTTTTTCCGCATCATTTATATTTAAGGTGTTACCCGGTATTGATTTCCCGTTTAAGTTTCAGTTTATATTTGAAAATAAAACACAAGTCTCGCAACATACTAAATTTCTTGTTGGGTGTGGTTGCATAAAATTTGCAGCAAGCAACTGAATAGGAATTCGTAATGCACCAGGAGTGATAGAAAAGCAGGTGACTTGCATATTATTAATTAAACGATTTGGAAAAACATTTTATGCAATTACTCCAACAGTTTAATATTTTTTTATTTTTCAAGGGAAAAGTCAATTTGTATGTACTCAAAAAATTCATATTCATATCTTATTCCATGCTTTACAGCATTTCTTACGTTAGTAGTTTATATGTACCAGGAGTTCCGTACCACCTCGAGATACTTTTCGAAGAATATGCCGAACTCATCCATATAAAAAAAGGTCAGATAGCTTGTTCATTCATACTTCTCTCGGCCTTTTGGCTAACATCAAGTGTAGTATCTGTTCTTATCAGTTTAATATCTGATATAAGGGCAAATGGTTCACAAGATATTAAATTAATTTTTTTTATCGTGGAAGATCCTAACAATAGCTTTGTATTGAGGTCTTCATGCGTCGCCTAATTGTTGCACTCCTGATCGGGCCTGGTGCACCCCCACCAAATCAAAGAATAAATAATTTTTTAAAGGACACGAATTCTTTACCGGAGAAAAAAATCGCTATTTCGATTGTTTCCAGATGAAAGTTTAAAACTATCAGTTTCACCTTTTTAATATAATAATATTTCACGACAATAAGTTATATAGTTTCAATTTCACCCTTTATAATAGAATGCACGACAATAAATAATAAATTCTTATTTTCCATATTCAAGTACAAAGATTGTACCTCATTTCGATCCATGTTCAACGAACCGAGTTATTATGTCACCCAAAGCTATTTTCACTCATTGGCCGCAAACTGCATAAAGGTACCGGTGGTGTAAGAAATTACATTTAGAAATATAGATATTCCGTGTTTTTTTTAAGACAAATACCTCCCAAATTTTAAATTACATGTCAATTGCACTATGAAATTATAGTCAAATACATCATCACAAGATTTACACTATCGTTGATAACAAAAGTCTGCTTTGAGAACTTCCCACATCGACCTATCTAAGGTAAAATATTCCAACAATGCTATGAATAGAGATATACGGCCTACATGAAAACTTACTTACCTGGATGGGGTCAATGGGCAATCATTAAGGTCCATGGCCTAGGGAAGTGACTTCCATTGCACTTTGGATGGGTTCTTGCCAAAGGTCTACCCAAGTGGTGGAGCCTACATCATAATTTGTGTTTGGGGACTTGCGTTCGCGTGGCCCAGCCAACTATATTACATAATTTGTTATATTACTGAATTTCATGAAACCTTGTAAACCAAGGGGATTTTAAACTTGGGGTGCCGAAATCTAAAATTCGGGATTAATCAATTAAAAACTTCATTTATTTAAAGTTATTACTATTTATTGAATATTTGCAATTAAAAATTACTCTTATTAACACGCAAATGAACTTATAGTCTCTCACAAAATAAATTCATCATCATAATATAATATAAGAAATGATAGGTGAGGTAAATATTCACAATTACAAACATCAACATGCACATATATTGTATTGCGCCATTATCATGTTCACGTTAAGGGTTTCGTTTTCTTTTAAGTTTGGTGACATATTGTGCTTAAAAATTAATTCTCCTCTTACGTGGAGTTTTCTTAAATTTTATTTTCCAAAACAATGACAAAAACCGTGTAAACTAAAGACGCATATGGTTTCTCACAACACAGTTTTTCCGCATCATTCATATATAAGGTGTTACCCGGTATTGCTTTCCCGTTTAAGTTTCAGTTTAAATTTGAAAATAAAACACAAGTCTCGCAACATACTAAATTACTTGTTCGGTGTGGTTGCATAAATTTTGCAGCAAACAACTGAATAGGAATTCGTAATGCACCAAGAATGATAGAAAAGCAGTTGACTTGAATATTATTAATTAAACGATTTGGAAAAACATTTAATGCAGTTACTCCAACAGTTTAATATTATTTTATTTTTCGAGGGAAAAGTCAATTTGTATGTACTCGAACAATTCATATTCATATCTTATTTCATGCTGTACAGCATTGCTTACGTTAGTAGTTTATATATACCTGTAGTTCCGTACCACCTCGAGATACTTTTCGGTAGATGTGCCGAACTCATCCATATAAACAAGGTCAGATAGCTTGTTCATTCATACATTTCTCGGCCTTTTGGCTAAGATAAAGTGTAGTATCTGTTCTTATCAGTTTAATATCTGATATATGGGCCAATGGTTCACACGATATTAAATTAGTTTTTTTATCGGGGATGATCCTAACAATAGCTTGCTATTGAGGTCTTCATGTGTCGCCTAAGTGTTGCACTACTGCTCGGGCCTGGCGCACCCCCAGGAAATCAAAGAATAAATAATTTTTTAAAGGACACGAACTCTTTGCCGGACAAAAAAATCACTATTTCGATTATTTCCAGATGAAAGTTTAAAACTACGACGATATATTTCAAATATAATTCAACTTGTTGTAATAATTTACGAATATTGCCTCAATTTCACCTTTTTAATATAATATTTCACCACAATAAGTAATATAGTTTCAATTTCACCCTTTATAATAGAATGCACGATAATAAATAATAAAGTTCTTATTTTCCAGATTCAAGTACAAAGATTGTACCTCATTTCGATCCATGTTCAACGAACCGAGTTATTATGTCACCCAAAGCTATTTTCACTCATTGGCCGTAAATTGTATAAAGGTACCGGTGGTGTAAGAAATTACGTTTGGAAATATAGATATTCTGTGTTTTTTATTTAGGATAAATAACTCCCAAATTTTAAATTACATATCAATTGCACTACGAAATTATGTCAAATACATCATCACAAGATTTACACTATCGTTGATAACAAAAGTCTGTTCTGAGAACTTCCCACATCAACCGATCTAAGGTAAAATATTCCAAAAACGCTATAAATAGAGATATACGGCCTACATGAAAACTTACTTACCTGGATGGGTTCAATGGGCGATCATTAAGGTCCATGGCCTAGGGAAGTGACTTCCATTGCACTTTGGATGGGTTCTTGCCTAGGGTCTACCCAAGTGGTGGAGCCTACATCATAATTTGTATTAGGGGGCTTGCGTTCTCGCGGCCCTGCCAACTATATTACATAATTTGTTATATTATTGAATTTCATGAATCCTGGTAAACCAAGGGGATTTTAAACTTGGGGAGCCGAACAATAAAATTCTGGATTAATCAATTAAAAAATTCATTTATTTAAATTTATTTCTATTTATTGAATTTTTGCAAGTAAAAATTACTCTTATTAACACGCAAATGAATGTATAGTCTCTCACTAAATAAATTCATCATAATGTAATATTAGAATTGATAGGTGAGGTAAATATTCACAATTACAAACATCAACATGCACATAAATTGTATTACGCCATTATCTTGTTCAGGTTAAGGGTTTCATTTTATTTTAAGTTTGGTGACATATTGTGCTTAAAAATTAATTCTCCTCTTACGTGGAGTTTTTTTTTAATTTTATTTTCCGAAACAATGACAAAAACCGTGTAAACTAAAGACGCATATGGTTTCTGACAACACGATTTTTCCGCATCATTCATATTTAAGATGTTACCCGGTATTGCTTTCTCGTTTAAGTTCCAGTTTAAATTTGAAAATAAAACACAAGTCTCGCAACATACTAAATTTCTTGTTGGGTGTGGTTGCATAAAATTTGCAGCAAGCAACTGAATAGGAATTTCTAATGCACCAAGATTAATAGAAAAGCAGTTGACTTGCATATTATTAATTAAATGATTTGGAAAAACATTTTATGCACTTACTCCAACAATTTATTATTTTTTTATTTTTGGAGGGAAAAGTCAATTTGTATGTACTCGAACAATAATATTCATATCTTATTCCACGCTTTACAGCATTGCTTACATTAGTAGTTTATATGTACCCGGAGTTCTCTACCACCTCGAGATACTTTTCGGTAGATGTGCCGAACTCATCCATATAAACAAGGTCAGATAGCTTGTTCATTCATACCTTTCTCGGCCTTTTGGCTAAGATCAAGTGTAGTATTTGTTCTTCTCAGTTTAATATCTGATATAAGGGCCAATGGTTCACAAGATATTAAATTAAGTTTTTTTATCGTGGAAGATCCTAACAATAGCTTTCTATTGAGGCCTTCATGCGTCGCCTAATTGTTGCACTCCTGATCGGGCCTGGCGCACCCCCACCAAATCAAAGAATAAATAATTTTTTAAAGGACACGAATTCTTTACCGGAGAAAAAAATTGATATTTCGATTATTTCCAGATAAAAGTTTAAAACTATCAGTTTCACCTTTTTAATATAATATTTCACGACAATAAGTTATATAGTTTCAATTTCACCCTTTATAGTAGAATGCACGACAATAAATAATAAAGTTCTTATTTTCCATATTCAAGTACAAAGATTGTACCTCATTTCGATCCATGTTCAACGAACCGAGTTATTATGTCACCCAAAGCTATTTTCACTCATTGGCCGCAAACTGCATAAAGGTACCAGTGGTGTAAGAAATTACGTTTAGAAATATAGATATTCCGTGTTTTTTATTTAAGACAAATATCTCCCAAATTTTAAATTACATGTCAATCGCACTATGAAATTATAGTCAAATACATCATCACTAGATTTACACTATCGTTGATAACAAAAGTCTGCTTTGAGAACTTCCCACATCGACCTATCTAAGGTAAAATATTCCAACAACGCTATGAATAGAGATATACGGCCTACATGAAAACTTACTTACCTGGATGGGGTCAATGGGCAATCATTAAGGTCCATGGCCTAGGGAAGTGACTTCCATTGCACTTTGGATTGCCTAAGGTCTACCCAAGTGGTGGAGCCTACATCATAATTTGTGTTAGGGTTCTTGTGTTCGCGCGGCCCTGCCAACTATATTACATAATTTGTTATATTACTGAATTTCATGAAACCTGGTAAACCAAGGGGATTTTAACCTTGGGGTGCCGAAATCTAAAATTCGGGATTAATCAATTAAAAACTTCATTTATTTAAAGTTATTACTATTTATTGAATATTTGCAAGTAAAAATTACTCTTATTAACACGCAAATGAACTTATAGTCTCTCACAAAATAAATTCATCATCATAATATAATATAAGAAATGATAGGTGAGGTAAATATTCACAATTACAAACATCAACATGCACATATATTGTATTGTGCCATTATCATGTTCACGTTAAGGGTTTCATTTTCTTTTAAGTTTGGTGATATATTGTGCTTAAAAATTAATTATCCTCTTACGTGGAGTTTTTTTTAATTTTATTTTCCAAAACAATAACAAAAACCGTGTAAACTAAAGACGCATATGGTTTCTCACAACACAGTTTTTCCGCACCATTCATATATAAGGTGTTACCCGGTATTGCTTTCCCGTTTAAGTTTAACTTTAAATTTGAAAATAAAACACAAGTCTCGCAACATACTAAATTACTTGTTGGGTGTGGTTGCATAAATTTTGCAGCAAACAACTGAATAGGAATTCGTAATGCACCAAGAGTGATAGAAAAGCAGTTGACTTGAATATTATTAATTAAACGATTAGGAAAAACATTTTATGCAGTTACTCCAACAGTTTAATATTATTTTATTTTTCGAGGGAAAAGTCAATTTGTATGTACTCGAACAATTCATATTCATATCTTATTTCATGCTTTACAGCATTGCTTACGTTAGTAGTTTATATGTACCTGTAGTTCCGTACCACCTCGAGATACTTTTCGGTAGATGTGCCGAACTCATCCATATAAACAAGGTCAGATAGCTTGTTCATTCATACCTTTCTCGACCTTTTGGCTAAGATCAAGTTTAGTATATGTTCTGATCAGTTTAATATCTGATATGTGGGCCAATGGTTCACACAATATTAAATTAATTTTTTTATCGGGGAAGATCCTAACAATAGCTTGCTATTGAGGTCTTCATGCGTCGCCTAAATGTTGCACTACTGCTCGGGCCTGGCGCACCCCCAGCAAATCGAAGAATAAATAATTTTTTAAAGGACACGAACTCTTTACCGGACAAAAAAATCGCTATTTCGATTGTTTTCAGATGAAAGTTTAAAACTACGATGATATATTTTAAATATAATTCAACTTGTTGTAATAATTTATGAATATTGCCTCAATTTCACCTTTTTAATATAATATTTCACGACAATAAGTAATATAGTTTCAATTTCACCCTTTATAATAGAATGCACGACAATAAATAATAAAGTTCTTATTTTCCAGATTCAAGTACAAAGATTGTACCTCATTT
The DNA here is from genome assembly GCF_009905375.1 of Apium graveolens. Taxonomy (NCBI): domain Eukaryota; kingdom Viridiplantae; phylum Streptophyta; class Magnoliopsida; order Apiales; family Apiaceae; genus Apium; species Apium graveolens. The sequence goes on along the minus strand of NC_133654.1, from coordinate 15,453,655 downwards.
CGATCCATGTTCAACGAACCGAGTTATTATGTCACCCAATCACTCATTGGCCGCAAACTGTATAAAGGTACCGGTGGTGTAAGAAATTACGTTTGGAAATATAGATATTCCGTGTTTTTTATTTAGGACAAATAACTCCCAAATTTTAAATTACATGTCAATTGCACTACGAAATTATGTCAAATACATCATCACAAGATTTACACTATCGTTTATAACAAAAGTCTGTTCTGAGAACTTTCCACATCAACCGATCTAAGGTAAAATATTCCAAAAATGCTATAAATAGAGATATACGGCCTACATGAAAACTTACTTACCTGGATGGGTTCAATGGGCGATCATTAAGGTCCATGGCCTAGGGAAGTGACTTCCATTGCACTTTGGATGGGTTCTTGCCTAAGGTAAACCAAGGGGATTTTAAACTTGGGGTGCCGAACTATAAAATTCGGGATTAATCAATTAAAAAATTCATCTATTTAAAGTTATTACTATTTATGGAATATTTGCAAGTAAAAATTACTCTTATTAACAAGCAAATGAATTTATAGTCTCTCACTAAATAAATTCATCATAATATAATATAAGAAATGATAGTTGAGGTAAATATTCACAATTACAAACATCTACATGCACATATATTGTATTGCGCGATTATCTTGTTCACGTTATGGGTTTCATTTTCTTTTAAGTTTGGTGACATATTGTGCTTAAAAATTAATTCTCCTCTTACGTGGAGTTTTTTTAATTTATTTTCCCAAACAATGACAAAAAACATGTAAACTAAAGACGCGTATGGTTTCTCACAACACTCTTTTTCCGCATTATTCATATTTAAGGTGTTACCCGGTATTGATTTCCCGTTTAAGTTTCAGTTTATATTTGAAAATAAAACACAAGTCTCGCAACATACTAAATTTCTTGTTGGGTGTGGTTGCATAAAATTTGCAGCAAGCAACTGAATAAGAATTCGTAATGCACCAAGAGTGATAAAAAAGCAGTTGACTTGCATATTATTAATTAAACGATTTGGAAAAACATTTTATAAAGTTACTCCAACAGTTTAATATTTTTTTATTTTTCAAGGGAAAAGTTGATAGGGATAAATAAATTATGATTGTATAATTAAATACTGCATTAATTGTACAAGCTGTGGGCTGCTAGGCCCAATAAAAAGATATATGATACTCAGACCAGAAAGGTTAAGCCTGATGGACCAGATCAGGCCTGATGGAATAAAAAAGGCCCAAAAGCCCTGATTATTAATTAATTACGAAATTAATTAATAAGGGACAAAACAGATGTTGAAAAGAGTCCCAATAAGAATATAAATCCTTGGAGATTAGCCTCAAGGGGACCTAAAAGGATAAGGAATCAATTTCCTACTATCTAGGACTCCAAAGTCTATTCTAACTATGAGACTTGCCCACCAAGTCTCCTATACCAAGTCCAATTCAAGGACTCCCAACATCTATATAAGGGGTCTCACCCCATAAATCAGAACTACGTTTTTTGGCTTGATTCTCTAATACACAGAGATACGTAGGCATCTCGTAAAGGCAGATCGAGCCACGAAACACGAGAGCAGCCATTAAAGGCCTTGAGCTCCCGAATCTTAGTAATAAATACAGCATATAATAACTTTCGTTTTTTATCCATAACATTTGGCGCCGTCTGTGGGAAAAACGGAACAACAACCATGGCGAGAACACGGAGAACAACTAGCACTCTGGAGGAGGGAACACCATCAGGGACAACCCAGGTGATTTCATCAACCGTGGAGGTTCCTCCCCATTCAACTTATGCATCTACTCAGGGGGAAGCCCAGACAGGGGCAACTCATCCTCAGCCACAAGGGACAACTCCCCCGACTATTCAAGGTACGAATCCTCAAGTTCAACAAATACATATACCTGTGAATTCTCGACCCGTCGGGTATGAATATTCAACTATTGTTACTACTAACCCCCCTTATGGGATGCCCCTTCACCCTGAGGTTGGAGGAAGCGGATATGCTGGGCGAAGCGAAGCACGAGGGCGGTCGCCCCCCTATATACGAGGTTTGGATCTTATCCCTGAGGATCGGGAATTTTCTGGTCCATACATTGAGAGAGACTCCGAATCTTCGGATGATGAAGTGGCCCCGAGAAGGAGGCGCCCTGGAAAAGAGCCAATGGCCGATGGAAGGCAACGCCCCCAAAGCACCCCAGGGGCGAATCCCCAAGAAGTGCAGGAAAAGATCAGGGCTCATGAGGCTGAAATCCAAAGGCTGAGGCGTGATTTGGAGGCTCACCAAGCCACCAGACCCCACATACCTCCTAGGGGGAGAAATCCTCCTCCTATCATAGACCTGGATGGTCCGGTAAGAAGAAGGGCTGCTGTCCCAAGAACTGATCCAAGCAATCTCCTTCCCCTTGGAGATCCTGATGATCCAACTCCACCCTTCACAGAAGAGATAATGAATGCCCATATCTCAAGAAAATTTAAGATGCCCACTATCAAAGCCTATGATGGCACGGGAGACCCCGCTAATCATGTTAGGACATTCTCTAATGCACTGCTGCTGCAACCCGTGAATGATGCTATAAAATGTCGGGCCTTCCCTCAAACCCTGTCGGGTATGGCTCAAAGATGGTACAGTCGCCTACCCCCCAATTCTATTGGATCATTCAGAGAATTAAGTCAGGCTTTTATTAAGCAATTCATCAGTGGAAGAGTCCATGAGAAAAGTTCAGCATCTCTTATGAGTCTTGTGCAGGGAGCTAAAGAATCCTTAAGAGATTACCTAAATCGTTTTACAAAGGAGGCTTTAAAAGTCCCAGACCTTGATGATAAGGTAGCCATGATAGCACTGCAACAAGGAACTAGGGATGAGTTTTTCAAGATGTCTTTGGCCAAACGACCCCCTGAGAGCATGTTGCAGCTCCAAGAGAGGGCAGGGAAGTATATCAAGGTTGAAGAAAGTATGAGGAAGACCGTAGTAAGTAATGAGCCCACTGGAGGCAAGAAACGAAAAACTGATTTGGAGTATATCGCTAAGGATAAATATCCTAGAACGGAACAAAACCCTGATTCAACCCCCAAGAAGGGAGGACCTGGGCAAAAGTTCACTGAATACGCTAAGCTGAATGCTCCCAGAAGTCAGATTTTGATGGAGATTGAGAAAGACAGAGATATTCGCTGGCCTAAGCCCTTGAAGGCTGATCCCGCCAAGCTAGATAAGGGCAAATATTGCAGGTTTCACAAATATGTTGGCCATGACACCGATGAGTGTAGGCAGTTGAAAGATGAAATTGAGTTTTTGATCCGAAAAGGAAGGCTGAACAAGTATACTGGAGATGGAGGAGACAGAAACAATAATGGAAGGAAGAATTTTGAAGATCGTAGGAGGGACCAAGATGATCAGGGGCGGAATCCCCAACCTAGAGGACCAGTTATAAACACCATTTATGGAGGGCCGAGACCTCGAGGGCCTGTGATAAACACGATCTTTGGAGGTCCAACTGCTGCTGGATTGTCCAAAAATTCCAGAAAGGCATATACTAGAGAGGTTATGCATATTGTTGGAGAAGCCCCGAAGAGGGCCAGGACAGAAGTAACATTGGCTTTTGATGATTCCGACCTAGAGGGTGTGAAGTTTCCCCATGACGACCCGCTGGTCATAACGCCGATAATAGGAAATAGCCCGGTTAAGAGGGTCCTTGTGGATAATGGTGCTTCTGTGGATATCTTGCTACACGACACCTTTCTAAGGATGGGGTATAACGAATCCCAGTTGACACCAACCGACATGCCGATATATGGATTTGCTGGAGTAGAATGTCCTGTGGAAGGGATAATTAAATTGCCAACCACCATAGGTACGGAGCCAAGGCAAGCAACGCAGATGCTGGATTTTGTGGTGGTAAAGGCTAGTTCAACTTATAATGCTATCATGGGGAGAACAGGGATACATGCCTTCAAGGTAGTCCCCTCTTCCTACCATTCAGTCATGAAGTTTCCCACCCGAAACGGAATTGGAGAAGAGAGGGGAGATCAAAAAATGGCTAGAAGCTGTTATGTGGCCTCTTTGAGGGCAGATGGAGTCGGGGGGCAGGTTCTTCCTATTGAAGATATGGATGTTCGAGAAAATGATGAGAATAGAGGAAGGCCAGCAGAAGAATTGGTTTCGGTTCCTTTAGATCCCAAGAATCCTGAGAGGATGACTTTCATTGGAGCTACATTAGAGGAGCCCCTTAGAGGGAAGTTAGTGAAATTTTTGCAAGAAAATAGTGATGTGTTTGCATGGTCAGCAGCTGATATGCCAGGCATAGACCCGGAGTTAATTACCCACAAGTTAAACGTGGATCCAAGCCGGAAGACAGTGAAACAAAAGAAAAGAAATTTTGCCCCGGAAAGACAAGAGGCTATAAAGCAGGAAGTGGAAAAGCTCTTAGAGGCTGGTTTCATTGAGGAGATTCAATTTCCGGAGTGGTTAGCAAACCCTGTAATGGTGAAGAAGGCTAATGGAAAGTGGAGGATGTGTATAGACTTCACCGATCTGAATGATGCATGCCCCAAAGACTGTTTTCCGCTGCCTAGAATTGATACTTTGATTGATGCCACCGCTGGACATGAGATGCTGAGTTTCATGGATGGGTTTAGCGGATACAACCAGATCAAAATGCATAAGGATGACGTTCCAAAGGTATCATTTATCACTGACTTTGGCGTTTATTGTTATCTTGTTATGGCGTTTGGTCTCAAGAATGCAGGAGCCACCTATCAAAGGTTGGTGAATAAAATTTTTAAGGATCTTATTGGGAAGACTATGGAAGTCTATGTTGATGACATGCTAGTCAAGAGTCTAGTAAAGACTGATCATATAACCCATTTGAGGGAAGCTTTTGAGGTCCTGAGGTACCACAAGATGATGTTGAATCCCACGAAGTGTGCTTTCGGAGTAGGATCTGGAAAATTCTTGGGATTGATGGTCTCAAAGAGGGGAATTGAGGCTAACCCCGATAAAATAAAGGCAATCCTGGACATGGAACCCCCAAAAACTGTCAAGGATGTTCAGAAACTCACAGGAAGGGTTGCTGCGCTAGGACGATTCATCTCCAAGTCAGGAGACAAGTGCTTGTCATTCTTCAAGTCATTAAAGAACATTAAAGACTTTGTATGGAGTGAGGAAAATCAGAAGGCATTTGAAGAGTTAAAGAAGTATATGGGCCAGGCCCCGTTGTTGGCCAAGCCAGTTCTGGGTGAAGTTTTATTCTTGTACTTGGCTGTTTCAGAAAGCGCCTTGAGCGCGGTGTTGGTTAAGGAGGAACTAAAAGTCCAGAAACCCGTATACTATGTCAGCAAAATTTTGCATGGTGCTGAATTGAATTATTCAGCCATTGAGAAATTCGCTTTAGCCTTGATAATGGCTTCAAGAAAGCTGCGTCCTTATTTTCAAGCTCACCAAATTGAAGTGCTAACAAATCAGCCACTGAGAAATATCATTCACAGTCCCAAGGCAAGTGGGAGACTGATTAAGTGGGCAATAGAATTGGGAGAGTTCGATCTCAAGTATAAGCCACGTATGGCCATAAAAGCCCAGGCACTAGCTGACTTCGTGGTGGAATGTACCATACCCAACCAAGAAGTCGGGGGGCAGGAAGATACCACACCTCAAGACAAGGGAGTCAACAATGGGGACAAGGAGAAAGAATATTGGGTTCTCTATTTTGATGGAGCATCAAAAACAAATTCCAGTGGAGCAGGATTGGTTTTGCAAAGCCCTGATGGATTCTTAATTGAGTATGCCATGAAGCTAGACTTCCCAACCACAAATAATGAGGCAGAGTATGAAGCCCTGATTGCTGGCCTTGGTCTAGCTGGGACACTTAGAGTCAAAAACTTAAAGGTCCGTGGAGACTCGAAGCTGATCATATCCCAGGTAAAGGGAGAATTTGAGGCAAGAGATGATACGATGGCTAAATATGTTCGCCTAGTAAGGGCTGTGATGACCCAATTTAATGAATGCCATGTTGAACACATTCCAAGGGAAGAAAATGCTAAAGCAGATGCGCTATCAAAGTTTGCTTCATCTGAGATTGAAGAAAGTTCAGGAAGTGTGTACTTCCGTGTTATGAAGACACGAAGCATAGATGTTAAGCTTGTGGCTCCCATAGGCCTGGGGGCGTCATGGATCGATCCCATTAAGGCTCACATTCAAACTGGATGGTTGCCAAGCGATGCAACTGAAGCACGAAAATTAAGTGTTCGAGCACTAAGGTACTCCTTGATAGATGGAATTCTGTATAAGAGATCTTTCGTGGTTCCTTACTTGAGGTGTCTCAGGCCCGATGAGGCACGCTTGGCTCTTGAAGAAGTGCATGAAGGTATTTGTGGACAACACTTGGGGGGCAGGGCCTTGGCTCATAAGATAACTCGTTTAGGCTTCTATTGGCCAGAAATGATGGCTGATGCCAAAGAATATGTAAAGAAGTGTGACCGCTGTCAGAAGCATGCACCAGTTGTGAGACAACCCCCCGAGATGCTGACCTCTATCAACTCGCCTATTCCCTTTGCCATGTGGGGGATGGATATTCTAGGGCCTTTTCCTATGGCCACGGCACAAAGGAAATTTCTAATTGTAGCCATTGATTATTTCACCAAGTGGATTGAAGCCAAGCCCTTGGCCAAAATCACAACTAAGCACGTTGCACAATTCCTGTGGGAAAACATTATGTGCCGATATGGAATTCCCCGTATCCTCGTCACTGACAATGGAACACAATTCAACAATGAGGAATTCAAGAAGTATTGTGAAGAAAATGAAATCGAGTTACGATTCACCTCTGTGGCTCACCCGCAAGCTAATGGACAAGCAGAGGTAGCAAATCGGATAATCCTGGATGGACTGAAGAAAAGAATCGAGAAGTCGAGAAATAATTGGGTGGACGAGATACTTCCCATATTATGGGCCTATAGGACTACCTGTAGAGTCACGACAGGAGCAACTCCCTTCTTGTTGGCATATGGGGCAGAAGCGGTAGTTCCCGTGGAAATATCACATTCCTCTCCGAGGATTCAGGCTTTTGATGAAAAAGAAAATGAGGAAGGGCAGAAGTTAGCCCTGGATTTAATCGATGAAGTGCGAGATAAAGCACACGCAAAGATAGTAGAATATCAGAAAAAGGCTTCATTCTACTACAACCTAAGGGTTAAAGAGAGGTTTTTCAAACAAGGTGACCTAGTCTTGAGAAAAATAGAGGCTTCTGGTGTCGGACAGAAAGGAAAGCTTGCCCCAAATTGGGAAGGGCCGTATAGAGTCAAGACCGTTCAGGGTAGAGGAACCTACAAGCTGGAGACTATGGATGGTTTTGAAGTCCCGAGAACCTGGCACGCACAAAACCTGAAGGTTTACTACGTGTGAGATGGTCGAAGTACGATTCTCACTTGTCATTGACAAGTAGGTTTAAAAGCACCTTGAAGCTTTGCTTGTATAGGATTTTATATTCCAGTAGAATTCACATTGTCTAGTTATTGTTGATTAGGGTCGAACCCATGCTATGTAAGGTTTTGGAAAACCAGACTTCATATTAAAGAGTTTGAAATTATTTCTATCTAAGGATGTTTAAGGTTCAAATGCATATTAAGATTGTAAAGATAAAACAGAAAAAGGCAAGAAAAGCAACATATAGAATACAAGCCCCGAAGGGTAATGAGTTCTGAATGCGATTAAGTCAATACATAGAAAGCCACAATGGGCCAAACAAGAAAAACAAAATACTCAAAGATCCTTGAAGAAGTCATCATCGATGTTTCCTTCATTGGCAGCAGAAGAAGGAACTGGAACATGATCAGCACCTCGAGGAGAAACAGCTTCGGCCTCAGCAGAAGAAGCAAGAATAGGAGAAAGAGGGATGTCATCAAGAAGAGGCTCTCTCCCAGGAATGTCAGGGACTGGATAGGCAGTGAGAGTCACCTCCGGAATCTTCTTCCCAATCTCCTCTACTATCTGCTCCCAACAGCTAGAAAAGGTCTCCGGGAAGTTAGCATCGTACTCAGCATTTAGGACATCCTGAAAGTCCTGAGATGCCTTATACTTAGCTATCACCTCAGCTCGGGCCCTTTGAGCATCCAGCTCCAGCTTACGAACTTTCTCCTTCTCATCCGCCAGCTCCTTCTCTACCTCACGGAAACGAGTGAAGTTGGCCTCAGAAGCCTTGAGGTACCTATCCCTGTCCCTCTCAGCAATAGTTAGGCTGGTCCTCACATCCTTCAAATTGTGAAGGGCAGCCTGGAGATAGGTATTCATCTGCATGAACATATCAAAGTACAGTAAGTAATTAAAAAAAAAAAAAAAATAGTTAAAAAAGGAAGAGGCTTACAGAAGCCACGGCCTGAGCACCCAGACGCTCAATCTGTAGGTCATCAGAAGACTCTACGATCTCAGCCCTGTCACGAGGCGTGATCACACTCTGAGACCAAACGGCGGCAGCCTCGGAACTCCCTACTACCGTGTCCCTCCTCTGAAGGCCCCAAGTGACGGTGAAGGGAGAGGTATCTTCATCAAGGCTAGGAGGCCTCTGGGATAAAAAGGTAGGGACGGCCTCCTGAACCGTGACTGAAGGGCCGTCACCAATCCTAACCCGCTTGTCGCGGTGGGTCTCAACAGCAGAGCCCTGGGCGGCACGGGCCTCCCGCTTCTTGAAGATCGTGTCCAAAGCGGCCTTAGCTGCAGGCAAATACGAACACGTAAGAAAAAGGACAAATAGAGAAAGGAGGAAATGGAACAAAAAGGGGAAAGAAATACCCTCGGGACCGAGGTCACTTAGACCTAAACTTTGCAAATTACCCTCTGAAAGGATGAGAGCGCAATGGTGCAAGTTATCAGCAGTAATAGCCTTGATGGCCGCATCCTCATCTATCCCCAATTTTAGGTCTCTTAAAGACCCGTCTATACTTTTTGAGAAGTTGGGCCTGAAAAAATGATCCCAACCCTCCTCGGAATCCAGAAATACAAAAAACCACTCACTCTTCCATGTTGGATACGAGTCGGGGTTGGTGCCAGAAATAAAGCAGGAACGGGCCAAGGATCTATGAACTATTTTGACCCATCCTTGGTCCTCAGAAGCATTTACAAATTTAAATAAGTAACGAAAGACACAAACATTTGGCTCAAAACCGTGTTTACGAGATTGGGCCATATAACAGTGAATAAAACGCCAAGAGTTGGGTGTGAGTTGGGTCGGACAGACTCGGGCCTCAGCCAAGAGGCGAAAAACAAAAGGATGAGGAGGTAGGCGAAAACCAGCATAGAAGGTTTCCTTATAGACCCGAATGGCCCCAGGTTTTGGGTAGCAGGCCCTATCATTTGGGCCTGGAGCCTCGGCCCTATAAGGGTGAGAAATGCCAAAAAGGCGGGCTATGGTGCCTACTTGATCTAGACCAAATCTAGAAGGATAATTATATGCATCTAAGTGTAACATGTTAGGAAAGGCTTGCCCGAATTCGGTTAAAAGATCCCTAAGAGAAATAACTGAGGAATGTACAAGAGATTTTTTACCTCGGCTGGCCCTAGAGGGACGGGCGACAGCTTGGGGGACATGGGAGTGAGATGAATCGGAATCCGCCATGAATGAAGACAAAAACCCAGGAAGCTCTTGAAAGTAAGTGAAGAAGATGAAGATTCAAACGGAATCTTCAAAATCAGCCCAGAAAGCGGTGGAGTATAAAGCCGGAAATAGCTTGGAGGTGGCGATTCTTAAGAGACTAATTGCAGAGTTGAAGTTTAGAAATTTTTGTGAAGGTGAAGTGTGAGAAATGAACTCACACTCCACCTCTTATATAGAGGAGCTCAAAGATGCACAAATGGGCCTGGGCCTAAGAAAAAGGCGGGAAGCCCATAAGATTTGAATTTTGAAAAGATTTAAAATCAAAGTTCATTGAATGAATCAAAGCTCGAACAACCTCCAACAACGCCCAGGAGACAATATTCCTAGGCGCTGTTGGAAGGATGTCTCCTAGGCGGGGGTCAACAACGCCTAGGAAGTATGGGACCTCCAACAACGCCCAGGGGACAATATTCCTAGGCGCTGTTGGAAGGATGTCTCCTAGGCGGGGGTCAACAACGCCTAGGAAGTATGGGACCTCCAACAACGCCCAGGAGACAATATTCCTAGGCGCTGTTGGAAGGATGTCTTCTAGGCGGGGGTCAACAACGCCTAGGAAGTATGGGACCTCCAACAACGCCCAGGAGACAATATTCCTAGGCGCTGTTGGAAGGATGTCTCCTAGGCAGGGGTCAACAATGCCCAGGGGACAATATTCCTAGGCGCTGTTGGAAGGATGTCTCCTAGGCGGGGGTCAACAACGCCTAGGAAGTATGGGACCTCCAACAACGCCCAGGAGACAATATTCCTAGGCGCTGTTGGAAGGATGTCTCCTAGGCGGGGGTCAACAACGCCTAGGAAGTATGGGACCTCCAACAACGCCCAGGAGACAATATTCCTAGGCGATGTTGGAAGGATGTCTCCTAGGCAGGGGTCAACAACGCCTAGGAAGTATGGGACCTCCAACAACGCCCAGGGGACAATATTCCTAGGCGCTGTTGGAAGGATGTCTCCTAGGCGGGGGTCAATAACGCCTAGGAAGTATGGGACCTCCAACAACGCCCAGGAGACAATATTCCTAGGCGCTGTTGGAAGGATGTCTCCTAGGCGGGGGTCAACAACGCCTAGGAAGTATGGGACCTCCAACAACGCCCAGGAGACAATATTCCTAGGCGCTGTTGGAAGGATGTCTCCTAGGCGGGGGTCAACAACGCCTAGGAAGTATGGGACCTCCAACAACGCCCAGGAGACAATATTCCTAGGCGCTGTTGGAAGGATGTCTCCTAGGCGGGGGTCAACAACGCCTAGGATGCATTATGCAATAAAAGCCAATTTTCTGATTATTTAATTAATCAGAAAATGGGCTAAAAGTAAGAAAATTGCTGAAAAAAATTCCAAAAAATAGGGAAAAACAAAAGCAAAAATTCCCAGAAAATCAGGAAAATTAAAAAAATAATTTTCAATAATTATTTTTAATATTCTTGAAAAATTAGGGGAAAATACCTGTGAGTACCAAAATAAGGAAATTCCTTAAATATTTTCAGAAATAAGGAATAAATCCAGAAAATTAAGGATAAATCCCAGTAAATTAGGGAAAAATCCAGAAAATTAGGGAAAAATCCAGAAAATTAAGGATAAATCCCAGAAATTAAGGGAAAATTCCAGAAATTAGGGAAAAATCCCGGAAATAAGGGAAAAATCCCTGGAAATCAAAATAATTCCTAAATAAAAGGAAAAATTCGTTGTAAACGTGTAGGTCGCTCCACACTTTACGGAAAAACGAAACCCTGTAAGGGAACAAATAGACTTAACTTCTGCGAAACCTATTCAATGTTTCCCAAAAGTTGGGGGGCAAATGATAGGGATAAATAAATTATGATTGTATAATTAAATACTGCATTAATTGTACAAGCTGTGGGCTGCTAGGCCCAATAAAAAGATATATGATACTCAGACCAGAAAGGTTAAGCCTGATGGACCAGATCAGGCCTGATGGAATAAAAAAGGCCCAAAAGCCCTGATTATTAATTAATTACGAAATTAATTAATAAGGGACAAAACAGATGTTGAAAAGAGTCCCAATAAGAATATAAATCCTTGGAGATTAGCCTCAAGGGGACCTAAAAGGATAAGGAATCAATTTCCTACTATCTAGGACTCCAAAGTCCATTCTAACTATGAGACTTGCCCACCAAGTCTCCTATACTAAGTCCAATTCAAGGACTCCCAACATCTATATAAGGGGTCTCACCCCATAAATCAGAACTACGTTTTTTGGCTTGATTCTCTAATACACAGAGATACGTAGGCATCTCGTAAAGGCAGATCGAGCCACGAAACACGAGAGCAGCCATTAAAGGCCTTGAGCTCCCGAATCTTAGTAATAAATACAGCATATAATAACTTTCGTTTTTTATCCATAACAAAAGTCAATTTGTATGTACTCAAAAAATTCATATTCATATCTTATTCCATGCTTTACAGCATTGCTTACGTTAGTAGTTTATATGTACCAGGAGTTCTGTACTACCTCGAGATACTTTTCGGAGAATATGCCGAACTCATCGATATAGAAAAGGTCAGATAGCTTGTTCATTCATACCTTTCTCGGCCTTTTGGCTAAGATCAAGTGTAGTATCTGTTCTTATCAGTTTAATATCTGATATGTGGGCCAATGGTTCACATGATATTAAGTTAATTTTTTATCGGGGAAGATCGTAATAATAGCTTGCTATTGAGTTTTTCATGCGTCGCCTTAGTGTTGCACTACTGCTCGGGCCAGGCGCACCCCCACCAAATCAAAGAATAAACAATTTTTTAAAGAATAAATCAAAGAATATAATATTTCATGAAATTAAGTTATATAGTTTCAATTTCACCCTTTATAATAGAATGCACGACAATATATAATAAAGTTCTTATTTTCCATATTCAAGTACAAAGATTGTACCTCATTTCGATCCATGTTCAACGAACCGATTTATTATGTCACCCAAAGTTATTTTCACTCATTGGTCACAAACTGCATAAAGGTACCGGTAGTGTAAGAAATTACGTTTGGAAATATAGATATTCCGTGTTTTTTATTTAAGACAAGTACCTCCCAAATTTTAAATTACATGTCAATCGCACTATGAAATTATAGTCAAATACATCATCACAAGATTTACATTATCGTTGATAACAAAAGTCTGCTCTGAGAACTTCCCACATCGACCTATCTAAGGTAAAATATTCCAACAACGCTATGAATAGAGATATACGGCCTACATGAAAACTTAATACCTGGATGGGGTCAATGGGCGATCATTAAGGTCCATGGCCTAGGGAAGTGACTTTCATTACACTTTGGATGGGTTCTTGCCTAAGGTCTACCCAAGTGGCGGAGCCTACATCATAATTTGTGTTAGGGTTCTTGTGTTCGCGCGGCCCTGCCAACTATATTACATAATTTGTTATATTACTGAATTTCATGAAACCTTGTAAACCAAGGGGATTTTAAACTTGGGGTGCCGAAATCTAAAATTCGGGATTAATCAATTCACAACTTCATTTATTTAAAGTTATTACTATTTATTGAATATTTGCAAGTAAAAATTACTCTTATTAACACGCAAATGAATTTATAGTCTCTCACAAAATAAATTAATCATAATATAATATAAGAAATGATAGGTGAGGTAAATATTCACAATTACAAACATCAACATGCACATATATTGTATTGCGCCATTATCATGTTCATGTTAAGGGTTTCATTTTCTTTTAAGTTTGGTGACATATTGAGCTTAAAAATTAATTCTCCTCTTACGTGGAGTTTTTTTTAATTTTATTTTCCGAAATAAAGACAAAAACCGTGTAAACTAATGACGCATATGGTTTCTCACAACACGGTTTTTCCGCACCATTCATATTTAAGGTGTTACCCGGTATTGCTTTCCCGTTTAAGTTTCAGTTTAAATTTGAAAATAAAACACAAGTCTCGCAAAATACTAAATTACTTGTTGGGTGTGGTTGCATAAAATTTGCAGCAAGCAACTGAATAGGAATTCGTAATGCACCAAGAGTGATAGAAAAGCAGTTGACTTGCATATTATTAATTAAACGATTTGGAAAAACATTTTATGCAGTTACTCCAACAATTTAATATTTTTTATTTTTCGAGGGAAAAGTCAATTTGTATGTACTCGAACAATTCATATTCATATCTTATTCCATGATTTACAGCATTGCTTACGTTAGTAGTTTATATGTACCTGGAGTTCTGTACCACCTCGAGATACTTTTCGGAGAATGTGCCGAACTCATCCATATAAACAAGGTCAGATAGCTTGTTCATTCATACCTTTCTCGGCCTTTTGGCTAAGATCAAGTGTTGTATCTGTTCTTGTCAGTTTAATATCTGATATGTGGCCAATGGTTCACACGATATTAAGTTAATTTTTTTATTGGAGAAGATCTTAACAATAGCTTGCTATTGAGGTCTTCATGCATCGCCTAAATGTTGCACTACTGCTCGGGCTTGGCGTACCCCCACCAAATCAAAGAATAAATAATTTTTTAAAGTAAACGAATTATTTGCCGGAGAAAAAAATCGCTATTTCGATTGTTTCCAGATGAAAGTTTAAAACTACGACGATATATTTCAAATATAATTCAACTTGTTGTAATAATTTTCGAATATTGCCTCAGTTTCACCTTTTTAATATAATATTTCATGATAATAAGTAATATAGTTTCAATTTCACCCTTTATAATAGAATGCACGACAATAAATAGTAAAGTTCTTATTTTTTCAGATTCAAGTACAAAGATTGTACCTCATTTCGATCCATGTTTAACGAACCGAGTTATTATGTAACCCAAAACTATTTTCACTCGTTGGCCGCAAACTGCGTAAAGGTACCGGTGGTGTAAGATATTACGTTTGGAAATATAGATATTCCGTGTTTTTTATTTAAGACAAATAACTCCCAAATTTTAAATTACATGTCAACCGCACTACGAAATTATAGGCAAATACATCATCACAAGATTTACACTATCGTTGATAACAAAAGTCTGCTCTGCGAACTTCCCACATCGACCGATCTAAGGTAAAATATTCCAACAACGCTATGAATAGAGATATGCGGCCTACATGAAAACTTACTTACCTGGATGGGGTCAATAGGCGATCATTAAGGTCCATGGCCTAGGAAAGTGACTTCCATTGCACTTTGGATGGGTTCTTGCCTAAGGTCTACCCAAGTGGTGGAACCTACATCATAATTTGTGTTATGGGCTTGCGTTCGCGCGGCCCCACCAACTGTATTACATAATTTGTTATATTACTGAATTTCATGAAACCTGGTAAACCAAGGGGATTTTAAACTTCGGGTGCCGAAATCTAAAATTCGGGATTAATCAATTACAAAAATTCATTTTTTTAAATTTATTTCTATTTATTGAATATTTGCAAGTAAAAATTACTCTTATTAACACGTAAATGAATGTATAGTCTCTCACTAAATAAATTCATCATAATGTAATATTAGAATTGATAGGTGAGGTAAATATTCACAATTACAAACATCAACATGCACATATATTGTAGTGCGCCATTATCTTGTTCAGGTTAAGGGTTGTTAGGAATATATGTGCATTAGTTTGATGATATGTTTAACAAAACACTTAAGTAGAAATCTAGTGTTTGTAGCCTCAACGGATAAGACCATTTTGGTTATCCGTTGATGGTGTAGCTTTACTTAGAAATAAGTCTAGTGTTGTAGCACATTTCAGTCTCTGAATTTGAGATATAAATTCTTAAATGTTGAGGGAAATTATAAGTCATGTTGACTACTAGAGGATATGCAGATAGGAAGGCCAATTGTAAGTATTTCATGCCTTGTAATTTTGTATAAATGAAATGGTGTCAACGGATAACTTAAAGACCTTCAACGGATGAGAAACAAAGCTTCAACGGATGTCTCTAAAGCTTCAACGGATAACATCCTTCAACGGATGAGTGCATCAACGGATAGAGCTTCAACTGCTAACACATCAACGGATAAAGCCATCAACGGATGAAGGCTTCAACGGATGTTCTGTTAAATAGCAGTTGACAAGTGGTAGTTGTACCTACAAACAGAGGCACATGGGTTGACAGAGACAACTGAGATGTGGTAGCCTATTTCAGGAACATCAGAAAAAGCAGCCGTTCTACTCTAGTATAAAGAGGCAATAGTCAACAATGCACTGGAGTAAAATGGAGAAGAAACAAGTGGAGAACTTATTTTATTATTGTACTTTTTATCTTTGTCTTCACTTGTAAACTTGGTGATATATAAACCAAGTAGCAGCTAGTAATTAGAAGAGAATTTTTCCAGAGCTGTTTAGAAAAATCTTGAGAGAAAAATTATCTAGTTTGTACTAGGACGCAGCTGTGATCAACTTCTTGAATCACATATTTTCTGTAATACCATCTCTGGTGGAACAACAATCCACCAAAAAAGTTTTTAAGGTCTGTTGTGTTCTTTACATTAGTGTTTGAATATATATCTGTCAGTATTAGCTTAAAGCAATTCATACACTTGTTTATCTTAAACACATAGCCTTTGAAACTGCTCAAAAAGTTTTGAGATTTACATTCAACCCCCCTTCTGTAAATCTCATTGTTAGTTCATTAGGAATAACAATTGGTATCAGAGCAAGCTCTTGACACACAAAGAGTTTAAAGATCTTGGAAACTAACAAAGATGAGTAAGAAGGATATTGGAGTAAAAATCCCAGTTCTTGACAAGACAGTTATCACCATTGGAAGGTGAAAATGCACCTTCATCTACTCTCCCAAGATGAAGGTTATGTAAACTGCATTGAGAATGGTCCTCACATTCCCCACAAAGTAGCCACAGTTGCTACGGCCATAATTGCTATTGGTCAATCCATTCCAAAACCTAGAGCAGAATGGACAATGGAAGACACAGAAGAAGTCCACAAGGATAAGAAGGCTATGAACATTTTGTTTAATGGTCTTGACAAGGATATGTTTGATAATGTGATAAATTGCACAACTGCCAAAGAGGTTTGGGACACAGTTCAGCTACTGTGTGAAGGTACAGAACAAGTAAAAGAAAACAAAATGCAGCTTCTCATTCAACAGTATGAGTATTTTCATTTTAAAGAAAATGAATCTTTAAATGACACATTCAATAGATTCCAAAAGCTGTTGAATGGACTGAAGCTGTATGGTAGAGTGTACCAGGTGAAGGATTCAAATCTTAAATTTTTAAGATCCTTACCAAAGGAATGGAAACCCATGACTGTCTCCTTGAGAAACTCTCAAGATTATAAGGACTTCACTCTTGAAAGATTATATGGAATCTTGAAGACTTATGAACTAGAGCTGGAACAGGATGAGGTATTGGAGAAGGGAAGAAAGAAAGGAGGTTCAGTTGCCTTGGTAGCTGAAAATGAGAAAGAATGCAGACAAGAAACTGTGAGATCAACATTAAACTCCAAAGATGGCACAAGCAAATCAGAATCAAGCAAGGGTAAGGAGCAAGTTGCTGAGAATGAAGACAACTCCAGCCATGATGACTCTGATGGTATTGATGAGCATCTTGCATTTCTGTCCAGAAGATTTGCAAAGATGAAATTTAGGAAAAACACAAGAGCCACTAAACCTCATAAGAACATGGTGGACAAATCCAAGTTCAAGTGTTTCAATTGTGGTATAAGTGGACACTTTGCAAGTGAGTGCAGAAAGCCAACTTCTGAAAAGAAGAAATTTGACCAAGTAGATTACAAAAAGAAATATTTTAATCTGCTCAAGCAAAAGGAGAGGGCTTTCATTACTCAAGAAAAAGACTGTGCAGCTGATGGAGAAGAAGAGGATGAAGATGTGGAATATGTCAACTTGGCTCTCATGGCTGATTCTGAGGAAAATGAAGTTAGTTCATCAAGCAACCAGGTAATCACTACTGATTTAACACAGCTTACTAAAGAAGAGTGCAATGATGCTTTTAATGACATGTCTACTGAACTGTATCATTTGCGTGTGTCTCTTAAATCTCTTGCTAAAGAAAATAGTAGGATTAAAGAGAACAATTTGTTTTTAAGTAATAGAAATGCTGTGTTAGAAGATAAGTTGATTGACCTAGAGAAAACTAAGCTACATTGTATATCTGTTGAAAATGAACTAGCTGAATCTGTTAAGAAAGTAGAAATACTTTCTAATCAATTAGAGAGAGAGCAAGAGGTGATTAAAGCCTGGAAGACATCTAGGGATGTTAGTGCTCAAATTGTCAAGGTCCAAGGAATTGAATCATTTTGTGAGACTGCCTGGGATAAAAACAAAAAGAAAATGGAATTAATTGATGGGCTATCAACGGATGTGGAATCAACGGATGATGAAAATTATCCGTTGAAGGAAGAAAAGGAGCATCTGTTGAAGGTTCCTCAATTAAAACAGGCAGATGTTTCTAAAAGTGAAAATCTAAAGAAACTCAACAAAAAGTTTGGTTCAACTTCCAAGAACTTTGTCAAAGAAGAAGCAAGCACATCCAAAGATTTCAGTAAGGTGAATATAGGACACATGACCTTAGAACAGTTAAAGAATAGGCTCAAAGTGGTTGAGGATAAAAAGGAAACTAAAAGGAAATCTAATAGAAATGGGAAGGTAGGGGTTAACAAACACAACAATTAAACACCTGATAAGTATGCTCCTAGAAAAAGCTGTGTGCATTGTAGTAGTGTTAATCATCTATCTGCTAATTGCAAATCTATTAAGAAAACTCCCATACCTGTGCCCTCTTCCATGCCTAATATGTCTGCATCACCTCTGCATGCTATGCCTGTTATGTCTGAACAGAATCCTTATACACATTTTGCAAACATGCCATATT
Source organism: Apium graveolens (assembly GCF_009905375.1). Lineage (NCBI taxonomy): Eukaryota > Viridiplantae > Streptophyta > Magnoliopsida > Apiales > Apiaceae > Apium > Apium graveolens. The sequence continues at coordinate 15,435,183 of NC_133654.1, read as the reverse complement.
TTAACAATCCTTATCTTACTGCATTTAGTATGCCTCAAATGCCATACAATATGCCAATATGGAATAACATGCTTGCACAATCCATGCCTTATCAAATTCCAAATGTGCTAAATGATTCTGTGACTAACCCTACACCTCAACGAACTACATCTAAGATCAAGGTAGACTCAAAGTTACCTAAGTCTAAAGATGCAGGAGGAATGAAGTCTAGGAGAAAGGCTAACAAGAATGGACCCAAGGAAACTTGGGTACCAAAATCAACTTGATTGATTTTATGGTGTGCAGGGAAAAAGAAGAAATCTATGGTACTTGGACAGTGGCTGTTCAAGACACATGACAGGAGATTTCTCCCTGCTCACAGAGTTTAAGGAGAGAGCTGGCCCTAGCATAACCTTTGGAGATGACAGCAAAGGGTTTACTATGGGATATGGCTTGATTTCAACAAGGAATGTCATAATTGATGAAGTTGCATTAGTTGATGGTCTCAAGCACAACTTACTGAGCATCAGTCAACTATGTGATAGAGGGAATACAATTTCCTTCAATTCAGAAGCCTGTGTTGTCACCAGCAAGAAAGACAACAAAGTGGTTCTAACTGGAGTTAGAAAAGGAAATGTGTACTTAGCTGACTTCAACTCTACAGATGCAGAATCTATTACTTGTCTCTTTAGCAAAGCAAGTTCAGCTGAAAGTTGGCTATGGCACAAGAAGCTATCCCATTTGAATTTCAAGACAATGAATGATCTAGTCAAAAAGGACTTAGTTAGAGGAATTCCTCTTGTTGAATTCTCAAGGGATGGTTTGTGTGATGCTTGTCAGAAAGGCAAATAAAGGAAAGCATCATTCAAAAAGAAGCTTGAAACAACAATTGATGAACCATTACAGCTGCTACATATGGATTTGTTTGGACCAGTCAATGTATTGTCAATTGCAAGAAAAAGATATTGCTTGGTGATTGTAGATGATTTCTCAAAGTTTTCATGGGTCTATTTTCTTGGATCAAAGGATGAAGCAAGTGAAATCATTATCAATCACATCAGGCAAGTCAATAATCATCCTGACTTGAAGGTTAGGAATATCAGGAGTGACAATGGAACTGAGTTCAAGAATTTGACAATGAGGCTGTTCTGTGAAGAAAATGGAATCATGCATGAGTTCTCAGCTCCAAGAACACCTCAGCAAAATGGGGTAGTTGAAAGAAAGAACAGATCTTTAATTGAGGCTGCTAGAACAATGCTTGAAGAATCAAAGTTACCAACATATTTCTGGGCTGAAGCTGTTAATTGTGCCTGCTACACTCAGAATATTTCTTTGATCAATCAAGCTAAAGGCATGACTCCTTATCAGTTGTTCAAGAGAAGAAAACCAACTCTAAACTTTCTTCATGTCTTTGGATGTAAATGCTTTATACTGAGTAATCAATTTGACCATAAAGGGAAGTTTGATGCAAAGGCTGATGAAGGGATATTTGTTGGTTACTCAGCTGGAAAATCTTATAGGGTCTACAATCTAAGAACCAACATTGTTATGGAATCTGTGCATGTTGTGTTTGATGATAAAAAGATTGATGGACTAACAGATGAGGGACACCATGAAAGACTCAAATTTGACAACATTGAGATATATTGTGATGATAGTGAAGAGGAGATTGATGGAGATGACACTTCAAAAGGGATTCAAGATATGCCCTTGGATAATGCACAGAATTCTGCATCCGTTGAAAGAGGCAATGCGGTATCCGTTGAAAGACCTAGTGCATCATCCGTTGAAGTACATAATGAAGCATCCGTTGAACATAGTTCATCAACGGATAATCGATTTACATCATCAGTTGATAGAACTCCAAGTTTCCTGCAAAGGACCAACAGCTCAGGGGGAGTTTCAACTGATCAACACTCTGTCTCACATCACGACAATACTGAGGCCACCTCATCTAGAGCACATCTTCCACCTCAAAGGAAATGGACCAAGAATCATCCCTTTGAACTGATCATTGGTGATGCATCATCTAAAGTGCAAACAAGAAAAGCTACTCAAAATGAATGTCTGTATAGTAGTTTTCTATCTCAGGAGGAACCTAAGAAAGTGGAAGAAGCCTTAATGGATCCAGATTGGATATTAGCTATGCAGGAAGAGCTGAACCAATTTGAGAGAAACAAAGTTTGGAAGCTGGTACCCAAGCCAAAGAATAAGAGTTCCATTGACACAAAATGGGTATTCAGAAACAAGATGGATGAAAATGGCATTGTCATAAGGAATAAAGCCAGATTGGTTGCTAAAGGCTATTCTCAACAAGAGGGAATAGATTTTGATGAAACATTTGCTCCAGTTGCAAGACTTGAAGCCATCAGAATCTTTCTAGCCTATGCAGCTAATGCCAATTTCAAAGTCTATCAGATGGATGTCAAGAGTGCATTTCTAAATGGGGAATTGGAGGAAGAAGTTTATGTAAGCCAACCTCCAGGTTTTGAAGATCAAAATTTTCCAGGCCATGTGTATTATCTGTTGAAAGCACTCTATGGACTAAAGCAAGCACCTAGAGCCTGGTATGAGACTTTTTCAAAGTTCCTTCTAGATAATCATTTCACAAGAGGTACTGTTGACAAAACTCTCTTCTTTAGAAATGTTAATGGCTCTAAGATACTTGTACAAATTTATGTAGATGATATTATATTTGGATCTACAGATGATAAGCTTTGTAAAAAGTTTGCTAAATTAATGCAAAGTAAATATGAAATGAGCATGATGGGAGAGCTAACTTACTTTCTTGGGTTACAAGTAAAACAAGTTAGTAGTGGAATTTTCATTAGTCAAACTAAATATATTTATGATCTTTTAAAGAAGTTTGACTTAATGGATTGTTCACCTGCAAAAACTCCCATGGCCACTACCACTAAGCTTGAATTAAACAAGGCTGAAAAGTCTGTGGATATTACAAGTTATAGAGGCATGGTTGGCTCACTTTTATATTTAACTGCTAGTAGACCTGATATAATGTTTTCTACATGTCTCTGTGCTAGATTTCAAGCTGACCCTAAAGAATCTCACTTAGTGGCCATTAAAAGAATTTTCAAATATCTCAAGGGGACTCCAAATCTAGGAATTTGGTACCCTAGAGAGTCTGGTTTTGATCTAATTGGCTACTCAGATGCAGATTATGCAGGTTGCAAAATAGACAGGAAAAGCACAACAGGCACCTATCAATTTCTAGGGAACAAGCTTGTATCATGGTTCAGCAAGAAGCAGAATTCTGTTTCTACATCAACAGCTGAAGCTGAGTACATTGCTGCTGGTAGTTGCTGTGCACGGATACTATGGATGAGGAATCAACTATTTGACTTTGGACTAACTGTTGACAAAATTCCTATATTCTGTGAGAACACAAGTGTCATTGCCATTACTGAAAATCCAGTGCAGCACTCAAGAACCAAGCACATTGATATCAAGTACCACTTCATTAGGGAACATGTGATGAAAGGTACAGTGGAACTTCATTTTGTTCCAAGTGAACAACAAATTGCAGACATATTTACCAAGCCACTTGATGAATCAACATTCACAAGATTGGTAAGTGAGCTAGGTATGCTTAATTACTCTTAAAATTCATGTCCTTATTGCAATTTGAATCGAAGCCTGAAATGTATTAGCTGCAAGAACAAATTTGATTTTTAACACAGATTATTCCATCAACGGATATTCCCTATCCGTTGAAAGTCAAAATTGTTCTGCCAACGGATGTTCATTATCCGTTGAAAGTCATATACATTTCTGGAATTTTTATCCGTCAACGGATAAAACTGAAGTGCTCTTCAACGGATGACAGTTTACCTTATCCGTTGAAATATCACATCAGTCGATTCAAGTGTTTCACAGCCGTTGATTCTATTGTCTTAACCGTTGATACTCATACATACAGCTGTATGTATTTGTTTTAAAGGTAGTTTTTAGAATACTTACAGTTTATTCTTAAACGGCTGAAATTCACTTACATATATTTATTGTTTAATCTCTTATTTATGCTTTTTAATTTGAGAAAGTATATAAGCCCTTCTGATTTTTCATTTTTTACTTTACGCTTTCTCGAAATTTCAAAGCTTTTACCATTTTCTCTCTGCAAAACCTTCAAGTTATTCTCTGCAAATTCTACTCACAACAATGGCACCAGTAGTAAAGATTATGTCTCAATCCGGATTCATCTATGAGAAGAACAATTTCATATCTTTGGTAGCAAAGAATGAAGCCCACTCAGATTATCACAAAATGATGGACTTCATCAAAAACTGTAAACTTAGCTATGCAATGCTGGAAGCCCCAACAATTTACTGTGAAGTAGTTGAGGAGATTTGGACAACTGCTGAGTTCAACTCCATAGATATGACCATCTCTTTCACTCTCAAAGGTAAAAATCACTGTGTTAACTGTGATGATTTACTAGCATGTTTTAAATTGCCTGAGAACAATGCCATGACACCACACACTGATAATGATGTATCCAGCATGTTAGATTCCATAGGTTATTCTCTTAACTCTGCTAGTTTAGGGAGTATTAAAAGAAAAGGCCTTAGGAAAGAATGGAGTTTTCTTAGGGATGCCTTTATCAAGGTTTTCTCTGGGAAAATTAGCAATTTTGATGCCATAACTTCATCTCTTGTTAATATGCTCTATATGCTTGTTTCTGATAGGTATTTTAATTTTAGCAACTATGTTATGCTAGAATTGGGTACTAGATTAGGTAACAAAGCTAATAGATCTAATAACATCTATTATGCTAGATTCTTTATGTTATTGGCTAACCATGTTGCTGAAGATTTGGTCATAACCAATGAGAATAATAAACTCAAGTGCTGGGCACAAGAGAAAAGAGTTCTTGCAGATTTATTGAGAATGGATCTCAACAGCAGTGTGCCATTGGTATATTTACCAATCATGAATGCACCTCAGGTAAGTGAGGTAATTGCTTCTACAACTCCTACTTCTTCCAACCCCTCTATTTCTTTATCTTCTAGTGTGGCCATGGAATCTGTGACAATGCCCCAACAGATTTCTACCAAGGTCACCAAAACTAAACTTTCAAAATCAAAGACAAAGAAAACTACCTCTGTTGTTTCTCAAAAGACAACAGTTGTAACATCTACCATTAACCTTGAAGGGAGTGAACAGGGTGTGAGTGGTGAGGGGAGGGGTGAACATCAAAGAAACCCCCAGGATAAGGAAGGAGAGATAAGTGCTTCCCAAGCTAGCCAAGCCACAATTTCTCAAAAAGTTGTGGTGGTTGAAAGGGTTACTAGCATATCCCTAGCTGCATCCTCCCAAAAGGATGTAACTATTGAAAATAGTTCCCAACCAGGAACACAGAACAAACGAGGGAGGGACACTAAAGCCAAACACTCACCAACAAAAGCCTTTATTAGAAGAAAGAGAGCAAGAACCCAATCTTCTACACAGGGTGCACACACTGCACAGATACATCCATCTGTATCTATGCCTTCTCAAACTCAGTTTGATGTGGCTCCAACAAATGTAGAGTCACAGCCCCATTCTCTCACAATTAACACACATCAATCACCACACACTTCTTCACCATCTCTAGATGTGGATATGTTATTCCCATCAATTCCTGATTCTCCCTCTTTACAACTCAGGGAGGAGCCCCACTCAAATACAGGTGATCATCATCTTTTAGATGATTTGTTGGATCACCCGCAAATTCTTTCAGATGTAATTGAAGAATCTGTGTCACCAAAACTCATATCAATCTACACAGATTCAACAGTTATATCACTTTCAATTTCTACTTCTTTTCCTTCTTCAACGGATATCACTCATCCGTTGACAAGTGGTTGTTCTTCAACGGATAAGCTTAACAGCAGTTATCCGTTGATACCATCAGTTTCACCTTCAACGGCTATTCCTCATCCGTTGATAGTCTCTACACACACAACTGAAACAATTCCAAGTGTAGAAGACTTGATTACTGTACAATCACTTCTAGGACTGAGGGAAGAGAGTGACAATTTGAGTGAGAGGCTGGGTTGCTCCCAGGCAAAAGGAGAGATTGAGAGCTCAAACATGCATGCTATTTTTTCCAGCATGGCAAAAGTAAGTGAGAGGAGTACCACCTTAGTAGGTGAAGGTGAGGGAGTGAGTTGTGTGAGCCAGGGGGAGCCCCTGATGCAAGAACATAGAGAAAATGAGAGAAAGGCAGGTACAGCAGAAATAAGGATGGATCCAGCCATTGCTAGTGAGTCAATGATTGTGAATGATGCTGAAAAGGAAAGACAATTTCAGCAACATTACAAAGCTGTTATTGATAACATTTCCTTGGATGCTGACACTTTTACTCATCCTGTTTCAGCCTATCAATTATTGGCTGCACAGGGCAATGTGGAGGCAGAAAAGACACTACATCTAGTACATACAACAGCATCTCTTCAAAGGGACAAAGCTGTTATTAACAAGATGCCTTCAACAGCTGGTGAGTCATTTGAAGAATTTGGAGTAAATTCTGATGATGATGACTTTGTTTCTTCTGATGGAAACATGAACTTAGGGGGAGATAAAAGCCCTAGTTCTATTCCAAATCTACCTAAATGGGCCTTCACAAAGGAGTCTACAACAGGGCAATTCAATATCTCCTTAGTCAAACAAATCAGTACTATCAAACAGGCCATTCAGAAAACTTCTCATGCTGGTACAAAGGCTATCCTTACAGCTCACTTGGACTCCCTGCATCTCATGAAGTTGCAGCAAGTAAGACAGAATCTGAGTGTGGATGAACTCAGAAAGGATATTGCTGACTTGAAATCCTACAATTCTGAAAAATTGGATTCAGTCATGCCCTATGGTACAATGCAGGACATTTTGTTGGGATTGAAAAAGGAATCACATACTGAAAAGAGGCTGGCCAAATTGGAAGACAGAGTTCAAGTTATTGAAGATTTTGTGGCCACCATTCTTCACAACCAACAATCTCAAACAAATCTACTTATGCAGCTGGCAAAAGCACAGGGCTTGACCCCTCTCTTTGATGATAACAAAAAGGGGGAGAGTAAAAGGGAAGGGGAAGGAGAGCCATCTACAAAAATCCAAATATCTAAAGTGCTAGTTCCTGCCATCACTACTTCTCCAATCATTCAAATCAAAGGAAAGCCTGATGGAATTGATTTAATCCAGCTAGCAGCAGCTGAAATTCAAGTGAAAGAGCAAAGGAGGAGAATTGATGAAAGGATGCAACAGCTGTTTGGTTCTACACAAGATAAATCAATATCTGTGAAACATAGCACAAAGGTTGAACCAATCAATATGGAGCACAAGCCAGAAAGGAGAAATAAGGTTGGAGAGACTTCTTTCAAGAATCTAAAACCTATGGTTCTCAAGCCCAACACTAGATCCAGCAAGGACTCCACAAAGAACCCTCTAGACTTTGCTCAGATGAAAGAAGTGGACTTTCCTCTTCCAAAGCCTGATGAAGACAAAGTTTTGGGTACTAGCATCATAAAACACAAGGAGACCATGGATGAGGCAGTAAGGAGAAACATGGCTATTATCTTTAGAGAGGGAAAGAGCATATGTGTGATGCAAGGACATCCCAAATTCTCAATAGCCAAGAGGGAAGAAACCAAAAGGTTAAAGAAAGAAGCTGAAAAACTCAAGGCTGACAAAAGAGCACAAGCAAAGCTTGAACAAAAGCTAAAGTCAAGTCTAGTTGAAAAAGAGAAAGGAATTGAAGTCAGGGGTGAAGACAAGATTGCAAACTTAGATGAGGTTTTTGGGAGTATATTTAGTGAAAGTATGGAGGAAAAAGAGGAATGGCAGAAGGGAAACAGAAGAAAGGCCAAGGCACATAGAAGGAGTGAAGGCAACACTGAAGAAACTAAATCTCTACCTTCCATACCTGAACCCTTTGTTGCTGATCCCACTATAAACATCCATGGTGAACCAATCATCCCAAAAGAGGAACCTATTGATTGGGACACCATCAATTTGCCTACCTTTTTAACCACTCTTCCACTACCAAAGAAACAGAAAAGAAAATCCAAATCTACACATCCCCTAAACTCTAAGAAATTCACTCAAAAACATAAACCTAACCCTAAGCCACCCATTTCTAAAGATGATTATGTTCACATCTGTGACATAAAAGAAATTTCAGACATTGAACTCTATCTGGATGAGCTGGAGGATGTAAGGGGAATTGCTGCTTACAGACAGCTACCAGAGAGATTGGTGTTCAGATACAAAGGAGCTGGGGAAAGAACATGGCCTCTCTACAGGATTCTGAATGAAGGCTACTCTACCTTGATCAGAGTCTTTTCATCCATACAAAAGGATTCTGGCTTTACCAGGACTGCCAAGACTGAAATTCTCAACAAGATTGCCAACATAAGGAAAACTTGGAGGGAGCCCAATGCCTTGCCCAGAACCTTACTCATTCAAGAAAGGGGAACTACAATTCACAAATCACCTCATTGGTTGATGGAATTCAGAGATGATAAAGGAGTCAGAAGATTTTTCAGACTTGAAGACCAACTCAAGATTGCCAGCAATGAAACTCTCAAAGAAATGCAATCTAAGTTGGATATCAGTGATGAAGATGAAGCTGAATTCTTCAGACAACTCCAACTCCAAATTGAGGAAAATGACAAAGGGCTAGGAAAGAAAACCAGGGATCAAAGAAGAAAAAGATGTTTTGATCAGGCTAGAGGAGCATCCTTGGAAATACTGTAAATCTTCAATTACCTTCTAGTACATACACTTTTGCAGCACTTTTGAATTTCTACTTAGTTTCAGTTCATATATTTGTTAAGTGTTTTGTTATCATCAAGTTAACCTTGAATTTATGTCTACAATTCTTATAGACATAAATAGGGGGAGATTGTTAGGAATATATGTGCATTAGTTTGATGATATGTTCAACAAAACACTTAAGTAGAAATCTAGTATTTGTAGCCTCAACGGATAAGACCATTTTGGCTATCCGTTGATGGTGTAGCTTTACTTAGAAATAAGTCTAGTGTTGTAGCACATTTTAGTCTCTGAATTTGAGATATAAATTCTTAAATGTTGAGGGAAATTATAAGTCATGTTGACTACTAGAGGATATGCAGATAGGAAGGCCAATTGTAAGTATTTCATGCCTTGTAATTTTGTATAAATGAAATGGTGTCAACGGATAACTTAAAGACCTTCAACGGATGAGAAACAAAGCTTCAACGGATGTCTCTAAAGCTTCAACGGATAACATCCTTCAATGGATGAGTGCATCAACGGATAGAGCTTCAACTGCTAACACATCAACGGATAAAGCCATCAACGGATGAAGGCTTCAACGGATGTTCTGTTAAATAGCAGTTGACAAGTGGTAGTTGTACCTACAAACAGAGGCACATGGGTTGACAGAGACAACTGAGATGTGGTAGCCTATTTCAGGAACATCAGAAAAAGCAGCCGTTCTACTCTAGTATAAAGAGGCAATAGTCAACAATGCACTGGAGTAAAATGGAGAAGAAACAAGTGGAGAACTTATTTTATTATTGTACTTTTTATCTTTGTCTTCACTTGTAAACTTGGTGATATATAAACCAAGTAGCATCTAGTAATTAGAAGAGAATTTTTCCAGAGCTGTTTAGAAAAATCTTGAGAGAAAAATTATCTAGTTTGTACTAGGACGCAGCTGTGATCAACTTCTTGAATCACAGATTTTCTGTAATACCATCTCTGGTGGAACAACAATCCACCAGAAAATTTTTTAAGGTCTGTTGTGTTCTTTACATTAGTGTTTGAATATATATCTGTCAGTATTAGCTTAAAGCAATTCATACACTTGTTTATCTTAAACACATAGCCTTTGAAACTGCTCAAAACTTGAAAAAGTTTTGAGATTTAAATTTGAAAAAAAAACACAAGTCTCGCAACATACTAAATTTCTTGTTGGGTGTGGTTGCATAAAATTTCCAGCAAGCAACTGAATAGGAATTTCTAATCCACCAAGAGTGATAGAAAAGCAGTTGACTGCATATTATTAATTAAATGATTTGGAAAAACATTTTATGCACTTACTCCAACAATTTATTATTTTTTTATTTTTGGAGGGAAAAGTCAATTTGTATGTACTCGAACAATAATATTTTATATCTTATTCTTGGAGTTCTCTACCACCTCGAGATACTTTTCGGTAGATGTGCTGAACTCATCCATATAAAAAAGGTCAGATAGCTTGTTCATTCATACCTTTCTCCGCCTTTTGGCTAAAATCAAGTGTAGTATCTGTTCTTATCAGTTTAATATCTGATATAAGGGCCAATGGTTCACAAGATATTAAATATTAAATTAATTTTTTTTATCGTGGAAGATCCTAACAATAGCTTTCTATTGAGGTATTCATGCGTCGCCTAATTGTTGCACTCCTGCTCGGGCCTGGCGCACCCCCGTCAAATGAAAGAATAAATAATTTTTTGAAGGACACGAACCCTTTGCCGGAGAAAAAAATCGCTATTCCGATTTTTTCTAGATGAAAGTTTAAAACTACGACGATATATTTCAAATATAATTTAACTTGTGGTAATAATTTATGAATATTGCCTCAATTTCACCTTTTTATTATAATATATTTCACGATAATAGGTAATATAGTTTCAATTTCACCCTTTATAATAGAATGCACGACAATAAATAATAAAGTTCTGATTTTCCAGATTCAAGTACAAAGATTGTGCCTCATTTCGATCCATGTTCAATGAACCGAATTATTATGTCACCCAAAGCTATTTTCACTCATTGGCCGCAAACTGCATAAAGGTACCGGTGGTGTAAGAAATTACGTTTGGAGATATAGATACTCCGTGTTTTTTATTAATGACAAATAACTCCCAAATTTTAAATTACATGTTAATCGCACTACGAAATTATAGTCAAATACATCATCACAAGATTTACACTATGGTTGATAACAAAAGTCTGCTCTGAGAACTTCCTACATCGACCGATCTAAGGTAAAATATTCCAACAATGCTATGAATAGAGATATACGGCCTACATAGAAACTTACCTGGATGGGGTCAATGGGCGATCATTATGGTCCATGGCCTAGGGAAGTGACTTACATTGCACATTGGATGGGTTCTTGCCTAAGGTCTACCCAAATGGTGGAGCATACATCATAATTTGTGTTAGGGGGTTTGCGTTCGCGCGGCCCCGCCAACTATATTACATAATTTTTTATATTACTGAATTTCATGAAACCTGGTAAACCAAGGGGATTTTAAACTTGGGGTGGCAAAATCTAAAATTCGGGATTAATCAATTAAAAACTTCATTTATTTAAAGTTATTACTATTTATTGAATATTTACAAGTAAAAATTACTCTTATTAACACACAAATGAATTTATAGTCTCTCACTGAATAAATTCATCATAATATAATATAAGAAATGATGGGTGAGGTAAATATTCACAATTACAAACATCAACATGCACATATATTGTACTGCGCCATTATCTTGTTCACGTTAAGGGTTTCGTTTTCATTTAAGTTTGATGATATATTGTGCCTAAAAATTAATTCTCCTCTTACGTGGAGTTTTTTTAATTTTATTTTCCGGCAACAATGAGAAAAACCGTGTAAACTAATGACGCATATGGTTTCTCACAACACGGTTTTTCCGCATCATTCATATTTAAGGTGTTCCCCGGTATTGCTTTCCCGTTTAAGTTTCAGTTTAAATTTGAAAATAAAATACAAGTCTCGCAATATACTAAATTTGTTTTCGGGTGTGGTTGCATAAAATTTGTAGCAAGCAACTGAATAGGAATTCATAATGCACCAAGAGTGATAGAAAAGCAGTTGACTTGCATATTATTAATTAAATATTTTCGAAAAATATTTTATGCACTTACTCCAACAGTTTATTATTTTTTATTTTTCGAGAGAAAAGTTAATTTGTATGTACTTTTATAATTCATATTCATATCTTATTCCACGCTCTACCCCATTTCTTACATTAGTAGTTTATATGTACCTGGAGTTCCGTACCACCTCGAGATACTTTTCGGTAGATGTGCCGAATTCATCCATATAAACAAGGTCAGATTGATTGTTCATTCATACCTTTTTCGGCCTTTTGGCTAAGATCAAGTGTAGTATCTGTTCTTATCAGTTTAATATCTGATATGTGGGCCAATGGTTCACATGATATTAAATTAATTTTTTTATCGGGGAAGATCCTAACAATAGCTTGCTATTGAGGTCTCCATGCGTCGCCTAAGTATTGCGCTACTGCTCGAGCCTTGCGCACCCACGCCAAATCAAAGAATTAATAAAAAATTTAAAGGACACGAACTCTTTGCTGGAGAAAAAAACCGCTATTCTGATTTTTTCAGATAAAAGTTTAAAACTATGTCGATATATTTCAAATATAATTTAACTTAATGTAACAATTTACTACTAATTCCCCAATTTAACCTTTTTAATATAATATTTTATGACAATAACTAATATAGTTTCAATTTCACCCTTCATAATAGAATGCACGACAATAAATAATAAAGTTCTGATTTTCCAGATTCAAGTACAAAGATTGTACCTCATTTCGATCCATGTTCAACGAACCGAGTTACTATGTCACCCAAAGCTATTTTCACTCATTGGCCGCAAACTGTATAAAGGTACCGGTGGTGTAAGAAATTACGTTTGGAGATATAGATATTCCGTGTTTATTATTTAAGACAAATAACTCCCAAATTTTAAATTACATGTCAATCGCACTACGAAATTATAGTCAAATACATCATCACAAGATTTACACTATCGTTGATAACAAAAGTCTCCTCTGAGAACTTCCCACATCGACCGATCTAAGATAAAATATTCCAACAATGCTATGAATAGAGATATACGGCCTACATGAAAACTTACTTACCTTGATGGGGTCAATGGGCGATCATTAAGGTCCATGGCCTAGGGAAGTGACTTACATTGCACTTTGGATGTGTTCTTGCCTAAGGTCTACCCAAGTTGTGGAGCCTACATCATAATTTGTGTTAGGGGCATGCGTTCGCGCGGCCCCGCCAACTATATTACATAATTTTTTATATTACTGAATTTCATGAAACCTGGTAAATAAGGGGGATTATAAATTTGGGGTGGCGAAATCTAAAATTCGGGATTAATCAATTAAAAACTTCATTTATTTAAAGTTATTACTATTTATTGAATATTTGCAAGTAAAAATTACTCTTATTAACACGAAAATGAATTTATAGTCTCTCTCTAAATAAATTCATCAGAATATAATATAAGAAATGATAGGTGAGGTAAATATTCACAATTACAAACATCAACATGCACATATATTGTACTGCGCCATTATCTTGTTCACGTTAAGGGTTTCGTTTTCATTTAAGTTTGATGATATATTGTGCCTAAATATTAATTCTCCTCTTACGTGGAGTTTTTTTAATTTTATTTTCCGGCGACAATGACAAAAACCGTGTAAACTAAAGACGCATATGGTTTCTCACAACACGGTTTTTCCGAATCATTCATATTTAAGGTGTTCCCCTGTATTGCTTTCCCGTTTAAGTTTCAGTTTAAATTTGAAAATAAAACACAAGTCTCGCAACATACTAAATTTATTTTCGGGTGTGGTTGCATAAAATTTGCAGCAAGCAACTAAATAGGAATTCGTAATGCACCAAGAGTGATAGAAAAGCAGTGGACTTGTATATTATTAATTAAATATTTTGGAAAAACATTTTATGCACTTACTCCAACAGTTTATTATTTTTTATTTTTCGATTGAAATGTCAATTTGTATGTACTTTAACAGTTCATATTCATATCTTATTCCACACTTTACAGCTTTTCTTACATTAGTAGTTTATATGTACCTGTAGTTTCGTACCACCTCGAGATACTTTTCGGTATATGTGCCGAACTCATCCATATAAACAAGGTCTGATAGATTGTTCATTCATACCTTTCTCGGCCTTTTGGCTAAGATCAAGTGTAGTATTTGTTCTTAGCATTTTAATATTTGATATGTGGCCCAATGGTTCACATGATATTAAATTAGTTTTTTTATCGGGGAAGATCCTAACAATAGCTTGCTTGCTATTGAGGTCTTAATGAGTCGCCTAAGTGTTGCACTACTGCTCGAGCCTGGCGCACCCCCACCAAATCAAAGAATTAATATTTTTTTAAAGGATACGAACTCTTTGCCGGAGAAAGAAATCGCTATTTTGATTTTTTCCGGATGAAAGTTTAAAACTGCGTCGATATATTTCAAATATAATTTAACTTAATGTAATAATTTACAACTAATGCCCCAATTTAACCTTTTTAATATAATATTTTACGACAATAAGTAATATAGTTTCAATTTCACCCTTCATAATAGAATGCACGACAATAAATAATAAAGTTCTGATTTTCCAGATTCAAGTACAAAGATTGTACCTCATTTCGATCTATGTTCAACGAACCGAGTTATTATGTCACCCCAAGCTATTTTTACTCATTGGCCGCAAACTGAATAAAGGTACCGGTGGTGTAAGAAATTATGTTTGGAGATATAGATATTCCGTGTTTTTTAGTTAAGACAAATAACTCCCAAATTTTAAATTACATGTCAATCGCACTACGAAATTATAGTCAAATACATCATCACAAGATTTACACTATCATTGATAACAAAAGTTTGCTTTGAGAACTTCCCACATCGACCGATCTAATGTAAAATATTTCAACAACGCTATGAATAGAGATATACGACCTACATGAAAACTTACCTACCTGGATGTGGTCAATGGGCGATCATTAAGGTCCATGGCCTAGGGAAGTGACTTATATTGAACTTTGGATGGTTCTTGCCTAAGGTCTACCCAAGTGGTGGAGCCTACATCATAATTTGTGTTAGGGGGCCCGGGCCCGCCAACTATAGTACACACGGCCCCGCCAACTATAGTACATAATTTGTTATATTACTGAATTTCATAAACCTAATAAACCAAGGGGATTTTAACCTTGTGGTGGCGAAATCTAAAATTCGGGATTAATCAATTAAAAACTTCATTTATTTAAAGTTATTACTGTTTATTGAATATTGGCAAGTAAAAATTACTCTTATTAACACGCAAATGAATTTATAGTCTCTCACTAAATAAATTTATCATAATAAAATATAAGAAATGACAGGTGAGGTAAATATTCACAATTACAAACATCAACATGCACATATATTGTATTGCGCCATTATATTATTCACGTTAAGGGTTTCATTTTCATTCAAGTTTGATGATATATTGTGCCTAAAAATTAATTCTCCTCTTACGTGGAGTTTTTTAATTTTATTTTCCGGCAACAATGACAAAAACCGTGTAAACTAAAGACGCATATGGTTTCTCACATCACAATTTTTCCGCATCATTCATATTTAATGTGTTCCCTGGTATTGTTTTCCCGTTTAAGTTTCAGTTTAAATTTGAAAATAAAACACAAGTCTCGCAACATACTAAATTTGTTTTGGGGTGTGGTTGCATAAAATTTGCAGCAAGCAACTGAATAGGAATTCATAATGCACCAAGAGTGATAGAAAAGCAGTTGACTTGCATATTATTAATTAAATATTTTGGAAAAACATTTTATGCACTTACTCCAACAGTTTATTATTTTTTATTTTTCGAGGGAAAAGTCAATTTGTATGTACTTTAACAATTCATATTCATATCTTATTCAACGCTTTACCGCATTTCTTACATTAGTAGTTTATATGTACCTGGAGTTCCGTACCACTTCGAGATACTTTTCGGTAGATGTGCCGAACTCATCCATATAAACAAGGTCAGATAGATTGTTCATTCATACCTTTCTCGGCCTTTTGGCTAAGATCAAGTGTAGTATCTGTTCTTATCAGTTTAATATCCGATATGTGGGTCAATGGTTCACATGATATTAAATTAATTTTTTATATCGGGGAAGATCCTAACAATAGCTTGCTATTGAGGTCTTCATGCGTCGCCTAAGTGTTGCACTACAGCTCGAGCCTGGCGCACCCCCACCAAATCAAAGAATTAATATTTTTTTTAAAGGACACGAACTCTTTGCCGGAGAAAAAAATCGCTATTCTGATTTTTTCAAGATGAAAGTTTAAAACTACGTCGATATATTTCAAATATAATTTAACTTAATGTAACAATTTACAACTAATGCCCCAATTTAACCTTTTTAATATAATATTTTACGAAAATAAGTAATTGTTAGGAATATGTGTATTAGTTTGATGATAAGTTAAATAAAACACTTAAGTAGAAATCTAGTGTTTGTAGCCTCAACGGATAAAACCATCTTGGCTATCCGTTGAAGGAGTAGTTTTACTTAGCAATAAGTTTAGTATTGTAGCACATTTCATTCTCTAGATTCAAGTTGTAATTCTTAGATGTTGTAGGAAAGTATCAGTCATGTCGACTACTAGTGGATATGCAAATAGGAGGGCTAATTGTAAATATTTCATGCCTTGTAATTTTGTATAAGTGAAGAAGTATCAACTGATATTGAAGAACTTCAACGGATAAGAAACAAAGCTTCAACGGATGTCTCTAATGCTTCAACGGATAATATCCATCAACGGATAGGTGCTTCAATGGATAAAGACTTCAACTGATAATGCATCAACGGATAAAGCTTCAACGGATAAAGCCTCAACGGATAAGGCATCAACGGATGAAAGCTTCAATGGATGCTTAGTTCATTAGCAGTTGATGGTGACAATTCATAAGCTAACAGAGGCACATGGGTTGACAGAGACAAACTAGAATGTGGAAGCCTCTAGGAGGATTCAAGAAAATGCAGCATTTCCATTCTGGTGCAAACAAGGAAGTATTCAAAGATTAACAGCTAAGCCTAAATTGCATTGGATAGAGAAATGAAGAAGAAACATGTGAAGAGCCTTTTTAATTGTATTTTACAGTTTTGTCTTCACTTGTAAACTTGGTGATATATAAACCAAGTAGCAGCTAGTAATTAGATTTGAATTTTCCAGAGCTGTTTAGAAAAATCCAGAGAGAAAATCATTTAGTTTGTACTAGGAAGCAGTTGTGATTTAATTCTTTGAATCACAGATTTTCTGAAATAACACATCTCTGGTGGAACAACAAATCCACCAGAAAAGTTTTTAAGTTCTCTGTGTTCTTTACATTTGTGTTTGAATATATATCTGTCTGCATTAGCTTCAAGCAATTCACACACACTTGCTCTCAAAAACACTTAGCCTTAGAAACTGCTCAAAACTTGAAAAAGTTTTGAGATTTACATTCAACCCCCCTTCTGTAAATCTCATTGTTAGTCCACTGGGAATAACAATTGGTATCAGAGCAAGCTCTTAACTTACAAAGATTTTAAAGATCTATTCTACTAACATCATGAGTAAGAAGGATATTGGTGTAAAGATTCCAATCTTGGAAAGAGATAACTATCATCACTGGAAAGTGAAGATGCATTTACATCTTCTCTCTCAAGATGAAAGCTACATCAACTGCATTGAAAATGGTCCTCACATCCCTCACAAGGTGGCCACAGCTGCTACTGCAACAGTTGCTGTTGGACAGTCTATTCCCAAGCCAAAAGCAGAATGGACTGTGGAAGATATTGAAGAGGTTCACAAGGATAAGAAAGCCATGAACATTCTGTTTAATGGCCTAGATCAAGATATCTTTGACAATGTCATTAACAGCCAAACTGCTAAGGAAATTTGGGATACTGTGCAGCTTATCTGTGAAGGCACTGAGCAAGTTAGAGAAAACAAAATGCAGTTTCTCATTCAACAGTATGAATATTTTCATTTTGAAGAAGGAAAATCATTGAATGATACCTTCAACAGATTTTAGAAACTGTTGAATGGATTGAAGCTGTATAGGAGAGTGTACCAAGTCAAGGACTCCAATTTAAAATTTCTAAGGTCTCTACCAAAGGAATGGAAGCCTATGACTGTTTCTCTAAGAAATTCTCAAGATTATAAGGACTTCACACTTGAAAGATTATATGGAATTTTGAAGACATATGAACTTGAGATGGAGCAAGATGAGCTGTTGGAAAAGGGGAAGAGAAAAGGAGGAGCAGTTGCACTTGTAGCTGACAGTGAGAAGGTTGAAGCCAGGAATGAGGAGAAGACCAAGTCTCAAAATAGGCACAAGCAAATCAGAATCAAGCAAGGGTAAAGAGCAAGTAGCTGAGGATGAAAACAATTCCAGTCAGGATGACTCTGATGATGTTGATGAACATCTGGCTTTTCTGTCCAGGAGGTTTGCAAAGATGAAGTTCAGGAAAAATACAAAATTCACTAAGCCAAACAAAAACATGGTGGACAAATCCAAGTTCAAATGTTATAACTGTGGCATTAGTGGACACTTTGCAAGTGAGTGTAGGAAGCCAACCTATGATAAGAAGAAATTTAAGCAAGTTGATTACAAAAAGAAGTATTTTGATTTGCTCAAACAAAAGGAAAGAGCTTTTCTCACTCAAGATGATTGGGCAGCAGATGGAGTCAATGAAGATGATGATATGGAATATGTCAACCAAGCCCTGATGGCTAATTCTGATGAAAATGAAACTAGTTCATCAAGCAACCAGGTAATTACTACTGATCTCTCTCAGCTTTCTAAAAATGAATGCAATGAAGCCATAAATGATATGTCAAATGAATTATATCATTTGCGAGTTTCCCTTAAATCACTAGCCAAGGAAAACACTAGGATCAAAGAGAATAATGTGTTTTTAAGTGATAGGAATGTTGTGTTAGAGGAGCAGGTAATTGAGCTTGAAAAGATTAAACTTAAATGCTTGACTGTTAAGAGTGAACTAGAAGAAGCTGTTAAGAAAGTAGAAATTCTTTCTAAACAGTTAGAAAGTGAGCAAGAGGTAATCAAGGCCTGGAAAACATCTAGGGATGTTAGTGTTCAGATTGCCAAGGTTCAGGGAATTGAATCATTCTGTGAGGATGCCTGGAAGAAAAACAAAAAGGAGTTGGAATTAATTGATGGATTGTCAACGGATGTGGAATCAACGGATGATGAAAGTTATCCGTTGAAGGAAGAAAAGGAGCATCCGTTGAAGGCTCATCAATTAAAACAGGCAAGTAATTTCAAAAATAAAAATCTCAATAAGAAGGATGGTTCAACTCTCAAGAACTTTGTCAAAGAAGGAGCTAGCACATCCAAAGATGCCAGTAAGGTGAATCTAGGACACATGACTTTAGATCAGCTGAAAAATAGGCTTAAGTTGGTTGAGGAGAAGAAGGAAACTAAAAGAAAATCTAAAAGAAATGGGAAGGTAGGGATTAATAAATATAACAATTACACACCTGATAGGTATGCTCCTAGAAAAAGCTTTGTGTATTGTAAAAGTGTTAATCACCTATCTGATAATTGCAAATCTGTTAAAAATGCTCCCATGCCTTCAAATCCCTCAATGCCTAACATGTCTATGTCACATCTGCATGCTATGCCTGTTATGTCTCATCAGAATCCCCATGCACATTTTGCAAACATGCCATATATTAATAATCCTTATTTTACTGCATTTAGTATGCCTCAAATGCCATATAATATGCCTATATGGAATAACATGTTTGCACAATCTATGCCTTATCAAATTCAATCAAATGTGTTAAATGATTCTGTGACTAACCCTACACTTCAACCAACCACATCTGAGATCAAGGTTGACCCAAAGTTACCTAAGTCAAAAGATGCAGGAGGAATGAAGTCTAGGAAAAAGACTAACAAGGCTGGACCCAAGGAAACTTGGGTACCAAAATCAACTTGATTGATTTTATTGTGTGCAGGGAAAAAAAAGGAATCTATGGTACTTGGACAGTGGCTATTCAAGACACATGACAGGAGATTTCACCCTGCTCACAGAGTTTAAGGAGAGAGCTGGCCCTAGCATAACCTTTGGAGATGACAGCAAAGGATTCACTATGGGATATGGCTTGATTTCAAAAAAAAATGTCATCATTGATGAAGTTGCATTGGTTGATGGTCTCAAACACAACTTATTGAGCATCAGTCAACTATGTGACAGAGGGAATATTATTTCCTTCAATTCTGAAGCATGTATTGTCACAAGTAAGAAGGACAATAAAGTGGTTCTAACTGGAGTAAGAAAAGGGAATGTGTACTTAGCTGACTTTAACTCTACAGATGCAGAATCTATTACTTGTCTTCTCAGCAAAGCAAGCTCAGTTAAAAGTTGGCTATGGCATAAGAAGCTGTCCCATTTGAATTTCAAGACAATGAATGATCTAGTCAAAAAGGACTTAGTTAGAGGAATGCCTCTAGTAGAATTCACAAGGGATGGGCTGTGTGATGCTTGTCAGAAAGGAAAGCAAAAGAAAGTATCATTCAGTAAGAAGCTTGAATCTGCAATTGATGAACCATTACAACTGCTACACATGGATCTTTTAGGACCAGTCAATGTATTGTCAATTTCAAGGAAAAGATATTGCTTAGTGATTGTAGATGATTTCTCAAAGTTTTCATGGGTTTATTTTCTTGGATCAAAGGATGAAGCTAGTGAAATCATTATCAATCATATCAAGCAAGTCAACAATCATCCTGATTTTAAAGTAAGGAATATTAGGAGTGACAATGGAACTGAGTTCAAGAATTCAACCATGAAGTTGTTCTGTGAAGAAAATGGGATCATGCATGAGTTCTCAGCTCCAAGGACCCCACAACAAAATGGTGTGGTAGAAAGGAAGAACAGATCACTAATTGAAGCTGCAAGGACAATGCTTGAAGAGTCAAAACTCCCAACTTACTTTTGGGCTGAGGCTGTTAACTGTGCATGTTACACTCAGAATATTTCTCTAATCAATCAGGCAAAAGGCATGACTCCCTATCAATTATTCAAGAGAAGAAAACCAACATTAAACTTTCTGCATGTCTTTGGTTGCAAATTGTGGCGCCCTCCAAACCCGGGTCAGAAGTTTGGGGTCCACACACACTTTAATTATAACATGCTTATAACAATAATAAAGATAATAATAATATATGCAATGACCCTACTTACCAACCACCACGGACCGCAACAGGTTAAAGTATGCACACAAGCCAAACACACTAATATATTACAAACCGTTCAAATCCCAACTATTTCAAATTCAAACTGAGTATTAAACATTATTACAAACTTTACAAACTTAAATTATTCCAAAAGAAGCCTACTAGCTCAGCTTTCTCAACCTGAACCCCTAGCTCTCGCGCTGGACTGGGGATCCTCTTTACCAACTGGTTCCTTTTTAATTGGAAATAATATAAACAACATCGCACAAATGAGCTAACTAGCTCAGCAAGTCACAATGACAAAACTGAGAATAATGATCATCAGGTAAATAGGATTATGATATCAAGTGAACAATGGATTATGATTTAGAATTGGATATTATACTTTTAATTTAAAAACCAAGGTTAGGCTGCTGATCAGTCACGCACTAACCCCGAGCAAGGCACACAGCATTGCTCTAACTACTGGATCCAAGGCACACATTGGCCTAACTTGACCATTATATGGTCTGACCACGAATCTGGTCCATAATTTTATAAAAACAATCCAATTCTAACATAATAACAGAATATGCAATAATAAACAATAACCGAAATCATTAACAATAATAAATGTTTAATAATGAAAGGGTTTTATTCCTTGTAAGGATCAATAAGGCAATTTAAAAGCTTGGATGCTGGGTAATGAAAGAATTGGATAACAAAGGAATCAACATTTCAAGGTTTCAAAGATTTAGGCTTTCAAAGCATAGGATACAATGATTGAATGTACAAGTAATTCAGTTCAGTGTTTGGGATTTTGTTTACATGTATTTGTGGAGTAGTATCGTAGATTTGTGGTTCTTGTTTGGGTATACAATAATCAATGGATTAGAAAGAATATGATTCATGGCTCAAGAACAATAACTGAAATCAGGATTTAGGTTTCTGTACTTCAAAGCACTTGTAATATCACAGGATTATCAAGTACTACAATATCTCGAGAAAGTTCAGAACACTTGCCTGGTATTAGCTTACTATACTGCACTCACTTCCAATCACAACCGTCTTACTCCTCAACTACCTGTTTCCCTTTCCTACGCCTTGCCTCTTCTGCTCACATAATATAAGCATCTATCAATAATTTACTCATGGAATTCTATTCAACACATACTTCTATCTACCCTTCGTTTTACCCAAATCCGATTAACGGATTGAAAGTTATGCAATAATCAAGTAAACACCGAATATATAGACCGATAGTCAATTAACAAGTCACATATAGCACATAATACATCACGTAATCAATGATATATTATTTATAAAGAAGTCTCGGGTCATAAATAGGCTTTCTGGTATTTTAAATGATTTTTAAAACATTTTTCGGAATTAAAACGGGTCGTTGGATCAATTTCGGGTTAATAAACAGGGTTCGGTTGGCCCATTCTGGCTCCGAAATAATTTTAGAATAATTATCGAGCCTTGGAAATAATTTAGAATAATATTTTAAAGCTCGAAACTATTTTTCAGAATTTTTAAATCATTTTTAAATAATTAAATCTAATTAAATAACTAATTAAAATCAATTAATAATTAATTAAATCAATTAATCAATTAATTTTCGAATTAATTGACCAATTAATCAATTATAAATTAACTGAAATTAATTAACTAATTAATTTAGATTTATTTGTGAATTAAAAATAATTTTCAGAATTAAAATAATAATTTTTAGAATTTTCAGAAATTAAAAATGAATTTTTATAATAAAAATAAATAGGAAATATGATTTTTAAACATTTTATAAACAGGTATCCTAAATTTGCAAAGTCTGAAAACTTCAGGGACCTCACTGCATCGTTATCAAAAGTTGGGGTACTAAACTGTAATTTTTACACCCCGTCGCCGGAAAACACAGAGGTGGTCGGAGAACACGTTCTCGGCGTCCTCACCCCACCAACACCTCCAGATCACATCTACACAACACCAGGAATAGAACCATGCAATCAATTCATCCTAACAATCCCTGAGTTGACCGGAATTTGGCCGTGAAATTTCCCAGTTTCCGGCGAACATCGGAAAACTTCAAAACACAACTCCCTTCTCTACAGACCTCGTTGGTTCATGAAACTTATACGACTAGATTGCAAATTTCACAGAGAACACAACCCACTATAACACAACATCAATCTATCACAGAATAAGAAACCCCCAAATTTCAATTAAGAACATTCATACGGGTTATAAACCCTAATTTTGAAATTCGAAAATCAAACTCAAATTTGAACATGTTATTGAACTCCAAATCAGACGTATGACATATGAAAATCATCAGGAAAACAAGCTCTACAACATGCAATCATCAAATCATACAAACAATCATCCGAACAAAAATTCATATTTTTAATAAAATAAATTCAAAAATAAATAAATTTTTAGAAAAATAACCTTGATTTCTGCAGTGAAACAAAGCTCAGAATCTGACAGAACACCTCAAATCCTTCGTTTTGGTTACTCAAGCTTTAAAAACAGAGATCGGTAACGCCTTCGTTTTGCTGTTTGATTCTTAGAACAGTTTTAGGAAATTAGGGCTTTTCTCTGAAAATTATATAATTAACTATCTGCAAATGATTTTGATACGAAATAAAATACGGTAAAAGGCTATTTATATTTATGAAAAATTAGTATCCCGTTGGATCATTTCGGATATAAAACGGTACGTTTATTTGTAAAAACTGATCCAAACGGTATCGGTTTTCGGGATAATTATCCAAATCAGTACAATTTGTACTGCGGTCTTGGTCTCAGCGCCTGGTTACACGTATTACGAAGTGATAATTGTGATAGTTTAATAAAAATCTCCCGTTTATTGAAAATACGGGTTTTATTGATTTACCGAAACGAATATTATATCGAAATTGTTGCGCCGGGACCCACGCAGGACAAACCGTACGCCAGATCGAAAAAGTCGAAATATGGAAAATGCTCGGAATATTACAATTAGGTTAGGAAGGAGTTCTCGGAAGAGTTTCGGGTTCCAAAAACGTAACAACGGTTGACGTCGGTTGGTTCCTGTTTTTATAAAATAGATTTTAATTACCCGAAAAAAGATTTTAGAAATTTCATATGATTCTTATAAATCCATAAATCAACATAAAAATAATTAGGAAGATATAACAATTATCTATATTTTATTTTGGACATATAAAAATTAAAATACTCAATTAATATTATTTTTGAATATTCAAGTACAGATAACACTTAACAATTAACTCACGGAATGGATACTGAGCACACATAATAATATCAAAAATAATTACACGATATATCCCGAATATTACATCCTTCCCCCCTTAAAAGGATTCTGTCCTCAGAATCTCCTAAGAAAACAAATGAGGGTACTTTTCTCTCATATCACTTTCTAATTCCCAGGTTGACTCTTCAACCTTTGGGTTTCTCCACAATACTCTTACTAACTTTATCACTTTATTTCTCAATACTTTCTCTCTTGCCTCTAGAATCTCTATCGGACTCTCTACATATGATAAATCTGCCTGAAGCTCTATTGGCTCATATTCTATTACATGCCTGGAGTCTGGATTATATTTCTTGAGCATTGATACATGAAAAACATTGTGAATGTGCTCCATGTGCGGAGGTAACGCCAATTTGTAAGCTACTTTGCCAACGCGCTTTAGGATCTCAAAAGGTCCGACATATCTTGGGCTTAGCTTCCCTTTCTTTCCAAACCTCGTTAGTCATTTCCATGGTGATACTTTCAGTAATACCAAGCTTCCTTCTTCAAATTCCATGTCTTTCCTTGATTGGTCTGCATATTTCCTCTGACGATTTTGAGCGGCTATTAATCTTTTCTGGATAAGTTCAACAACTTCCTTTGTCTGCTGTACCAGTTCAGGTCCAAGTATCTTGCGTTCTCCTACTTCGTCCCAATATATTGGAGATCTACATTTGCGTCCATAAAGGGCTTCATAGGGTGGCATTCCAATGCTGGCATGATAACTGTTGTTGTAAGCAAACTCTACCAGGGGTAAATATTCGTCCCAACTTCCTTTGAAATCAATAGCACAAACACGTAACATATCCTCGATTGTCTGGATCGTTCTTTCACTTTGGCCATCCGTTTGGGGGTGATAAGCTGTACTCATATTCAGTCTTGTTTCCAAACATTCTTGAAAACTCTTCCAGAATCTTGAATTAAACCTTGGATCTCGATCAGATACGATAGACACTGGAACTCCATGACGAACTACAATTTCTTTTAGGTACATATGGACCAACTTGTCGAACAAAAATCTTTCATTTATAGGCAAAAAATGAGCTGACTTGGTAAGTCTATCTACTATAACCCAAATGGCATCATGATTAGCCCTTGTCCTTGGTAATCCAACTATGAAATCCATGGCAATATGTTCCCACTTCCACTCTGGAATCTCCAATGGCTGTAGCAATCCGCTTGGTCTCTGATGCTCTGCTTTAACTCTCTGACAGGTATAACATTTGCTAACCCATTCCGCAATTTCCCTCTTCATATCTGGCCACCAATAATTCTTCTTTAAATCTCTGTACATTTTGGTACTCCCTGGATGGATGGAATATCTTGAACTATGTGCTTCTTGTAAAATTTCATTCTTTAACTCCGTCACCGATGGAATCCAGATTCTAGATAAAAATCTCAGAATGCCTTGATCATCCTTCTGCGTGCATAATTCTTCACCTACTAAACGATTTATATCTTGATCCATTACATCTTCCTGACATTTCTTTATTTTCTCCAACAACTCCGGCTGGAAAGTCATACTGTACACTTTCGCTTCCTCAGGTTTGCAAACTCTAATTTCCAATTCCAATTTCTGAAATTCCTTATATATATCTTCAGGTACTGATAACTCATTTAACTTTTCCTTTCGACTTAACGCGTCTGCCACCACGTTCGCCTTACCGGGATGATAATTAATCGAGCAATCATAATCCTTGATCAATTCTAACCATCTCCTTTGCCTCATATTAAGTTCCTTCTGGGTAAATATATATTTCAAACTTTTGTGATCCGTGAAAATCTCACACTTTTCTCCATACAAATAATGTCTCCAAATCTTCAAAGCAAAAACTATAGCTGCTAGCTCCAAGTCATGAGTAGGATACTTTTGTTCGTGTGGTTTCAATTGCCTTGACGCATACGCAATCACCTTTTCGTGCTGCATTAAAACACATCCTAATCCTTTATGAGAAGCATCGCTATAAATTACGAAATTCCCTTGATCGTCTGGAAGTGACAAAACAGGTGCCGTGATTAATCTCCGCTTCAACTCCTGGAAACTTTCTTCGCACTTGTCATTCCATATAAACTTTTCATTCTTTCGTGTAAGCTTTGTCAATGGTGTTGCAATTCTTGAGAAATTCTGAACGAATCGTCGATAATATCCTGCCAATCCCAAGAAACTTCTTGCCTCAGTGGGTGTTCTCGGTCTTTCCCAATTCGTAATTGCCTCGATCTTTGCCGGGTCCACTTTGATCCCTTCATTACTGACTATGTATCCTAAGAACTGAACTTCCTGTAGCCAAAACTCACACTTCGACAATTTAGCATATAACTTCTTTTTCCTTAAAATCTCCAAAGTTGTCCTTAAATGTTCCGCATGATCCTCCTCCGTCTTTGAATAGATCAAAATATCATCTATAAATACTATAACAAACTTGTCCAAATATTCCTTGAAAATTCTGTTCATCAGGTCCATAAACGTTGCTGGGGCGTTGGTCAATCCAAAAGACATCACTAAAAACTCGTAATGCCCATACCTTGTTCTGAAAGCTGTCTTTGGTATATCTTCTGGTTTGATCTTCAGTTGATGATATCCCGATCTTAAATCGATCTTGGAGAAATACTTGGCTCCCTTTAATTTGTCAAACAAATCATCGATTCTGGGTAACGGATACTTGTTCTTGATTGTCAGCTTGTTGAGCTCCCTATAGTCGATGCACAGTCTCATGCTTCCATCCTTCTTCTTGACAAATAATACCGGTGCACCCCACGGGAATACACTGGGTCTAATTACTCCTTTCTCTAACAGCTCTTGCAATTGCTTTGCTAACTCTTTCATCTTAACGGGCGCCATTCTATACGGGGCCTTGGATACTGGTTCGGTTCCAGGTGCTAAGTCGATTGCAAATTCAATTTCTCTATCTGGAGGAAGTCCTAGTAACTTGTCGGGAAATACGTCTGGAAATTCATTTACAACTGGAATATCTTCAAGTTTTGCTGGCTCCTGACTTCTGTCGATCACATATGCTACGAAATACTCACATCCTTGTCGTAGTAACTTCTTGGCTTGAATCATCGTTAAGAACTTCTTTACCTGCTTCTGTCCCTTGAACATTACTGTTCTTTTGTCTGGCATTTTCACCATTACTTTCTTATTTCGACAATCTATCTGAGCATCATGCTTAGATAACCAATCCATCCCTAATATAACGTCAAATTCTCCTAACTTAAACGGTATCAAATCTACACAAAACTTACTACCAGAAATCTCAATCTCACAATTCCCACAAACTTGGTTAACAGTTACACGTTCTTGATTTGCTAATTCCACAGTCATTATTTCATTTAAATACCCAACTGGACAATTTAACTTACTAACAAAATCTTGTGAAACAAACGATCGAGTTGCTCCCGAATCTATTAACACTTTGGCACATAAAGAATTCACATTAAGCATACCTGTCACGACATCCGCATCCTGGATCGCATCCTTCACCGACATGTCAAAAACTCTAGCTCTCGGAGTCTCATTCATTGTTGGGGTAGATCCCATAATCCTTAATGCATTACTGACTGGGGCTGGTGTCTTGCAATCCCTGGCCATATGTCCTGGCTTCCCACATTTAAAGCATGTAAATCCAATGACTGGAACCTTCACTGCTGGATTCCGGATAGGCTGATCCTTATTTGCTGGCTCTCTTGCTGGCTGATTTCGGCACTCCCTCGAGTAGTGCCCTTTCTGGTTGCATTTAAAACATACCACATTCAACTTGTTACAAACTCCTCCATGCTTCTTTCCACATACTTGACAATCTGGAAAAGTTAATCTCAACTGATTCGGCTGATTCACATTAGCTGAACGATTGCCCTGGCCTCCGTCTCCTGCATTTTGTCTTCTAAAATTAAAATTTCTCCCTGGCTGAAACTTGCCCTTCTTAAAATTTGGAAACTTCCCTGTTTGTGACTGACCTTCACTTCCCTCAACTTTCCTTTTCTTGCTTTCCTTTTCTTTCTGGAACATCTCACTCTCTGTCTCTGCGATCATAGCTTTCTGTACAACCCCGGTATAGGTATCCAATTCAAAAATGGCTACCTTCCCTTTGATCCATGGTTTCAAACCTTGCTAGAATCTTTTAGCTTTCTTCCTATCAGTATCAACATACGACGGCACATACCTTGACAATTCCTCAAATTTACCCTCATAATCTGTTACCGACATATTCCCTTGCTTTAACTCTAAAAACTTCAGCTCCATTTGATCCTGAATAAACTGAGGAAAATACTTTTCTAAAAACAATTCCTTGAACCTTTCCCAACTAATAACATCTGTGCCTTCCAATGTCTTCACCATTTCCCACCAATAGGTGGCCTCATTCTTCAGATAGTAACTTGCAAACTCAACCTTCTGTTCCTCTTTCACTTTCACTAAGGCAAATGCCTTTTCTATTTTTTTAACCAAACATTTGCTTCAATTGGCTCTAAGGAACCCTTGAATTCTGGTGTGTTTATTGCCTGAAAAGTTTTGAAAGTTACCTGGGGATTGGTCTGTCTTTGTTGTTGTTGTACCAGGTGAACTGTTTGTTGGGCCAAGATTTGAAGAATCTGGGCTATTGCTGTGTCCATGGGTCCTGGGTTCAGATTCTGGGTTGTATCATCTTGGTTATTATTGTTGTTGGTTTCTTCATTTTGGGTGTTGGTGCGGGTATTTCTTCTGGGAGGCATTCTCTGTAAAGAATCAATCAACTTATTTAGCTTTTGAATCAATCTTTTATATAAAAGAATAGTTTTGCAAAACAGAAATATTTCTTTTTGAAAATAGTTGTGACTAAATAAATTGCATGCTTCTTTACAGAATATAAACAGTTATGGAAAACAGGGCACATGGTATCACAGGGTATAACTGGTGCAATAAAATAAATGACAGTGCTGGAAAGGAAAAAGGTACTGATATATATAGATCAAAAGTTTTAGGGTAGTACAAGCGTAAAGACGCTTCGAAAGTAAAAGCAAAAAGGGTACAACAACCTACTCACTAGTCAGCATAGCTAGTCTATAAATACAACTCAAAAGTCTACTGATACACACTACACACTACTGTACATACTATATAACCATAACAACACTGCTCAGAATCTCCATCTCTGAATCTCTGGCTCATGACAAGTCTGGACCTCCAATCTCCTCAAGCTCTTCTAGAACCCATTTAGCCCACTCTACTAAGAAATCAGGGGTGATGTCCTCATGTGTAGCCTCAGCAATCCTCACTGCATCTGTCCTACGAAACGCCTGGAGCCTCTCTCTAAGTCGCCTCTCACCACTCCCCATCTCTCTGGTACGCATAATATGTAGTAACTCCTGAATCTGACCCTGAAGGAATCGCTACTCCATAAGGCAAGCCTCAAACTGATGATATGGGACAGGATAGAAAGAGAACTGGAAAGGTACTCCTGTGACTGAATGACCGGTAAAACCTGAATCAGCAGGTGGGGGTCCTCTGACAGGTGGCCTCACGCCTGGAGGTGGAATAGCCTGCAGTGGTACGGGCTGCAACACAGATGGAGGTAGAATAACCAATGCTGGTGGAATAACAGGACGTGGATCCGAAGACGGCACTCCAACTGAATGCTCTGAGTGATCAGCTGATATGGGAATAAAAGAGTCGGCCATCACTGCTATCTAAAATCATATCGTAATATAAGAATCTCGTACCACGACGCAAACTATACTAATATCAGTTATACCAAAACACTCAACCTCTCAACGTTCTATCATCCTATGCCTTACTTCTAATCCTAACCCTCTACCCATTCCCGTTAACCTAGGCTTGTGTCAGTGACTTATAACTTGTAGCTCTGATACCAAAACTGTGGCGCCCTCCAAACCTGGGTCAGAAGTTTGGGGTCCACACACACACTTTAATTATACCCTGCTTATAACAATAATAAAGATAATAATAATATATGCAATGACCCTACTTACCAACCACCACGGACTGCAACAGGTTAAAGTATGCACACAAGCCAAACACACTAATATATTACAAACCGTTCAAATCCCAACTATTTCAAATTCAAACTGAGTATTAAACATTATTACAAACTTTTACAAACTTAAATTATTCCAAAAGAAGCCTACTAGCTCAGCTTTCTCAACCTGAACCCCTAGCTCTCGCGCTGGACTGGGGATCCTCTTTACCAACTGGTTCCTTTTTAACTGGAAATAATATAAACAACATCGCACAAATGAGCTAACTAGCTCAGCAAGTCATAATGACAAAACTGAGAATAATGATCATCAGGTAAATATGATTATGATATCAAGTGAACAATGGATTATGATTTAGAATTGGATATTATACTTTTAATTTAAAAACCAAGGTTAGGCTGCTGATCAGTCACGCACTAACCCCGAGCAAGGCACACAGCTTTGCTCTAACTACTGGATCCAAGGCACACATTGGCCTAACTTGACCATTATATGGTCTGACCACGAATCTGGTCCACAATTTTATAAAAACAATCCAATTCTAACATAATAATAGAATATGCAATAATAAACAATAACCGAAATCATTAACAACAATAAATGTTTAACAATGAAAGGGTTTCACTCCTTGTAAGGATCAATAAGGCAATTTAAAAGCTTGGATGCTGGGTAATGAAAGAATTGGATAACAAAGGAATCAACATTTCAGGGTTTCAAAGATTTAGGCTTTCAAAGCATAGGATACAATGATTGAATGTACAAGTAATTCAGTTCAGTGTTTGGGATTTTGTTTGCATGTATTTGTGGAGTAGTATCGTAGATTTGTGGTTCTTGTTTGGGTATACAATAATCAATGGATTAGAAAGAATATGATTCATGGCTCAAGAACAATAACTGAAATCAGGATTTAGGTTTCTGTACTTCAAAGCACTTGCAATATCACAGGATTATCAAGTACTACAATATCTCGAGAAAGTTCAGAACACTTGCCTGGTATTAGCTTACTATACTGCACTCGCTTCCAATCACAATCGTCTTACTCCTCAACTACCTGTTTCCCTTTCCTACGCCTTGCCTCTTCTGCTCACATAATATAAGCATCTATCAATAATTTACTCATGGAATTCTATTCAACACATACTTCTATCTACCCTTCATTTTACCCAAATCCGATTAACGGATTGAAAGTTATGCAATAATCAAGTAAACACCGAATATATAGACCGATAGTCAATTAACAAGTCACATATAGCACATAATACATCACGTAATCAATGATATATTATTTATAAAGAAGTCTCGGGTCATAAATAGGCTTTCTGGTATTTAAAATGATTTTTAAAACATTTTTCGGAATTAAAACGGGTCGTTGGATCAATTTCGGGTTAATAAACAGGGTTCGGTTGGCCCATTCTGGCTCCGAAATAATTTTAGAATAATTATCGAGCCTTGGAAATAATTTAGAATAATATTTTAAAGCTCGAAACTATTTTTTAGAATTTTTAAATCATTTTTAAATAATTAAATCTAATTAAATAACTAATTAAAATCAATTAATAATTAATTAAATCAATTAATCAATTAATTTTCGAATTAATTGACCAATTAATCAATTATAAATTAACTGAAATTAATTAACTAATTAATTTAGATTTATTTGTGAATTAAAAATAATTTTCAGAATTAAAATAATAATTTTTAGAATTTTCAGAAATTAAAAATGAATTTTTATAATAAAAATAAATAGGAAATATGATTTTTAAACATTTTATAAATAGGAATCCTAAATTTGCAAAGTCTGGAAACTTCAGGGACCTCACTGCATCGTTATCAAAAGTTGGGGTACTAAACTGCAATTTTTACACCCCGTCGCCGGAAAACACAGAGGTGGCCGGAGAACACGTTCCCGGCGTCCTCACCCCACCAACACCTCCAAATCACATCTACACAACACCAGGAATACAACCATGCAATCAATTCATCCTAACAATCCCTGAGTTGGCCGGAATTTGGCCGTGAAATTTCCCAGTTTCCGGCGAACATCGGAAAACTTCAAAACACAACTCCCTTCTCTACAGACCTCGTTGGTTCATGAAACTTATACGACTAGATTGCAAATTTCACAGAGAACACAACCCACTATAACACAACATCAATCTATCACAGAATAAGAAACCCCCAAATTTCAATTAAGAACATTCATACGGGTTATAAACCCTAATTTTGAAATTCGAAAATCAAACTCAAATTTGAACATGTTATTGAACTCCAAATCAGACGTATGACATATGAAAATCATCAGGAAAACAAGCTCTACAACATGCAATCATCAAATCATACAAACAATCATCCGAACAAAAATTCATATTTTTAATAAAATAAATTCGAAAATAAATAAATTTTTAGAAAAATAACCTTGATTTCTGCAGTGAAACAAAGCTCAGAATCTGATAGAACACCTCAAATCCTTCGTTTTGGTTACTCAAGCTTTGAAAACAGAGATCGGTAACGCCTTCGTTTTGCTGTTTGATTCTTAGAACAGCTTTAGGAAATTAGGGCTTTTCTCTGAAAATTATATAATTAACTATCTGCAAATGATTTTGATACGAAATAAAATACGGTAAAAGGCTATTTATATTTACGAAAAATTAGTATCCCGTTGGATCATTCCGGATATAAAACGGTACGTTTATTTGTAAAAACTGATCCAAACGGTATCGGTTTTCGGGATAATTATCCAAATCAGTACAATTTGTACTGCGGTCTTGGTCTCAGTGCCTGGTTACACGTATTACGAAGTGATAATTGTGATAGTTTAATAAAAAGCTCCCGTTTATTGAAAATACGGGTTTTATTGATTTACCGAAACGAATATTGTATCGAAATTGTTGCGCCGGGACCCACGCAGGACAAACTGTACACCGGATCGAAAAAGTCGAAACATGGAAAATGCTCGGAATATTACAATTAGGTTAGGAAGGAGTTCTCGGAAGAGTTTCGGGTTCCAAAAACGTAACAACGGTTGACGTCGGTTGGTTCCCGTTTTTATAAAATAGATTTTAATTACCCGGAAAAAGATTTTAGAAATTTCATATGATTCTTATAAATCCATAAATCAATATAAAAATAATTAGGAAGATATAACAATTATCTATATTTTATTTTGGACATATAAAAATTAAAATACTCAATTAATATTATTTTTGAATATTCAAGTACAGATAACACTTAACAATTAACTCACAGAATAGATACTGTGCACACATAATAATATCAAAAATAATTACACGATATATCCCGGATATTACACAAATGCTACATCTTAAGGAATCAATCTGATCACAAAGGGAAGTTTGATGTAAAGGCTGATGAAGGAATATTTGTTGGTTATTCTGCTGGAAAATCATATAGGGTCTACAATCTAAGAACCAACATTGTCATGGAATCTGTGCATGTTGTGTTTGATGATAAAAAGATTGATGGACTAACAGATGAGGGACATCATGAAGGACTCAAATTTGACAATATTGAGATATATTGTGATGATAGTGAAGATGAGAATGATGAAGAAGGCATCTCAAGAAGAATTCAAAATATGTCTTTGGATAATGCACAGAATGCTGCATCCGTTGAAAGTCATAATTCAGCTTCCATTGAAAGAAGCAATGCAGCATCCGTTGAAAGACAAAGTGCATCATCCGTTGAAGTTCATAATGAAGCATCTGTTGATCACAGTCTGTCAACGGATAATCAATTCACTTCATCAGTTGATAGAGCTCCCAATTTCTTTCAAAGGATCAGCAACTCAGGGGGAGTTTCAACCAATCAACATTCTATCTCACATCATGACAATACTGAGGCAACCTCATCTAGAGCTAATCTACCACCTCAAAGGAAATGGACCAAGAATCACCCTTTTGAACTGATCATTGGTGATGCTACATCTAAAGTGCAAACTAGAAGGGCTACTCAAGATGAATGTCTGTATAGTAGCTTTCTATCACAGGAGGAACCTAAGAGAGTAGAAGAAGCTCTATTGGATCCAGATTGGATTTTAGTAATGCAAGAGGAGCTAAACCAATTTGAGAGGAACAAAGTATGGAAGCTGGTACCCAAGCCAAAGAACAAGAGTTCTATTGACACAAAATGGGTATTCAGAAACAAGATGGATGAAAATGGCATTGTCATAAGGAATAAAGCCAGATTGGTTGCTAAAGGCTATTCTCAACAAGAGGGAATAGATTTTGATGAAACATTTGCTCCAGTTGCCAGACTTGAGGCTATCAGAATCTTTCTAGCCTATGCAGCCCATGCCAATTTCAAAGTCTATCAAATGGATGTCAAGAGTGCATTTCTAAATGGGGAATTGGAGGAAGAAGTTTATGTAAGCCAACCTCCAGGGTTTGAAGATCCAAACTTTCCAGACTATGTGTATTATCTGTTGAAAGCACTATATTGACTAAAGCAAGCACCTAGAGCCTGGTATGAGACTTTGTCAAAATTCCTTCTAGATAATCACTTCACAAGAGGTACTGTTGACAAAACTCTTTTTTTTAGAAATGTTAATGGCTCTACAATACTTGTTCAAATTTATGTAGATGATATTATATTTGGATCTACAGATGATAAGCTTTGTAAAAAGTTTGTTAAGTTAATGC
Source organism: Apium graveolens (assembly GCF_009905375.1). Taxonomy (NCBI): domain Eukaryota; kingdom Viridiplantae; phylum Streptophyta; class Magnoliopsida; order Apiales; family Apiaceae; genus Apium; species Apium graveolens. The sequence goes on along the minus strand of NC_133654.1, from coordinate 15,400,223 downwards.
AAAGTAAATATGAAATGAGCATGATGGGAGAGCTAACTTATTTTCTTGGTTTACAAGTTAAACAAGTTAGTAGTGGAATTTTCATTAGTCAAACTAAATATATTTATGATCTTTTAAAGAAGTTTGACTTAATGGACTGTTCATCTGCAAAAACTCTCATGGCCACTGCCACCAAGCTTGAATTAAACAAGGCTGAAAAGTCTGTGGACATTTCAAGTTATAGAGGCATGGTTGGCTTACTTTTATATTTAACTGCTAGTAGACCTGATATAATATTTTCTACATGTCTCTGTGCTAGATTTCAAGCTGACCCTAAAAAATCTCACTTAGTGGCTATTAAAAGAATCTTCAGATATCTTAAAGGGACTCCAAATCTAGGAATTTGGTACCCTAGAGAGTCTGCTTTTGATCTAATTGGCTACTCAGATGCACATTATGCAGGCTACAAAGTAGACAAGAAAAGCACAACTGGCACTTGTCAATTTCTAGGGAACAAGCTTGTGTCATGGTTCAGCAAGAAGCAAAATTCTGTTTCTACATCAACAGCTGAAGCTGAGTACATTGCTGCTGGTAGTTGCTGTGCACGGATACTATGGATGAGGAATCAACTATTTGACTTTGGACTAACTGTTGACAAAATTCCTATATTCTGTGAGAACACAAGTGTCATTGCCATTACTGAAAATCCAGTGCAGCACTCAAGAACCAAGCACATTGACATCAAGTACCACTTCATTAGGGAACATGTGATGAAAGGTACAGTGGAACTTCATTTTGTTCCAAGTGAAAAGCAGATTGCAGACATATTTACCAAGCCACTTGATGAATCAACATTCACAAGATTAGTAAGTGAGCTAGGTATGCTTAATTATTCATAAATTTATGTCCTCTATATAATCTGCCTTGTAGCCTGAAATGAATTTGCTGCAAGAACAAAGTTGGCTTTAAGTAAGACTTATTCTATCAACGGATATTCCCTATCCGTTGAAAGCCAAAATTGTTCTATCAACGGATGTTCATTATCCGTTGAAAGACAAATACATTTCTGGTAATTTTATCCCTCAACGGATAAAATAGTGTTGATCATCAACGGATAACTATTAACCTTATCCGTTGAAGTGTCACATCAGTTACTTTAAGTGAGTCACAGCCGTTGATTCTTTTACTTAACCGTTGATACAGATATACACTGTTGTATATATTTGTATTAAAGGCAGTTTTCAGAATTTCTACAGTTTTCTTTATTTTTAAACGGCTGTAATTTATTTAAAAGTATCATTTAATCATTTTATTTACGTTTTAATTCAAGAAAGTATAAAAGCCCATTGAATTCTAATTTTCACTTTACGCTTTCTTGCAATTTTGATTCTCCTTCTCTCCCAAAATTCTCAAGTTTTTCTCTGCAACCTCTACTCACAACAATGGCACCAGTAGTCAAAATTATGTCTCAATCTGGATTTGTTTATGAAAAGAATAATTTTGTAGCTTGGTTGAAAAGAATGAAGCTCATTCTGATTATCACAAGATGATGGACTTCACCAAAAACTGCAAACTAAGCTATGCAATGCTGGAAGCCCCAACCATCTACTGTGAGGTGATTGAGGAGATTTGGACAACTGCAGAGTTCAACTCCACAGATATGACTATTGCCTTCTCTCTCAAAGGTAAGGATTATTGCATTAACTGTGATGATATACAGTCTTACTTTAAGTTACCTGAGAATAATGTCATGACACCACACACTGATAAAGATGTATCTGCTATGTTAGATTCCATAGGCTATGCTTTTAATTCTGCTAGTTTAGGTAGTATTAGAAGGAAGGGCCTTAGAAAAGAATGGAGTTTTCTTGGAGATGCCTTTATCAAGGTTTTCTCTGGGAAGATTAGCAATTTTGATGCCATAACTTCATCTCTTGTTAATATGCTCTATATGCTAGTTTCTGATAGGTACTTTAATTTTAGCAACTGTGTCATGCTAGAATTAGGTTCCAGATTAGGTAACAAAGCTAATAGACCACATAACATCTACTATGCTAGATTCTTTATGTTATTGGCTAACCATATTGCTGAAGGATTGGTTATATCAAATGAGAACAATAAACTCAAATGCTGGGCACAAGAGAAAAGGGTCCTTCAAGACCTTTTGAGAATGAACCTCAACAGCCAGGTGTCATTGGTATATTTTCCAATCATGAATGCACCACAGGTAAGTGAGGTAAACACTTCTATAACTCCTACTGTTTCCCACCCCATTGTTTCTTTGCCTTCCAGTGTGGCAATGGAATTTGTGTCTTTGTCCAAACAGGTTCCTACCAAAGCCACCAAAACTAAAATTTCAAAACACAAGTCAAAGAAAACCACCTTTGTTGTCTCTCAATAGACAACAGTTGTAACAACTACCATAAACCCTGAAGGGAGTGAACAGGGTGTGAGTGGTGAGGGGAGGGGTGAACATCAAGAAACCCCCCAGGATAAGGTGGGAGAGGTGAGTGGTACCTCATCCAGCCAAGCCACAGTCTCTCAAAAGACTGTGGTGGTTCAAAAGGAGTCAAACACATCCCTAGTTGCATCCTCCCAAAAGGGTACAACTATTGAAAATAGTCCCCAACCAGGGACACAGAACAAAAGAGGGAAGGACACTGCAGCCACACATTCACCAATCAAAGCCTTTTCAAGGAAGAAGAAGGCCAAGACCCTAGTTTCCACACAAGGGGCACACACAGCACAGATACATCCACCTGTATCTTTGCCTTCTCAAATTCAGCTTGATGTGATTCCAGCAAATGTGGAGTCACAACCCCATTCTCTCATAATAGAAACACATCAATCATCAAACTCTCCATCACCCTCTCTGGATGTGGATATGATATTCACATCAATTCCTGATTCTCCCTCATTAAAACTCAGGGAGGAGCCCCACTCAAAACCTGATGATCATCATATTTTAGATGATTTGTTGGATCATCAGCCAATTCTTTCAGATATAGTTGAAGAATCTGTGTCACCTCACTTAAAATCAATTTACACAGATTCAACAATTATGTCATTTTCTATATCTACATCTTTTCCTTCTTCAACGGATATCTCTTATCCGTTGACAAGTGGTTGTTCTTCGACGGATAAGCTTAACAGCAGTTATCCGTTGATACCATCAGTTTCCACTTCAACGGATACTCCCTATCCGTTGATGGTCTCTACACATATAACAGAAACAATTCCAACTGTAGAGGACATGGTTACTGTACAATCACTTTTAGGTTTGAGGGAAGGGAGTGATAATTTGAGTGAGAGGCTGGGTTGCTCCCAGGCAAAAGGAGAGGTTGAGAGTCACCATATGCATGCTATTTCTTCCAGCATGGTAAAAGTGAGTGAAGGGAGTGCCACCTTGAGGGTGAGGGTGTGAGGGTGTGTGTGAGCCAGGGGGAGCCCCTGATGCAAGAAAATAGAGAAAATGAGAGAAAGGCAGGTACAGAAGCTATAAGGGTGGATCCAACCATTGCTAGTGAGTCAATGATAGTGGATGATGCAGAAAAGGAAAGACAATTTCAGCAACATTACAAAGATGTAATTGATAACATTTCCTTGGATGCTGACACTTTTACTCACCCTGTTCCAGCCTATCAATTATTGGCTGCTCAGGGCAATGTGGAGGCAGAACAGACTTTGCACATTGTACACACTTCAGGATCTCTTCTCAGAGACAAAGCTGCTGTTAACAGGCTGCCTTCTCAAGCTGGTGAGCCATCTGAAGAATTTGGAGTAAATTCTAATGATGATGACTCTGATTCTTTGGATGAGAGCATGAACTTAGGGGGAGAAGCAGGCCCAAGTTCTGTTCCAGATCTCCCTGATTGGGCATGGGCAAAGGCATCTACACCAGGAGAGTTTGGTGTCACTTTGGTCAGGCAAGTAATGACTATTCAGAAGGCCCTTCAGGAGACTATAGATGCTGGTACTAAGGCAATTCTTCAAACTCATCTAGACTCTCTGCATCTCTTACAGTTGCAGCATTTCAAACAGAATCTAAGTGTGGATGAACCCAAGCAGGACATTGCTGATCTGAAATCCTACAATGCTGAGAAGTTGGATTCAGTCATGCCTTATGGTACTATGCAAGATTTGTTGGGGAGACTGAGGAAAGCATCTGATGCTGACAAGAGGGTGGCCAGGTTGGAAGACAGAGTTCAGATCATTGAAGACTCTATGGTCACCATTCTTCAGAATCAACAAACTCAGACAAATCTACTAATGCAGCTGGCAAAAGCACAAGGCTTGACCCCTACCCTTGATGATAACAAAAAGGGGGAGAATAAAGGGGAAGGGGAAGGAGAGCCATCAACAACAGTTCAAATATCTCAAGTGCTAGTTCCTGCCATCACCACTTCTCCAACTATTCAAATCAAAGGAAAGCTTGATGGAATTGATCTAATCCAGATAGCAGCAGCTGAATTGCAAGTCAAAGAGCAAAGGAGGAAAATTGATGAAAAGATGCAACAAATTTTTTGTTCTACAACTTCTAAATCACAATCTGTGAAGCATAGCACAAAGGTGGAACCAATTATTATGGAGCTCAAGCCAGTAAGGAGGAATAAGGTTGGAGAGACTTCTTCCAAGAATCTGAAACCTATGGTTCTCAAGCCCAACAACATATCCAATAAGGACTCTACAAAGAATCCTCTAAGCCTTGCTCAGATGAAAGAAGTGGATTTTCCTCTTCCAAAGCCTGATGAAGACAAGGTTTTGGGTGGAAGTATCACAAAGCACAAAGAGACCATGTATGTGGTTGTAAGGAGGAACATGGCTATTATCTTTAGAGAGGGAAAGAGCATCTGTGTGATGCAAGGACATCCCAAATTCTCAATAGCCAAGAGGGAAGAAACCAGAAGGTTGAAGGAAGAAGCCAAAAGGCTAAAGGCTGACAAAAGAGCACAAGCAAAGCTTGAAAAACAGCTAAAGTCAAGTCAAGCTGAAGAAAAGAAAGAAATTGAAGACAAAAGTGAAGATGAAGGTATGGGGGACATGGTTGATAATGATATGGAAGAAAGAAGTAAGGAAAGAGAGGAATGGAAGAAAGGGAACAGAAAGAAGGCCAATACAAAGAGAAAGATGGTAGATGAGACTGAAGAAACCCAATCAAAATCCAAACCACTACCTTCTATTCCTGAACCCATTGTGCCTGACCCCTTCAAAAACATTCATGGTGAAATAATCATTCCTAAGGAGGAACCAATTGATTGGGACACCATCAAATTGCCCACCTTCTTAACCTCTTCTCCACCATCAAAGAAGTAGAAAAGAAGAATCAAATCAACACCCTCTAAAACCTCAATCAAATTCACTCAGAAGCCTAAGCATAAGCCACAAGCCTCTAAGGATGATTGTGTTCACATTTGTGACATAAAAGAATTTTCAGACATTGAACTCTATCTGGATGAGCTGGAGGAAGTAAGGGGAATAGCTGCCTACAGACAGCGACCAGAAAGACTAGTGTTCAAATACAAAGGAAGTGGGGAAAGAACTTGGCCTCTCTACAGGATTCTGAATGAAGGCTACTCTACCTTGGTTAGAGTCTACTCAGCCATACAAAGGGATTCTGGCTTTACCAGGACTGCCAAGACTGAGATTCTCAACAAGATTGCCAACATAAGGAAAACTTGGTGGGAGCCCAATGCCTTGCCTAGAACATTACTCATTCAAGAAAGAGGAATTACAGTTCACAAATCACCTCATTGGTTGATGGAGTTCAGAGACAACAAAGGAGTCAGAAGATTTTTCAGACTTGAAGATCAGCTCAAGATTGCCAGTAATGAAACTCTCAAGGATATGCAATCTAAGTTGGACATCAATGAAGAAGATGAAGCTGAGTTCTACAGACAACTTCAACTTCAAATAGAGGAGAATGACAGGAGGCTAGGAAAGAAAACAAGGGATCAAAGGAAAAGAAATTAATCTAATAAACCTAATAAACCTATAGTACATAATTTGTTATATTACTGAATTTCATAAACCTAATAAACCAAGGGGATTTTAACCTTGTGGTGGCGAAATCTAAAATTCGGGATTAATCAATTAAAAACTTCATTTATTTAAAGTTATTACTGTTTATTGAATATTGACAAGTAAAAATTACTCTTATTAACACGCAAATGAATTTATAGTCTCTCACTAAATAAATTTATCATAATAAAATATAAGAAATGACAGGTGAGATAAATATTCACAATTACAAACATCAACATGCACATATATTGTAGTGCGCCATTATCTTATTCACGTTAAGGGTTTCATTTTCATTCAAGTTTGATGATATATTGTGCCTAAAAATTAATTCTCCTCTTACGTGGAGTTTTTTAATTTTATTTTCCGGCAACAATGACAAAAACCGTGTAAACTAAAGACGCATATGGTTTCTCACATCACGATTTTTCCGCATCATGCATATTTAATGTGTTCCCCGATATTGCTTTCCCATTTAAGTTTCAGGTTAAATTTGAAAATAAAACACAGGTCTCGCAACATACTAAATTTGTTTTTGGGTGTGGTTGCATAAAATTTGCAGCAAGCAGCTGAATAGGAATTCGTAATGCACCAAGTGTGATAGTAAAGTAGTTGACCTGCATATAATTAATTAAATGTTTTGGAAAAACATTTTATGCACTTACTCCAACAGTTTATTATTTTTTATTTTTCGAGAGAAAAGTTAATTTGTATGTACTTTAACAATTCATATTCATATCTTATTCCACGCTCTACAGCATTTCTTACATTAGTAGTTTATATGTACCTGGAGTTCCGTACCACCTCGAGATATTTTTCGGTAGATGTGCCGAACTCATCCATATAAACAAGGTCAGATAGATTGTTCATTCATACCTTTCTCGACCTTTTGGCTAAGATCAAGTGTAGTATCTGTTCTTTTCAGTTTAATATCTGATATGTGGGCCAATTGTTCACATGATATTAAATTAATATTTTTTATAGGGGAAGATCCTAACAATAGCTTGCTATTGAGGTATTCATGCGTCGCCTAAGTGTTGCACTACAGCTCGAGCCTGGCGCTCCCCCGCCAAATCAAAGAATTAATAAATTTTTTAAAGCACATGTACTCTTTGCCGGAGAAAAAAATCGTTATTCTGATTTTTTCCGGATGAAAGTTTAAAACTACGTCGATATATTTCAAATATAATTCAACTTAATGTAACAATTTACAACTAATGCCCCAATTTAACCTTTTTAATATAATTTCAATTTCACCGTTTATAATAGAATGCACGATAATAAATAATAAAGTTCTGATTTTCCATATTCAAGTACAAAGATTGTACCTCATTTCGATCCATGTTCAACGAACCGAGTTATTTAGGTCACCCAAAGCTATTTTCACTCATTGGCCGCAAACTGCATAAAGGTACTGGTGGTGTAAGAAATTACGTTTGGAGATATACATATTCCGTGTTTTTTATTTAAGACAAATAACTCCCAAATTTTAAATTACATGTCAATCGCACTACGAAATTATAGTCAAATACATCATCACAAGATTTACACTATCATTGATAACAAAAGTTTGCTCTGAGAACTTCCCACATCGACCGATCTAAGGTAAAATATTCCAACAACGCTATGAATAGAGATATACGGCCTACATAAAAACTTACTTACCTGGATGGGGTCAATGGGCAATCAGTAAGGTCGGTTGCCTAGGGAAGTGACGTACATTGCACTTTGGATGGGTTCTTGCCTAAGGTCTACCCAAGTGGTGGAGCCTACATCATAATATTTGTTAGGGGGCTCGGCCTCGCCAACTATAGTACATAATTTGTTATATTACTGAATTTCATAAACCTGGTAAACCAACGGGATTTTAAACTTGGGGTGGCAAAATCTAAAATTCGGGATTAATCAATTAAAAACTTCATTTATTTAAAGTTATTACTATTTATTGAATATTTGCAAGTAAAAATTACTCTTATTAACACACAAACGAATTTGTAGTCTCTCACTAAATAAATTCATCATAATATAATATAAGAAATGATATGTGAGGTGAATATTCACAATTACAAATATGAACATACACATATATTGTTTTGCGCCATTATCATGTTCACATTAAGGGTTTCGTTTTCTTTTAAATTTTTTGCACTTACCATAACAGTTTATTATTTTTTATTTTTCGAGGGAAAAGTCAATTTTTATGTACTCAGACAATTCTTATCCATATTTTATTCCATGTTTTACAACATTGCTTACATTAGTGGTTTATATGAACATGGAGTTTTGTACTACCTCGAGATACTTTCGGTAGATCTGCCGAACTCATCCTTATAAACAAGGTCAGATAGCTTGTTCATTCATATCTTTCTCGTCCTTTTGGCTAAGATTAAGTGTGTATTTGTTCTTATCAGTTTAATATCTTATATGTGGGTCAATGGTCATCTTGATTTTAAAATACTTATTTTAACGGTGAAGTTCCAAACTATATCTTGTAATTGAGGTCTTCGTCTCTTAAGTGTTGCATTCTCATCAAATCAAAGAATAAATATTTTTTTTATTAACACTTTTAATCTCCTAGATGGAGAAAAACCTCGCTAATCCGAATAGTTTTTAAATGAAACAAATTCGGACAAGCCTAAAACGTCTCGAAAAAGTCAAAATAAAAATAGTTTTAGGTCCACAATTAACAGATCTATATACATATGCATCAACGAAGTCGAAAAATGGGCTGAATTTAAGGTTTTCTGGTCAAAACTTAAAAATTCCAGCGAACATTAAACTCCGGCCACCGGAAATTTGAAATTACACCAATCGTAAAATCTGAGGTTAGAAATAGGTAGAGATTGATTTGGGCTTCAATTTGGTTACTAGAACTTGTGATTTGGAGGTGACTAACACTTTCAACCGGACTTTCGGCTCTCAGAACAGTTCAAGAACTCAGGAAATGGCGCGCGCCACGTCGGCGAAATGTAACATCTATTACTAATCCAGTAACGGAATGACTTGAAGCTGGAAAAATTGAAAGTTAAATGATCTGAAGTACAAAATCTTTATTTCAGGGACCAAACAATAAAACAACAATAGTTAAAGGACCATTCAATTATTTTCCCTAAATTTAAAAAAAGGCTTGGTAAATTCGTCCGAAATCTAATTTATTTCCAATATTATCATTTATCTTTGGCCAATAAAATTTATCATTCATCATACAAGCAAGCTATAAGAGCAAGTCCAACAGTCTCTTAATAGGTTCCTTATAAATATTATAAAATATTAACTCTTAGTAATTTAAAACATGATTTTGAATTTGGACTCCAACAATGATCCTTATCTTCATTCCTAATTATTATTATAATAATAAATTTGAATGAGATATGAAAGGAAGAGAGAGAAAATGACTAAAACGAAGAGAGAAAAATCAATTTTTTATTGATAAAAATGAAATAAGGAATGAATTGTGGTTCCTTAAAGATAAGGTATGAGAGATATGTGTTAGTGATATAAGGAACCCCTAAGACATTGTTGGAGTGCAATTTTTTATCATATTTTTTATATTTGGAGTTAGAGCATGTTTTAAGGGATTTGTTGGACTAGCTCTAACATAAATTAACCCTAGATGGTCTCTGGTGATTTATCATAACATGTACATGCAGAGTTTCCTATGTTTGTGTTTGATTTAGCAGTATGTATCCAAAGCTCTAAGAAGTGAGTACTATGGAATATTGTCAATGCAGTCTCTATTTGTATTAATTTTTATGAAGTTTTGAAACTTAGTGCCCGTTTGGAAAATCTTAAAATAAGTAATTTAGACTTAAATCGAATAAGTGACTGATAAGTGATAAGTTGATAAATGCTTATAAGTTATATAAGTGTTTGGATAATTTAACTTATAAGTTAGAATTTTTTTTTATTTAAGTTAAATTGATATTAAAAAAATATATATTTTAAAAATAAAATTGATAAAAAATAAAAAATTAGTTAAAAAAAGTATGTCGTTACTAACATTCAACTTATCAGCTTATAAGTTAAGTTGTAAATTCAACTTATAAGTTGGGCCGACAAACACTCGTCGGACTTATAAGTCAATAAGCCAACTTAACTGATTTGCCAAACAGACTCTTAACAAAAGCTTGGGGCTCTTTCTGTCAACGACGTGGAAGGCGCTTTCTGTCAACTAGGGGTGTACAGACGAACCGCTCAACCGCATCCAACCGCTCAACCGCTCGCAACCGAACCGCATTTTGCGGATAACCGCGGAACGCGGGTTGGTTGTGGATTTAAATTTTCAAAACCGCTCATTCGCGGTTTGGATGCGGTTTTAAAATCTTGAAAATCACAAAATTGCAACCGCAACTCGCAACATATATTTATAATAAAATATATTTCCAAAAATATAGTTGATATCATATATATTAATTAATATACACATTTATTAACTAATCTTATGTTAATGTTAAGACTTCGTTCTTAAGATTCACAATCATTATAAAATATATAACTAAACAAATGGAAAATGTAATCAACATGTAATTTTTTTTATCCTTTTCTTTTTTCTATTCTCTCACCTCCATATTTTTGTATGTTTTTAATATCCTTACTCCTCACGAGCATTAGTTTATATTTTATTTTTGAATGTAAATTTATCACGTAACTTAAACTTGAATTTATTAATATTCTGAATTTATTTTTTTACAAATTATTATAACAACGTGGAAGGCGTTTTGGCCAGTAAAATTGGGTCAAAAAACAATTCGCTAATTTAACTGAATTTTCTTTTCGTAAGCTAGGAGTGATACAAAATTTGGAACTAGATTGGAAGGGGCTGCGTGGACGAGCCAATAGACCTTACGCTCGCACCCCTCCCAAGTGCAATGAAGATCACTGACCCAGGCCATGAGCATTCTTCATCACCTATTAACCCCATCTAGGTATGTAAATTTTAAAGTAGGAACAATGTCTATATTTATAGGCAGGGAGTAGTGTTTGTTGCTCTATATTATCGATGTGGGAGACTTGTAACACATGCCTAGTACTTAGGCGGTACGTGACAATTCAAATTCAAGTAGGATTGTACTTGTGCCGTCCTTTTAAGATTTTGTATTAGTGTGCTAATATTAGAACATTCTACATGTTAGTGTTTTAAATCTAAAATGATTAGGCCTTCTAAATTGGGTAAATACTTTCATGATTTAAACGAAAAATAAAGTACAGCTATACTAAATTGAATAATATACTTAATACAAAATTTGTAACTGTTTTTTTTCTTCAATTTCAGGATAGTTTTAGTTAGATAATACTTTTTAAACTATCACTACTATAAAATCATCAAATTTTAATTTTTAGAACTCAAAATAGAGGCAAAATAAATTATATAAACCAATTATTATTTTTCATGTAATATTTATCTAGTAGCATTAAAATATCTTTATAACTTTAAGATTAATATATTTATAAATAATAAAAAGTGACATGAGAGATAAATTTAAAAAATGAAAAATAAAAAAATCGCATGTGAGTGATATATAATTAGCGTAACGGATCTTACCCAATATTTGGTTTGATAGTCATGACCCCGACAATAGAATAAGGATAGTTTGATGTTGTAATAAGACACGGTACTCGATCTAAAATAAAAAAATCTAATTTTTTAATGATTTAAACAAAAAATAAATAAATATGCTAAATTGAATATAATACTAAATGGTTTTTTTACGATTCAAACAAAAACAAGTAGTTATCCTAAGCTGAATATAATAATTAATAAAAAAAATCGTAAATGTCAGAAACCACATCAAGACATCCGGCCAGAGGAAAATTAGACCAGTTAGCTGAAAGATAATGTTAGAGTATGCAGAAAATAAGGAATGAATTTGACAAATGGAAGCCTTACTTGAACTAACCCTCAACCTACTACTGCGCTATAACTCAAGAAAAGAAAAGGAAGTGACTTAACTCATAGAACCCACGGGCGCGGAATAAATAATACAAACTAGTTATTATTTTCCGCCTAATATATCTATTAGGTCTAAAACATCAATATAACTTTAAAATTAATATTAATATATTTATAAATAATACATGGGCAATTGTCCTTCGAAACCACAAGATATATGTTGCTCATACATGTTACGATTTGCTTGCTGCACAATCTGACGCACATAGCAACATTAGGTGTACTTTTTGTATCCTAACATGATGTAATGAGCATTTCATTAGTGACCTGGGTACTATTTTCTCGTTCTGCTTGTTCAAACACTAGTAGTTAATGCTCTCGGCTCTATCAAGTATTTGTAACTCTCTATATATTGTCACTGTTTTAAAACACGAGTGATAACTTACTTTCAGACTGAAACATATTAGTGCCGGTCTTCTAAAACAGTGACAATATATAGAGATACATAATCCACCGGGCATTTTCTGAAACTGTACTAATCCATATTAGTGAAATACTACTATAACATTGAGAGTGTCAAAATTGGTCTTGAGATAGGTAGTTTAAAAAAATTCAGTCTCTGATGCAGATAAAACAATACTAGAATTACATTCGCCTTTCAAATCGCTCTCAAGGGAGTGCATTAGAAGAAATCAAAGTACAAAACCATTCTTTAATAAGCTTTCTGCTTTAGCATACAAAATCAAAAGTTTTTAACCATGCAGCGCCGTCCACCTTAACTAAGAATGGGAAATATACGAGCAACGTGCACCAAGGGGATGCTATCCGCAGTGTTCTTTTTCAGCTCTGGGTGGTTGAACTCATTAGAAGGTAAGACAATGAGTTGACTCTTGTCAATACCTTTCTCAAGGATCCAACCAGAAGTTGCCGCCTGATGCTCAATAAATTTGTCCAGAGCTAAGCCTTCAATGTTGATTGCCTGCAACATGCCCCATATTCATCAGTACTTTGACATGCAACAGAATTATCCGTTGGAAAATTAGTTTAAGAGTTCTATAAGATTGAGAAGGATATTTTGGCTACAGTTTTGATTGGAGAACTTTCTATTTATAAATATCAAATGCTTTAGGATAATTCACCATTATCAATTGTTCAGACTAATGTTGGTTAAGGGTGTAAATGTACTAGTTATAAAGAACATGACCTTTGTGCCGATCTTTTATCTAAAATTTCAATGTTTCTCCAATTTGGAAACAATCATAAAGTACATACATGCCATAAGTAATACAAAACAGGTCACTTAACCAAAAAAAAAATGAGACGGGTCAGATACCGAACCAAGCAAAGCATACCTCAGCAAGTATAGTTCTTGGAATCTTTCGGTAAGTCAGGGACAACACATGAATAGCATATTCTTGAATTGCTTGTTCAAAACCTGCATTACATATCATTAACCCATATTCTTAAATGTTTTAATATGAACAAACAAGTATACACTACAGTCGGTGGAAAATAAAAGAGCCAGCTTAAAAATTAACAAATGGAAAAAAAGGCCTATATATATTTTGTATATATAGAGTTCTGCTTTCTGGAGAGGGGGAGGGGTATAGATTCACGAATGCAATTACACTAGTTGGAAAGCTACAGCTATGTATTTCATTTTACCGGGCACAACTTCGACTATCTGGCGGTTCTTGGCTGCCTCATCCCAGAATTGACGAAATCTTGCAGTCTGCAAGTGAAGTGCGTAAATATCAGGACAGCGAGTAATAATATGCCAAACAAATGAGCTTTATGAATCGACCCACCATCAGCAGCATATGCGATTAAGGAAGAACTTGAACTCACCTCCAGATAGTGCGAGAGAACAATCAGAGTTTTGAACTGATCCTCCATTTGCTGATAAATACAAACAAGAAAACAGGATCGATGTTGAAATATAGAAATTTTTAAAGTTGAGGCTGCAATAAATTTACATTTTAATAACTTTCTCTTCTGTTAATGAAATTTGAATTTTAGATATGCTTTAGTGAAGGTCACAATCCACACACTTTTAATTTAATATGTGCCTTGAAAATTCCTGGAGATGGTGACTTTTCTGCCAGTAGTTCAACCAAGCATGTCTTCATTATTTGGCATCATTTCTTATTTTCCTACATTAATTGCGAATGAACTAATGACGACTGACAACCTAAGAAAATGATACAAACACTGTTTCTGTAGTTTATAATCCTCATTGGGTGCTAATTCAAGAGTAACAATAATATTTTAGTGCTCCATCAATAAAATAAGTAGACTGGCCCTGACAAGAAACATCGCAGTGATCTTTTCAGCCTAAAATACCCTTTACACAACTGCATAGACCTAAACAGTGCTCTATTTAATAATAAGAATTAGAAAGATTTATAGTAGATACCACTCTTTCTGGAATCAAAAAGAGGCAAAGGCTGAAATCTGGGGCCGGCATTGCCATGAGAGCCTGCTCAGGAAAAAAGATAATGAGTATCGGCGGCATACTACTAAATCAATTAAAAAACTGAAAGATGTTAGCATTAAGAAGTATCAAGACCTTGATCAAAATGCGGGCAACAATTTGAGTGCTCATCCTGTCTGGTTCGAACTGGATTATCAAGAACATAAATTTGATAAATGCATCACTATAATAGAGTAGATACAAAGTTGTAATGTTTATGAGAAAATTATCACAAAGTTCTATATTATTTTAAATTTTAATTACCATCATTTCAAGCTAAACATTAATAAAGGAATTCTAAACAATTAAAGGAATATGCTATAGTACTAAAACAACAATCTTTGGAAGATACATATACATACATATATATATATTCATATATAGGCTACTGTTCAAGAGAGAACTCTCTTAAAAAGGGAACCAAGAGAACTTTCTTGAAAACAAGTGTAAATGTTTACCATCATTTCAAGCTAAACATTAATAAAGGAATTCTAAACAATTAAAGGAATATGCTATAGTACTAAAACAACAATCTTTGGAAGATACATATACATACATATATATATATTCATATATATAGGCTACTGTTCAAGAGAGAACTCTCTTAAAAAGGGAACCAAGAGAACTTTCTTGAAAACAAGTGTAAATGTTTTTTTTATTTTCATAGTGCTTCTATTAAATTAATTACAAACAACAATTTATTTGAAAATTTAAAAAAAAAATCATGAAAAAAAGTTTTGAATCTATTTTTGAATCTCATAATGTTTAAGAATCCGTTCTTTAATCTCATAAATGTGATTCAAATATTGATTTTAAAAATTATGCAATGACTATTATAATGTTAATAAATAATTATTTCTTAAAATAAATTTAGAATCTCGTATTAAATCTAAGGTTCCCTCGTTCCCCTTTTAGAGGGTTCTCTCTAGAACCTTACTCATATATATATATGGGGGGGGTGCGAGTGGGTGTCTGTGTTGGCATAAAAAAACTCTGCACAATTAAAATAAAATAAATAAATATATGTACTAACAGAAAATTAAAATGTATCGTACTACAATTACAGCTGAAAATATGCAACAGAAGTTAATATGGCTACCTCGTATCACATGTATACCATAGATGACGAAAATGAAGATTGATCACACATATATTTAACAGCAAAAGAAGCCAGCCCTACCTGATAAAGGCGAAGGAGGCACAGATTGGCATCCAAACTGTATGTCTGTGACGATACCTGATATCCATTATCAAAAAATACTGTTATTATAGAATTGTACAACAACATCAAACAATCACTTTATATAGCAAAGAGCTCAAATTTCAAATCCAGAAAAGAAAAAAAAAACTTTCATAAAAGGCATAGTAGGAGGCAACTGTGAAATGAAATAGACAAAACTGCACTATACCTAATTCTCTGTTCCACAATAGAATTTCACTTGCCTGTTTTTTTCACATTTTTTATCCTGTGCATTGCACTCTGAAGTTCCATTTAATTATTATGCTTGTAAATTATATAATGTAGTATTTAGTACCTCCGTATACTACAACAAAATTAATATCAATGCTAATCAGATCTTCCTTTATTGTTTATTAACTTAAAGTAATAATCCGAAATAATTAGACCATAGATGTTGAGCGCTTAGAAAGCATAATAAACTATTCTTTGCCTCTTTGGCGACTTTATATATACAAGTTAACAGTTCTATTCAACATATTCTCACAAATTATAATAATCCTTAAGGATATCCAAGTTCACAACTAGATGTAATTGATAATCAAAACCTAGTAAAGACTCATACTCTGGTCTAATTTCACAACTATATTGCTTACTTAATTTTACATGAACATTCCTTACTTGCTTTTACTGAGACACATTTAGATCCAACTATTTCTTATCTTGCACATTGATTTTATATAAATTTCACATTCTTCTCATAATTAGCTTCGATACAGGTCTATTCCCAACTTAATCCGAACATGAAATGAAACAATCAATCCATTGCAAATTGACAATAACCATATCTCTTATTAAATAAAAGATATCAGATAATCAAATGGCACTTCCATGAATTCACAATTTCTTAACAGCACTAACATAACATATATCTAATTAATTAACAATTACGACAAAATTATGCAACAAACATATATACACACATAGAGATAGAGAGGAGAGGAGAGATATAGAGAGGGGAGAGATAGAGAGGAGAGAGAGGGCGGGGGGATAGAGAGGGGGGAGAGAGAGAGAGAGGGAGGGAGAGAGAGAGAGAGGGAGGGAGAGAGAGAGAGAGAGAGAGAGAGAGAGAGAGAGAGAGAGAGGAATGCCTGTTCGTTGACATAGTTTTCGAGATCAGGAAGAATATCAGGATTGTAAGGATTGACAGCGACGAGCTGCTCCACTGTGTACGCCATCGATGATTCCTGTGTAGGTGTTATCTCTCTCCCCATCTCTCTCTCTTTGTGTATAGATAGCAGCGAATTGAAGATGAATTTATTTGAGTTTGTGCAGAGCTCAGAGATAATACAGAACAAGTTAGCACGGCTAGGGCAAACTGAATTGTTGTCTGCTGTGTGTATTGTTTGTATGTATACAATAATGAAATTTATTCTTTGGTTAATAGCGTTAATAGGCAAACTCAAAAAAGTTGCATTTACATAACTCAAAAAATTAAACCTCGCATTTAGGTCACTACCTTTAACATCCCTGACATAATAAAAACTGAACTTGCAATTTACAAAACTGAACTTAACCCCAACTTGCATTTACATTACTAAATTAATAAAAACTTGTAATTAGGGTTACTGAATAAAAATAAACTTGCAAATGGGAAATAAATAAAAATAAACTTGCAAAATTTCTCAAACTCTTTCCTTTCTCCGCCTCTCTTCTCTCCCAATCTCTCTAACGCCATATTTGGGAATTAGTTGTTAGTTGTAATTTTGAAGTAGCTGTTTTAACTAGCTGATTGGGTAAGTTGTGTTGAATAACTGTTTCAATTTAGTTGTTTTGAAGAAAGTGTTTGGTAGATAGATGTTTGAATTAGCTGTTTGGTACTTAATTACACACATGTCAATCATCTCTCCAAGGACCTTTTTCAAAATTAGCTTATTGGGATCAAAAAGCCATTTTAATCAGCTAACTACCGGCACCAATATTATCTTTTTCATTTGGTCAAACATCTAATTTAATACAATAAGATAATTTTATCTCAAAAAACTAACTTACAAACATGGCCTAAATTTAACCGTGAATATTATAATATAATATCTAAAACACGATTTTCATTTTTATGATTTTTGATAAATACAAATTTGATTTCAATTGTTATTTTTAATATTAAAAACTAAATTATTAATTTAATTGAGTAAATAAATGTATATAAATGAAAATATGTGTTATTTTATAATTTTTTGACTTTGATTACCGAATTGCAAGTTGACCATCAGTTCAATAATTTAATTGCAACTTTTTTACAGTTCAGTTAGTTAATTGCAAGTTTATATTGGTTCACTTAGTCGAGTGCAAACTTTTTGAATTCAATAACTCAGTTGCAAGTTTTGGGTCAATGATTATGTTTTAGCCTATTACCCCTTGATTAATATGAGAACTTTTTTTAAACAATATTTTTTCAAGGGAAATGTTATTTTTAGAGCTCTTTCTTTACTTCCCGAGTAAAAAGAGGCTGAACTGACAAAACTACCCCATGTATACACATCAACAGGCCTGAAAAAAATCAACGGAAGGTTCATTTGGTATTTTCACAAACTTTTGCTCTGAAAATAAAAATGAGCTCTGAAAATAATATTTTCCTTTTTTTAATTTATCGTAGCCTATTTATTTTTTCAAAAATACATAAACACATAAACACCCAAGTAACGTGAGCACAGTTGAATATCTAAAGTGATTAACAGTTTATCTTTTATCGTCTCAAGTCCTGGGTTCGATCTTTGTTCAATCCTAAAATTTATTAAGAACAAATATTTGTTCGGGATTGCATTTATTTCAAAATGTTTAAAAACTATCTTTAAAGTTGATATGCTTTTTGAGCCTCTTATTCTTTTATCATGTATAACAATATTGTTTAACATGGATAACAATAACATCATTCCGAATGAATTTACCGTAAATTAGATAAACATTAATAAACACGTTCGGTACTTGCAAAAAAAGTTCTAACAATTTGATTTTGTATTTTTAATCACTTGTACTAGTACAAATTAGTAAATCTAATTATTATAGAAATACTTTTAAATATCTAGTTGGTCACTAAAATCAACTTAATGTATCAAGTTGGTCACTAAAATGAAAATGGTATCAAGTTAGGGGTCACTAGACTCGATTGTACAGTGCGTTAGATAGTTTGACGTTTTTAGACGAATATTGCTGACTTGGTAAATGTTTTATTTACGTGGCTCACATATGTTATCGTAACTATAGTTAATTAAATTCTAGTTTCCACATGGGTTCATATATCGGGTGTGTGTAAATTGGGGGAAGTTAAACCCTAATTCTGAAAGCAAATACTGCGGTATATCAATTATTCAAATACATATCAATTATTAATGTATATATATGTGTGTGTGTCTATATATGATATAGCGGTTATTTATCATAAGTCATGTATATCATTTATCAGTTGCAATTTATACGATAATGTTTTGTTCTTTTCAATTATACGGGATGTCGACAAGAGTTAATATTTATATACATCATCATGGTGATTTGAATATTCAAAAACCGAGCAACAGGTATGGGAAGATGGATACTATCAATCTTGACACAGATGAGTTCTCGTTTTGTGATTTGGAGGACCTTAGTAAGGAATTTGAATATGATTCTTCTGCTCTTGTTTACTTTAAAACAAATGGTCATGATTTTAGTGATGGTATTAAATTTATATATGATGATGAGTCTGTTAGAGAAGTAGTTGATGTGTCGATACCCTACGGTAAGATAGATCTCTGTATAGACCATTATTTTGACTTTGCTTCTCAATTAGTTAATATGAATATGATATATATAATAGTGGTGGAAGTGATAGCGATAATGATATAGAGTACTTTAGTGAAACTGAATCAAATGATGACAATTGTTCTAGTCTGGTTGATAGTGATGAAGAACTGAATGAATGTAGGCAATCATAGAAGTTATTTGAGGAGAAATTGGCTAACAAGAAATTTAGAGATGTTGGCAGTTATAAGTCTAGTTTTGAGAGTAATGAACTGAGATCAATTGATTCATCATCTGAAGATGAGATTAAAAGGAAAGGGTTTATAGGAGATAGTTTGGTTAAGAATAAAAAAAATAGAAAGTGAAAAGCTTTTTAAAGAAGGATATACAGAGAGGGAAGTATAAAGTTCAAAGTAGGTTTGAAGTTTTTGTCTATGGATGAATTTAGATTCACTGTTAGACAATATGGTTTAAACGAAAGAAGAGTCGTCTACTTTGCAAATAATGATTCTCAGATATGTAAAGTCATATTTGAAGAAGGGTGCCCATTTTATACGTGGTGCAGCAGAATGAAAAATTCCGAGAATGTTCAAATTAAGACCTTGGTAGATAATCACTGTTGCACGAAGCCTTGTACGAACAAGCATGTTACAGTTAAGTACTTGACTGGAAAGTACGGTAACGCCCCCAAATCTGGGGTCAGAGGATTTGGTCGTCACTATGAAACCTCAATCCAAATTAACATGTTTAATCAATAAATAAATGACATCAGAAGATATTTATCATCTATGACCCCAATCTAATCCAAGATCTTTTAAGGTTACAGTTCTAGAAACAAGAAATTCAAATTCCAAAAATAAATTTTTCACTTTCTTTTTCTTTTAAAACTATTTTCAACAAATTCCAATTCAATACTAACCCGCTAGTATAACTTCGAAAAGAAGTATGTTAGGCCCAACTATAAAATACACAATTATAATATAATATAATATAAACAACTTTATACAATAAAACTTACACTAGTCCGCAAACCCTGGACCAACCACCTTCCAAAAGCTTCTTCTTTGCTTCCTCGAATTACGCGGCTAAACAGCGCAAGTTAATCCTCACTGGAGGTTAAATTTGAAAACAGGCAAGTTTGAGCAAAAGAAATGCTCAGCAAGATCATTGTAATATATATATGGTTGTTTTGATACAAAACTGACATCTGCATCAGAGCTGAACATTTAAAAAAAATCATAATTGCTGAATCAGAAAATTTAGTTAAGGAATCCCATAATTGATTCCTCCTCAGTATACAAAATCCTTTTTTTGGTATTTTTGAGCGAAAGGCTTCAGCAATACTTTGAATCTTGATGAGATTAAAACTCGTAAAATCGTGTTTACGGAAATATCGTAAACAACAATAACAAGAAGCAATGATTATAGATTGAATCATAGACTTTATTCAAAACCGAACTCTTGATATTAATACTCATGTTGTTGTCATATCAAATTAGATATCAATATGAATTTTGATACTCACAACATCTCATACTGAAGTCAACATTATTCATCTATACTAATACCATCTTTGATATTTGACAACAACCTAAATATCCACATCAAGCAGAAACTGAATCAAAACGGCATTTTACCTTTTATCTAGAACAGAAACAGTTGATAAATCATTTATTCTATGAATATCAAAAATGATATGATAATTTAGATTGGGATCATTCTCCGGCGGACGTACTATCACATGTTGATCAGCCCGTGTGATAGCACTGGTTAATGATTCATAGAAACATGTCCCCAAAATACGAGTACTCAAATAAAAAGGCAATATACCTGCTTGTGGCAAAAATTGTGTCATAATATTTCATATGACACTTATAAATAGCCCTCCGCTGGACCGTCCGCCCCGGTCACTTACGCAATTATGATCTAATCTTAAAACCTTTTATTGAAAAGGGGCCATAATAATTGACACCCAAAATAATTTTATTCCCCCATTTACTTAGGTAGGAATATTTGCAACCAAATCATTTTTCTCAAAATCCAAAATATTTATAAATCCAGTAATTTGATAAGTAAAATCACTTAGCTATTCTGAACATAGAATAACAGAATAGTACTTGCATAAAAAGAAATATTTAATTCAGCGATATGTAAAACATTTATCTATTCCGAACTGATAATAGGGAAAACAATACTTGCATAAGAAGATTTGAAATAAATATCACTTGAACAATAAGTGATGATAGAGATACTTGCCTTTGGTTTTTTAGCAGTTAGTCACACTCATAGAAACACAATTATCTCAGTCTATCATCTCAAGGCATCACCGTTTTTTACTTCGCTAAATCTCTGATCTGCTGCTCATGCAGTGCTGCAACCCAATATTCCATACTATTCAACTCTAGTCTCCATCCATTCCATTTGGTCCTGATCGATCTGAATGATCTGCATCTATAATTAAAAGATACAACTTTAATCGTCTAAACGATAATTACTCGACGAACTACGCGTCAAAACCCTATCGTCTACCCATACGATAGCCCGCACATAATTATAACAGTCAAATGAGGATTCTTGACCCACGAACGCACGTAATTCACATAGCACGTAAACACATAACTCACGTATCACATAATTCATATCACATATGACTCGGTTCGTCAAAAGGTTCGACTCGGTACGTTTAAAACTGAAATCGGGTTAAAAATATGATTTATCGATCAAAAATTGACTAGGAATGATTCGTAAAACAAGCGACCTTTCGAAACAAAAGAATTTGTGTCTCGAAAGTATTTTTAATGAAAGCGGAATATTTTTCTGAGTCTATACGCGTTCGTTTCGTATCAAACGGACGAACGGTTTATCTATTACGAATAAAATAAGAATAATTAGGAATAAATCAATTAATAATAATATTAATTGATTTTTAAATACCAAAATATAATTTTTAAAAGTTTAAAAATAATTTTTAGGATTTATTTGAATTAATTATAAATAATTTATCTTTATTTAACTAATTATAAATAAAATTAATTGATTAATTGAATTAATCAATTAATTAAATTCATAAATAATTAACTAAAAATAAATCATAAATAATTAAATCAAATTGATTTTTTATAAAAAATAATAAAAGAAAATAATTTTAGGAATTTAAAATAATTAAGAAAATAATTTTTAGAATTTAAAAATAATAAATAAATGATTTTTTGGAAATCAAATAAATGATTTTTAAAACTAAAATTGAATTTCTAAATTAAAAATAAAAAGAAAATTCCAAAAATACTTCTTATAATAGATTTTCAGAAAGAGGGGGATCAAACCCGGGTTGGTTTTGGACCCAATTAGGTCACCAAGAACCCAGGCGGGTTGGGGAAGAACACCACCGGAGTTCCGGTTTTCCCAGAATCCGCCTGATGACTCACCAACTCCGGCCGAGTTCCGGTTGTTCCCCGGGAGTTAAAAAGTCGGGCTTTTACGAGTTTTCTTCCCTCGAATCAATACGACACAAACCCAGCAGCCCAGAACGCACAACAACAACAACCAACGCTGCAACTCTGAACTCCAGCCAAAAGCCATTAAAGCCGGCGGTTTCTTCGAGTTTTCCGGCGAAAAACTCGTTTCCCGTCAATCCTAAACCAAACTTCGCGAAACATGACTCAAATTTAAGCTAGCAAACCCAGAAATCTATTGCCATGATCCGAACATACGAACAATTCGCAAACAACTCACAAAATCGAATCAAAAAAACTATAAAAACCAAGAACTCGGTTTTAGTTAAATCCTAATCAAAATTAACGAAATTATATACCAAATCGATCCTTAGGATCCCAGAAACATTAATCAGTTAACAAAAACATCAAACAATCACTTAAAATTCAAAAGGGAATTCTCAAGAACAAGAATACCCAAAATTCGATTTTGCAATATACTTCACCTTAGATTCTGAAATTGGTATGGATGGATAGAACTTGAAATAAGGATTAATTTGATATGCATAACGTCCGATTTGGTTTCCAGAATCAATCAAAACAATGATCAAAGTCGGAGAAAGAAATTTCACCCCAAAAATTGTTCACGAATTTCTGAAATTTTTATAAGAAAATTGAATAAAATAAATAATTTGTTGGTATTTATATTTTTACAGAAATTATACTCCAAAAAATTAAGGGTATTTTTATCCCCTAATTATAATAATTAGATCCAAAAATAATAATAACGGGGAAAAATTTTAAAACGATAAAATACAAAATTAATGTCAAAATTTCCCAAAAATTGTGAATAATTTAAAAATGCAGAAATACTGGGTATTTGAAATACTAAATTTTTTATTAAAATAAAAACACAGATTTTGTGGGGTTTGACGTCCCGGTGGGGTCCCAATCCGTTGATTTTTGAAAAACAAAAATGATACTTAAATTAACAGAAAACCCCGAAAACACATAAAATACATTCAACACACATAAAACGAGTAACGCAAGTAAACACGCGTCCAAATTACGGACCGATTCATATAGATGCAATTTAAACAAGTAACGAGTATCCCATTGGATCATATCGGATCCGAAAATACATTACTTAGCCGCTAAGTAACTATAAAACGATACAATTTAATATCAGATTTGGATACTTATCAAAACCAGGCTTCTTACAAAACACTTTATACGAAAATAATATAATAATATCCCGCCTTTCGATAATACGAGTTTTGCTGTTTTATCAAAACGATTTTCGTATCGAAAATTTTGCGCCGGGACACGTACGGGTCAAACCGTAATCCAGATTGAAAAAGTTAAAACACAGAAAATGCTCAGAATAATCAAATTAGGTTAGGAATGAGTTTTCCGAAGAGTTCTGGATTGTAAAAACGCAAAAACGGTTGAAATTGGACGATTCCCGGCTTTACAAAATAGTTTTTGTAATTATTCAGAAAATAATTAATAAATCCATAAATCATTATAAAATCATATAACAGCCCAAAAATTACCAGAAAATTATCACAATTATCTATATTTTATTCTGGACATATAAACATTAAAATACTCTAAGAATATCACATATAAACATCCAAAACATCTACTCCAATTACCAGATAATTCACTAAAATTCACATAAAAATCACATAGACAATTTCAAATAATAATAATAATAATAATATCTGCAAATTTGGGATATTACAGTGATCAAATAAGAAAAGACCCCAATGGGAAATTGAAGACATGGTTGAGGTTATTAAATAATAAATGGAGATGGAGGTTACACGAATTAAATGTATTAGAGTGAGGAAAGCAGCATTAGATGGGGTTTATGACAGCCTAAAGAACATTATGCTAGAGTGAAAGATTTTGGGAATTATCTTTTGTTAGATGTTTCCACCTTTTGTACACAATGGATATTATCTTCTATGCTATTATGAAATGAACTTTGGTTTAATTTGGAACTTTTATTAAGCCCCTGTTCTTTTTACAACAAATTATTTAGTGCATTATCTATTATTCCTACATAATGACATAATCATTACATTTTTCATCACTTATTTAGTGCATTTCATCATCAATACAACCACCAAAACAACTATTATATAACTAAAATTTTTTACTGTTCATCCAAATTTCTTATTATCATCCTCAATTGCAAGTTTCTTCTCAACCTTCATGTTAAGCTTCTCTTCAACCAAACTCATTTTTTCCTCCAGAAAAATCCTCCTATTATTCAAATGCTCCACAACATCGTTGGTTCTCCCAACAAAGTCTTTATCATACCACTCAAACTGCCATTCTAACCTTTCTCGGGGGCATAACCCTACAAAATTTTCACCAATTTAAAATCACATTTGTGGAATTAATATATCAAGATATTAAAACAATAAAAAAAGAAAATCATACATGTGGTTTATTACATGTCATAAATCTTCTTTCAACATTTTTTAAAGACCAAGACATAAAAATTCTATCAGGTTTCCCACAAAAACAATTTTTCAACTTTGAATCAATTGAAGAACTTGATAAACGGTTGGGATTAGGGTTTCACTACCTGAACATAGTTATATTACTATAGTAATTTTCAGCAAATTGGAAAGAATTTTAAGAAAATTTACATGAACCCTAATTTGCATATATCGGAATGATATATATATATATATATATATATATATATATATATATATATATATATACTATGCTATTATAAGCAGAACACCCTCTATTTGGTAGTTGCTCGGTACAGTTGTTTGGTAGTTGCTCGGTACACTTGTTTGGTACTACAAATAACAACCGTCAGATCTAAAGTCAGAAAAATGAGAACCATTGGATACAATAATAAAATATTATTATATTAATATTTAAACTACTCTCATGGATTCAAGGTTCGAACCCCGTCAACAGCCTATTATATTTAAACTTTTATATTCTTTATTTAAACAATATATTATATTATATTATTTACTTTCAGTCAAGTCTCAAATTATTATAAAACATATATTATTATAATTTATTATATTCTTCGATTTATTTTTCAATTATTGAAAATTATATTTTAAAATATATTATTAAAAATTATCGAATGTTAAAAACAAGGTGACTTAAAATCAAGATACTCGTTAACCTACCACTTACCTGTCATGTAAAAAATTTACACATTAACATTTACCGTCACTGAATACTCAAGATAATTAACAGATGATACGGGTCACCGTCTTCAGCACCAACTTGATATCAATTTCACTTTAATGCCCAACTTAATACATTAAGCTGACTTCAGGACCAACTAAATAATTAACCCATCTAATTATTATAGAAATATTTTTAAGTTGTCATCTAAAGCCTCAAAGTGATAGCTAGAGTTAAAAAACCAAAAGCATAGACTCCAAGACACTGGATGAATATTATTGTGATGATTATTATTGTGAAAACCAAGCATAACAATAACCTCATTGTCAAATTGAGAGCCAAGAGGGTTAAAACTATTGTCAAATGTTAATATTGACAATGAAACAACTGCTATTCTCCAAGAGACTTCATTAGTGGGTGTTCTTACACGATTACTGGCATTTTTAAGCTAGTTGTATGGAGACTTGAACTGACCGAATATTAAACTGGAATTTGCCTACAAATGCAACAGATTCGATATCAAGTTCCATCCCATCCATGTTTTCTTATCGGAAGGAGGTACAAAGTTAAGCTGAAACATCTCCTTGGAAACATGATCTCCGGCTTCACAAAACCCGACCAGCTTGGCGACGATTTCAGCACTTTCTCGTACATGTTGCATGTTAAGCGGATCTGTCCACAACTTGTTTACCAGTTGCAGCCTCCTCTTTTGTTTACCTTCGACTGGGACATCCCATTTAAGGTACAACATTTCTCTTTCTTCGGCACTTAGCTTGGAGCTAACCCTCTTTGCTAGATATTCTCTTTCCTGCTTAAGAGCCCTAATACTGCATTCACATTAAAAAAACCCAATAATAATTACTCACTCTTCCCATTGAAGTTAACAAGTTCCCCTCTCTTAAAACCAAGCAAGTAAAACATATTTTTCTTTTCTAATTTTTCTGCAACTAATGCAACTTCTTATTTGACCAGTAGACAACAAGGATGCTTCCACAATGGTGTAGCCTGTAAAACCTATCAACTTACAGGAAAGAGAGCATCTAATGCACATTGTAAAGTATTACTCTCCACTAATATTGCAAATATTGCAGTTATTATCTCCAATAGACCAGTAAAGATATACGAGACGAGCAGAAATTTTTATGTCTATCAGAATTTAATATAAACGATTGGACTGCAAGGAAAGTCATAATATGCAAAAACTAAAACACCAGTGCAATTCCAAAGAAAGATGGAGTACCTCGATACAACAGAGCCAGCGGCCTCATCACCTAGAAGTGCGGGGCTTGCGTTGCCAAGGGCAGCCAAGTGCTGTTCCAACCATGTCAACCTTCTCAGCTCAACTTCTATATAGATCTGATCAGCAGGGTCTCCTCTAAATAACATGTAGAACTGCGTCCGATGAATGATTGAAACGTGACACAAATGCCACAACATAATAATTTGTTTTCTTTGCTCCTCAAATACCAAGTGCCATGCTAAAGGGGATTGATCTACTGTATCACTCTCATCACTTGCAGCCTCATTTGCCTCCATCTCCAGGACCTGATACCATTTAGTTAATAACTCTGAATATATAGATGAGAAGAGAGAAAATAAAGGGTAGGATGTGTGCAGCCCCTCTCAAGAGAGCTCAAGAGAGGCTGTTTCCTGAAATTGACCCCGGGCGTGTTAGATACGAGAGTCGAACCCATGACCTCTTGGTCATGAATAGGACACCTAAACCACTGGGACAACACGACAAGAAAATTCTAGATGTTTAAACTTTATTTTTAAGGTTAACTGCAAATATAGCAAGCAAATCCCTCTCAAATTAGAAGAAAGTAATCAAGACAGAGAAAAATGCTCAATATGAACTTAGAGTCAAAATAGTTGGTTAGACATAACCTTCATGTATTTTAATGTCATGCTTGTGTCAGCTAATAAAAGCATACTAAATCAGTACATATCTTATCAACTAATCATGATAATATCCACGCATTTATTGGTACAACCCCCCCCCCCCCCCAAAAAAAAAAAAAACAGACACACACTTACGCACAAGAGAGTAGGAGGCCGTAGACCGAAGATAGTGCACAACTAATATTCTGCATACTAAACTCACAGAACTTATATCAAGTAACTATTGGGTGTAAGAGAAGAAACAACTCACTTGGCAAACAAGAAGCTGCTTTTGATATTGTAACTTGGCTACTCGTTCTTTCAATTCAGTAACGTATGCTTTGATGCTCTGTATATTCTCTTCAGCCGCTGTCTTGAACATCTTTTGCAATTTCTTGACATTTACTGAGTTCGATCGGCTAGATGGAGTAGCCTCCCTTGACGATATACGACGAGCACCCTCATGACTCTTACGAGGAGTGACTTTGAGCCTGTGGATTGAATCACTACCACAACTAGATTCATTCCTTTCTGGGGCTCTATTCTCAGTTTCATGTTCCAGTATTTTACGAGAAGAGAGGGAGCACGGAGATCTTATAATATGTGGCATATTAGGAGTATTGCTTAAATTGAACGGTAGGATCTTTTTCTTTTTTGACTGAATTTTGCAGTCTGGAGTCTCCTCGCCACTAGAGAAACACATGACAAGTCTGTCTATGGATTTTTGGACATTCTCGAGTTTCTCTTCTAAAGATGTAATATTGCTTTCTTCAGAATTCAATCTAGTGAGCTCCTCCTTCAGGCTAGCTTTTCCCTTTATCTCCACTTCGAGAGGAACAAAACTAACTGCATGCATGTCTTTTATGTCAGACAGAAGCTTTGCTATGGTTTCAGTAGTCTCTTGACTCCCCACTTTGTTAGATGCAACCTCCTTGTGAAGTAACTCAAGTGCCTGAGTTGCTTCTTCACCGAGCTGCCTCTGCAGCATTTCAAGTTTTCTGATTTCATGGACCAGCATGGATGGATCTGTGGAAGTGACTGACTGCCTCAACATTGACTGCCTGCCTTGTGTCTTTTTAACTAAGGTTTCTGTAAGCTGCCTATTAATAGCTGAATCGTTATCGGTTGTATAAGAAAGGCGCTTGGCCACTTGACAAGAAGGACCACATTCTACCGAACCCTGAATCAACATGGTAAGTGCAGAAAAAAAGTTAAGAGAGAGATAATCAACAAAGTAAGACAAACAATCACAAACAGAAAAGTAGCATATATGCCGGTGCCTGCCCATTCTACACTTCTTATGGAAAAAGAAATTAAGGAGGAAATCATATGTACACTCTAAATCAAATTTATATAGCAGACCTTTTGCTCCTTGTGTGTGCTCCTTTCATGTTCAAGCTGGGATTCCGCGAGATCTCTTTGACGTTTGAGTTCATTCATTTCAATCTCCATCTGCAAATCAGATAATCCTCATGTATTATAAAATCTATATTAGAGCACAGTCTTTTTGCATTAGCTCTGAATTACTCTACCAAACTCAGACAATCAGAGGATATAATAAATAAATATTTACTCTCTCTACATTTAACATTAATAATTGCTTCTACAAACAAAAACCAAGGCGTCAGACTCTGGAGAAGAAAAATACAGGCCGCATATGAGTGATTTATGTATCTACACTCTACAGTAAGATACAACCAAACTTCTACTCTGAAAATCTATAACAAGTGGTGAATACAGGCTGAGTATGAGTGGTTGATGTATCTAAAGTAAGATTAAACCAAATTTCCACTCTGCAAATATACAAGTGGTGGTTTATTGCTAGGGGATAATGTCCAAGCTTCTCGTCACAGATGCATAGATATAACAGTGTGTTTGAGTAATCCACGCTTTCACTCCTATATCTAACATAAGTACCTGCTGGATCTTCCGGTCCTTTTCCATCAGTAAAGACCTTACATGCAAAGTAGTAGGTTCTGGACTTTGCAGCTCTGCATTGAGTCTAGCAACTTCTTTCTGTAAGTGCTTCACTAATTGCTTCTCGGTTACAACCTGTCATCCAATTGATTGACCATAAAAGTGACACATTGGACAATCATAATATACTAGAAAAAATTACTCCACTTGATTATTAGCAATAACAGAAAATGTAGAAAATAATATTGACAAACATGCTTGGCTACATGATATGCACTGATTATGATAAGAACAGACATTATTCCTGTTTCATACCATGTTTACTTGGGCACTGTTTGTAACTTCCTTCGCACTAGTTGCAAATGAGAGTGTATTCCTTGACTGTTCAACATGACTCAAAGCAGGACTCATAGTACAGATTATTGCTGTTCGCGCATTTCCTCCGAGTGAAGATTGCAATATCCTTGTTAGTTTTGAATCTCTGTATGGTATATGTCCACTCCGCTTTCCGCCGCTGAGGTAAGAGTTTGACAAGAAAGAGCAGGTGAATTGACAAAGTAACAATACTCCACTAGAAGGTATGCTTCACCAAGTCTCTTTGACAAAGTACCTTAGCTTCCTAATGACAGTTGTTAGGGTCAGTAAGCTTCGGTTAATGTGACTTCCCTCCTTCAATCTAGTACCGTCTGCATTTGTTTGTGATACACGCTCACTACCAGCAAGATCCACAAGACTCTGCATTACATTACAGTTCTATTTAGAAAACAGAAATTTGAATAAGCAGAATAAATATTGGGTGGTTTTAGGCAGACAACATACCAGACTTGCTAAAAAGGAGTTTACACGCCCTGAATTTTCCCGCAAAGTACTCTCGATGGTCTAAAATAAAAGCAGAATAAGTAATTTAAATGTAACAGTTATGCACTAATATCAACCTCCTTAAATATTTCCAAACATAATATGAATGTTGCAGAGGACATCATCTTCATATGTTGTGCATGAATAAAGCCTAAAATATCTGTATCAATTACAAGGTGAATCTATATCATTTGTTACAGGTATCCTACCTAGATAAACTACCCTCAATGGTCTAAAATAAAAGCAGAATAACTACATATATGCATGCAATCATATGCACTAAAATCAACCTCCTAATATATTGCTGAGCATGATATGAATGTTACACAGGCCATCATGTTTATGTGTTCTACGTGAACAAAGCCCAAAATATTTGTATTAATTACAAGATGAATCCATATCATTTGTTATAGGTTTCCTACCTAGATAATCACTGATGTACAATTTGTCTATATGTATTGATTCATACATAGGCGGCTAAGCGCAAATCCATTTTTTATTTTCAAACTTTTTTCACGAAAGAGATATATAAATATTTTTTATTTGAAAAACAAGTATAAATCACTAGGTGTCTTGACTGAAAAAAGAAAATAAAATTATTGAGTACTGTATCAAGAAGCCTCTTAGTCACAGCAATACCGGTGACCTTTATTATACTCGAGAACATTTGTTTCTTCCAGGTACAGAGTTTGAGGAGAAATGCGTTTAAAGATATAAAAAAGTTGTATGGATTTCGGATGTTATTCCAAAAGAGAATGCTAGGAAAGGTCTGGAGCAACATATAATTTATAATAAGTTGAGTAGTTACCAGCCTAATAATCTGATGTGACCTTGAGCTTTTATCATTTAAAGAAGTCTCACCCACTTGTCTTTGAGCTGCAAATATAAATTAGAAAGTTAAAATGTACAACTTTCCTCAGAGAGAGAGTGTGAGTAGGTGTAAAGATGTACAACGAATCAGATTCTTGTACACTGCTATGGCCTATGCTTATATTGAGAGAGAGAGAGAGAGTAGGTGTAAAGATGTTCGATGAATCAAATTCTTGTAGCTGCTATGGCCTATGCATATATTATAGAACCTATATTATCATAATGAGATGTTAACCTTGTAAGACTGAAATCATATATTACCTTCGCAAATATCAATTAGATGTCGTAAGTGTTCTTCATCAGTAACAACCTCTTCAGTGAGTTTCTCAACAATAGTACCTTTCTGCATTTAAATAAAATATCAAAATAAGTGCTGATACATAACACTATCACCTCTAATTTAAAAGTCAAAATGTATAATACCTCGGGATCATCCAACAGCCGTAGGGATCCAGAATCGCGATTCAATAGATCTACCACAGTTTCATTATAGATCTCCAGAGCGGAAAGTTTAAGAACAAATTCCTTTTCTATAGTCTGTAATGAAAAATTCGTAGAATTCAAAATTTTCTAGAAAAATTAAAACGAACTAAAAGACGGTAGTGAAATTAACTAACTGCTACAACATTCCTACAAGCATTATAACAGAGTATGGTATAATTATGGCTTACATTCTCAATGTGCTCATAGATGTCCTTGACAGCATTCTCAGTTATTCCCCTCATGGTAAATGTCTTACCACTGCTAGTTTGCCCATACGCAAAAATCGTTGCTGCAGAAGAAAGGAGCAGGTATGTAAGAACACTTCTTGTTCTTGGTGACTTATTACGTATTATCCTTAGAAAAAGATTTGAAAAGCAGTGATTGATATGAAATGTGTGTTACAATTGATGCCATTCAGAGCTGAGAGAGCAACATCTCTAGCCCCTTCTTCATAAACCTTCTGAGTCGAGCAAACTGGATCAAAAACTTTATCTGACACAGAAAATTTGATTTAAATATCAAAGTAACAATATACACAAGAACAGCTGAACTATATGTTACTTGCAGAATTAAGATATACCAAATGTATAAGGTCCTGTATGGCGGTCATGATACAGATTACGTGAAACAATCGTCTGGTCATCTTTGCAATCCCAAGCAATAAGATCATAAGCTGCCTGTTCTTTAGAGTTCAACGGCCTCAAACGAACAGTTACAAGTATTTTCTCCTCACTAACTTTAGGGCCACCAGGAGTATTAGAAGGCGCCCTCCTAATCTTCGAAGCTGGTGTGCGTGGTGTACTCGCTGTCATCTTCGCAGAACACCAAAACCCTAAATTTTATTGCAATAAGGCCACTGTTCAACATCAAACAATTATTTTACATCATATCAGTAATCCACTTTTAAAGCATAAACAAGCATACTATAAATTCAACTTCTGTTCACAAACAAGCAGAATTTAGATAATGTCTCAACAACTCAACAATTACGAAAAAATCTCGATATCATCATCAGTACAATGTAATTTCTGTATGTGTGTGTGTATGCATGCATACTGTCATCTTCACAAACTAAACTGAAACCGTAGTTTTTATCACAATAAGCCCACTGTTCAAGCATCAAACAATTAATCAATCAAATAAAATCAGTCATCCACTTAATAGCCATGTAGGTCAACAAGTCAAAATTTCATTTCCGAACAAGTGGAAATCAGAGAAGGTTTCTACAACTCAACGGTGGACAAGTCAACTTCCATCTGGGACCAGTCGGAATTCCGATAAAGTTCCCCCAACTCAAAAACTCACTAATTAATCATAGACGAGTCAACAATCACGATAAATCTCGATAAGCGTCATCAGTACAACATGCGCATGATTAACTGATTAAAAACAAGCAAAGAAGCCAAAACAAGTATATACATAATTCAATAAACATATCTCGAATCAAGTTCAATCAGCAGTTCAATTTCATTATCACATAAACAATCCTAAAAATCAAAACTATATATAAACATAGATAGATATACACGAGCAATTTGTGCAATGCATACAAACTGAACTCTCTCTCTCACTCTCTCTCTCTCACACACAAAATACACACACACTTTCTCTCTCTCTCTCTCTCTCTCTCTCTCTCTCTCTCTTTCTAACTCTCTCTCTCTCCCAAAACACAGACACACACACAACAGATCATGAAAGGGAAATGAAAAACAGCAAAAAAACGAAAAGGGCGAGATTGCTTACAATCGAAATCGAGTTCTTGAAATCAAGAAACGGAGAGATACGGAGTTCGATACACACACATACACATATATATTCAATTCAATTTGTATACATTGTTGAGACAAGCTGTGTGTATTTGTGTTTATGTTAGCAAAGTGGAGAGTATAGAAAAGGGGGAGAAAAAAAAATAGTAACGGCTAAGTTCAATAAATCGATTTCTATAAAATGCACACTCTTTACCTGATTTTTAAGATTTTCAAATCTCAGGAGATGTTTGGCTCTAGATATTAAAAATATTCATGGGTCCCATGTGATCTTTAATTCTTTAGGTTTTTCTTATTAGAGTTAATTGCATTTTACAATCCTTACATTTCATTCAATAACAAAATTATATATTTACTTTCAAAATTACAGTTTGCAACCCCTAATTTTATATATTAAATACAATATGCATCCTTTTGACCATTTTGTTAAAAATATTTATATTATGGAGGGTAAAATTGAAATTCAGCAAAATATTTAAATAATAATTTTTTTAATTAAACTAAAATTTAGAATTTCAAATTATAAAAATAATATTAATGTCAATTATTTTATTACTCAGTATAATTTTTAAAATTTTAAAATATAGATATATTTAGAAACTTTATTATTATATATAAAAACATATATTTTGCTTAATAAATATATTTTAATTATTTAGCATTATGATTAATTTAGAGTATTACTAATAGAAAATAACTATAATTTTTTTCATGTAAAAATGCATTAAAATAAATATTTTAATTCATTTGAAATTTTAGTTATTAATATTAACATCTCAATTTCAATTTTATAACCGTAAGGGTTGCATGTTGTAGTTGATATTGAAAGTTAAGAGTTGCAAACTGTATTTTGCAAAGTAGGTATACTGTTTTGATTTTAAATGAAAGGTGGGGGTTGCAAAGTGCAATTAACTCTTTCTATTAAGTCACGCGTGCTAAAATTTATAATTTTAGTGTATCTTGATTCTTTTTTATAATAATGATGGATGGATGTATTTTTTATCGTAAAGAACCCGCAACCGCTACCCTTCAGATGCGTCATGGGTAAATCCAATGGGCTCACGTGGATGAGTATATCTTGATTACTTCCTTTTTTATAATAATGATGAACGCTTTTATTTACACAAACTCCATTAATCAAATTGGCGTAAAATTATACGCTTTCTCACGTATAATGTGGTAATGGGCAAAAATCGTTAATTCTTTTTATTTCTTTTTGACAATAACAAATCTTTTTAAACAGTTAGGTTTGTAAAATTTACGATTATTGAACAGTTTCAAATTTTTCAAATGAATTTAAAAATAAGTTATGGATTTAAATATTTAAGTTAAAATAAAATATAAAATTATAAACTAGACGTGGACGAAATCTACGATGACGCAAAATAAATCCATGAGGAGGAAATTCTTATCAACGCCCTTGATAATCATAAGCTGCAAAATGATGAGAGTACAAAAAGGGAATGACGACAATGAACAATAGACAAGCAAAGTCTATTGTACAAATCAGATTTGAAGATGGCGGACGTGAAAATTCTGAAAATTACCATCATTTTAGTAAGAAGTCGACGACACACAACTCGAAAGGTTGTTTTTTTGTGAGTATGGGCGTGAGGCTACTTTAGCGACAAACGGTAAGAGGAAAATATCAATTTTATCAAAGACATACATATTTTCATGACATGTCCACATACCGACATTATGAACACCCAAAGATGGTGTCCAACTTCATCAGCTTGACATAATTATATATTGACAAGAAGATCATTACGACGACTGGGTATAAGTTGGTGACATTTTTGGAGGTGTTCAACGGCTCTAACCTGATTCGAACACAACCTTTACACGAAAGGAAACGAAAAACACGACGACAACAATCAAAACACCCACTAATCGTCATGACGATTCCAAAAAACTTGGTTAAGGCCAGCTTGATGATAGGGGACATGACGTGACATCTAAGATAGAGTCTGATTTGATCAATTTTCTGACAAAAAATAATGCACGCCTTCGCTTGGGAACATGACAACATGATGGGTACCAACCCCGATGTGATCACACACAAGTTGAATGACAACCCAAACAACGTACATGTGATCACACACAAGTTGAATGACAACCCAAACAACGTACATGTCAAACAAGAATTGAACATAAATAAATTAATCATTGAAGAAGTAGAAAAGTAGCTCAAAGCGGGAATGTTATATGAACTCTAGACATGATGATTGACATGACGGCTAAACATGAACTGTTAACATGATGATCGACGCAACGACTGGATACGAACTCTTGACATTTCTAGATGCATAAATGGTCATAACTAGATTCGAACTCATCTTCTAAATGAAGAGAAAACAACTTTCATAACGGATTGGGGCATCTATTTCTACTTGGCCATGCCATTTGGCCTAACGAGTTTTGATGCGAGATTTTAATGTCTTGTCAGCAAGATGTTTAAAGCTCAAATTGGAAGTACAACGAGACATCTCCTGAAGATTTGAAAATCGGACACATTTAAGAAAACTATGATGTCTTACTCATTTTGATTGATGATGTCAATTAATAAGAGGCTTACATGTCCAGATTTGACGGCAAACAGTTTCCAAAGAGTTGGATGGTTCTCAATTTAAAAGCATACTACAAGTAATCTCTTTTAATACTTATATGTCAGTTCTTTTTTATTACTTTTGAATAAATCATTAGAAAATTATGCTAGTTGCTATCGATTTCTATCTTTTGTGTTGAATTAAATAAAATATATTTGCTACATGTAATGTCATCATATTACTTCATTCATGAATTTTTTTAGATGTTTGGTTAACGTTTCTCCATGATACATTGATTCTTCGCTAGTGTGGAGTGTGAAATCCGTTACTTTCTTTTGGTATGATATCATTCACGTACTTATATTTTGATATTTCATTTATACATGTTATACACATATCATTATGCCATGTTGATTCTTGTTATTTTGCCCTTCAAAAATATGTATTAGGCTCTTAAATTATCATGAGATAGTGAGACACAAATATTTGTATCTAATATGCATCAATTTCACCTTATATTTACAAGTAGGTGTTGTACAGTCATGACTACGTTATACAATCACAATTTCTTGTCATAACTATTAAATGTTGTCGTATTAATCAATCAATACCTTTTAGCCAAATGTAAGTTAGTTTAGGTGTGTACTAAACAAATTAATTTCCGTTTGAACAAATTTTGTGCTTGTTTTTATTGTTATTGTCATTATTATTTTCGCTTTATGACATATCAAAATGTACGTATTTTACGATCAACGAATGATACTTTTGTCATGAGTAATATGCTTGTGAATATTAATTATTTTATAATAAATTCTTTATGATGTCTTTATACGTAATTATTGCATCAACAATGTCAAGTAGTTAAATAAAATACATGTGAGAAAGTATGAGTCGGATGTGTACGATGTCACCTAAAAGTGACAACCCACGAGCTTACCCAAATTTAGAACTATAGTCTAACATTCATGATGAATGTGAACACAAGACATATGAATGCACAACACTGAGGAGGGAAATTCAAGTACTCGTCAAGAGAGGCTACTTGACAGAGAACATGTCGAGACGCGGGGACGAGTACGACAAGAGGGCGACGACACCTCCTAAACGACTACCCTCACCTTTACGCTAAATGAAGTATTCAACTACAGCAAATAAAAATGGTCATGTTTACTTGGTCATGCCATCTAGGTTAAAGAGTGCATACAAACCATTTCGATGACTTGTTGTGTTAATGAAAACATGAACTCTAGGAACACGGTTGATCATGTCGAACATGTGACTGAAATTCTTGAGTTGACATCTTCAACATCATTCAAAGACGTCCAAATATTGACATGCTGACTAATTTTTTGTAACAAGTTCATTTCAAATTCATTAGATAAGTGCGAACTGTTCCACGATATATTACAACAGAACAAAAGATTCAATTGGATGGAGCAACATGAAGAAGCCTTCACATAATTAAAGCTATACTTGACACCTATGATCTCACAAGCCCTGATGATTTTTTTGGCTGATTTTAATCCAAGTCTTTTGACACAACTGAACAGAAAAGTGAAGCAATACAGGACAACTACAAATGTCAATGGACATGATTGAGACTTGTAAATCGCCACAAGGGGCAAAAAATCATACTTTATTTATTGTGAATTAAAGGAGACGAACAACAAGGCTATGTATGACATACTGAATATTTATTTGACAACTAGAAGAGACTTGTAATTTGGTAACATATAAGTCAATTTTGATCCTTCGCTTAACCTGAATCATATCAACAAATGTGAAGAACAAAAGACGGGAAGATGTTAGCTTACATAAAAGTTTTAAAATTTCTGAAAATTGAGTTTTATATATTCGACATACAACAAGTTCGAAGAGAGTCAAGCATGCAAGTCGACGTGTAGGCTGAAATAGGGAAACTATTAACACATCCAAAATTGTCCAACATTTCAGTCATGGATGTCTTTGAACCAATTATTAGGAGAGATGACACCTTAGAAAAAATCAGGAAAGTTACAACATGGCACCAACATGATAGCTTGAAAATAATAACTGAAAAGATTAGTTAACAAATAACATTCAGCCTATCGACAAAGATGAAATAAGTGTGCTAAAAATGAAATCAGCTACGCATTATTATAAAGATGTTTGGAAACTAAACAAGCTTAATACTATGGCCAATTAACAGAAGATGACAACATTAAGAAACTCGCCCATGTCTTGGACACAATTGATAAATATCGTGACATGACAAAAATACTAGCAACCTTGTACCTATACCAAGTGTTGAAGAGTTACAACAATAACGTGCGAATTAAAAAAATTCAACAAGATGGCCTCATCCTAAAAAGGAATTCCCGAATGCACTCGATGCAAGTGCTGAAAAAATTATAACGACAGAGGAGCATGCGATTGACAACATAGATGTGAGAAAAATATACTGTCTTAGGATAATGGACGAGAAACGACTTCTGGGAAGTTGAACTGCAATCCACTTTAAGACCGGTCAGGTGTAACTTTCTATTTATTTCTTAAATTGAGAACTATTTATTTTTTCTTGAACTATGCATCAAAAAATATGCAACTTGTTTGCTTTACATTTTTTTTAATTATTACAATCCTTTCTTATCGAGCTATTTATCCGTGTATGTGAACGTATTTTATTATCTGCATGACAACTATATTTTACATGTAGTTTCTTTGATCTGAACATATGCTCTTGGTTATTATAAAATGACTTGTGCAAATTTTGAATAACATATATAAGTTTAATCGGCATGAATGTTTTATCTTTTTTACTTAAAAATTGTGTGCCTGGTTGTGAATATTTGAAATGTAATGTATGCACAACAGTTATTACCAATATTGCAATAGACAAGGGGCATAGTATCTCGACTCTATTACTTTGAGAGGACTGGTCATCCTATGACGTGACAAGAGCCTGCCTTGTTCTTACAAATTAAATATATACACGACGGACAAGGGACATAGTATCCCAAGTTCGTCAATATAAGATTCATAATAATAAATTTATTTTAAGAGGGAAAGGTCTTTTAGCAATTTAATACAGCCAGTGCATGCACCTACGTAAAATGACGAAAATTGCATATGACAAATATTATTTGTCGACACACTTACATAAACGTCAAGGGGCAACACCCAGTGACATTTATGAACTTCGTCGTTACATTACGAAAATGGCGTATTACTAAGTTTGTTTCAAGAGGGAAATGTCTTTAACAACTTAACATTGTGACGACACTTGCAAATAAATATACTTATATGAATGACATTTGATAAAGATTCTTCACCATCAAATACTATTGAAGACAACAACGAAAGAGCTACTCGTCATTATCGCCATCATTAGACAACTTTTTTAGCATTATCATCGCTATTAGAATCGTCTAACGGAAGAACATCATTCGAAACTCAAGTGCAACTGTACTTCATTTTGAAGTATTATTATCTGTCACACACATTTGATATATGATTCCAAAATAGCAACGACTTCCTTCAATAAAGACTGATGAATATGACGAGCAAGCAAAGTATCTTGAAAAACATACATAATTGATATGAAGGCGAATACAACTAATCTGCCAACATCAAGAAGACAACAAAATGTAAGGCAAGTATATCATGACAAAAAACATTTTATGTCATCAAGACATCACAAGGACAGAAGAATAGAAGATCATACCAAGAAAAATAATGCAATTATTAAGAAGATGTCTCATACTCGATACATGGTTGCTTTAGACAGATTCATTTCTTGGTCAGTAAAGAAGTATTAAAACACTATATGTCAACTTAGCAGCAGCTAAACAAGAAGTATTTGGCATCTCGGCTAGGCAAAGAACCAATCTGCAATCAAAGCGACTGAAGTACGTGTGATAACAAGTTATCCTGTGATGGTATTACAAAGATCAAAATTGACATGAACATCGAATGAAGATAATTTTATTGGGAGTTGAACACTCCCAATAAAATTAAGGGCAATTGTTGGTGCTAGAATTTTTGTTATCCTGACGGTAAAATATTGTGACAAAGTCAATAAAAACCCATTAAAATAGGATGGACAGTTTAATTACAATCCCTACAAATTAGTAACAATAAGAGAAGTGGTGGCATAACAATAGAAAAGTGGATAGCTATGTGGGAAGACTTACAACAGATATATCAAATTCAAGGATACATATTAGACTGATCATCTTATCTCTTATCACGTATAATCCAAACATCATTCACATATACCATAACTCACACACTACTATTTACATAAAAACACTATTACTCTCTTTACCACCTAACTTCCAAGACTACACACAAAATAAATAGAAAGATGATTGGGAAAGGTGCAACAATAACAACTACAAAAGGAAGCAGAGGTCAAACAAAAAGCAAGTCAGTTTCAAGATCTTCAAAGGCCGGTCATCAATTCCATGTTGGTAGAATTGCTCGGTTTCTTAAGTCTGGCAAATATGTTAAACGTGTAGTCGACGGATCTCCGATCTATCTTGCTGCCGTTCTTGAATATCTTGCTGCTGAGCGACGAGTAGGTTCACACAGCCAACGAGTACATGCACAACTGACGAGTAGAAACTGCAATCTCGACACGTCCAAACAGCACATTCGACATGTCCAAAATGCGCACTCGAAGAGGAGTTCTTATTATTTCATTGGTTGTAATCACTTATAATCATTTTGAAATCATAATAGTGGAACTACTTTGGTTGGGTATCGTCCCACCCGCGTTTACCCTTTGACGGGGGTTTTCCGCATCACTAATTGCTCGTGTCTATTTATTTTTGCACATGTCGATCCCTTTTCGTGTTACAATTTTATCATGATTAAATCTATTAGACTTAGTTATTAACCCACAAATTTTGGTAAAAACAACCATCTCAATATCCCCGGTGTATCGTATCAAAATGTTGCACTCTACTCGGTAGTAATGTATCAATCATCACTTATTGTAAATATCAAGGTGGTCACTCAACTGAAGACCATATATCAGTTTAATTATCAAACTTAACGCGATATCATTTGAATCACTAAAATCATAATAAATATCAAATAGATATCTCAAAATATATTCTCGTGAATTAAAAATTATTTTTATGGAGTTCTATAGAATTTTTCTTGAATACTATTACAACCAAATGAGAAGTTACGAACTTCTAGTATTTTAGATGATATAGTGAAATTTTTAAAAATTAATCTACTAATTATTATTATTTAAATAAAAAAATTACTACAAAATTAAAAATACATAGTAGATAAAATTTTAAAAATCTCACTATATTATCTAAAATATCAGAATTCATAGATTTTCATTTGGTTGTAGTAGGATTCAATAAAATTGTATAGAACTTTATAAAAATAATTTTTAGTTTTTGAGCACATATTTTGA
The DNA here is from genome assembly GCF_009905375.1 of Apium graveolens. Lineage (NCBI taxonomy): Eukaryota > Viridiplantae > Streptophyta > Magnoliopsida > Apiales > Apiaceae > Apium > Apium graveolens. The sequence continues at coordinate 15,358,561 of NC_133654.1, read as the reverse complement.
GGTATCTGTTTAATATTTATTATGACTTTAGTGATTCATCCCATTAAATTTTATGATTAAACTGATATATAGTTTTCAGTTGAGTTATAACTTTAATATTTAACCCATGTTACTTTATTCAAAGTACTAGCATAATAACCCGTGCGAGACACGAGTCATTTTCTAGAGTTTTTTTATACATCATGCAATTATAATGTTTGTTAAACAACTCCAACAATATTCTTATATAGGCTCCTCAGTCAAATTTTGAATAAATGGAGATAAAATTTCTTTCAACAAGCTCCATATCCCCCTCTATTACATTAGGAGCTTCGAATAATTACTCATTTTTAGGAGTGAATATCCCCATAACTATTATTATATTATATTTTTCTTACCTGTTATTTTATATTTAATGAATGAATATAAACAGGGTAGTAAGTGTACGTTTAAAACGAAACGATTAAACTTAATCTGTAGAATGTCGTTAGTATGTTTACAAATAAAAAACTACAAATTAACATATATGTTGAATACGGAGTTGACCAAAATCTTGAATTTTATTTAAATAAATTATATGTACTGTTTTATATTATTACTGAGTTCACTATTAACTTACAATTAACTTACTCAATTTAAAAAGATAAAAAATGCATAACTGAATTCAGAATGACTTGCAATCAAAATATACAATAATGTAAATTTTACATTATTGTTAATATTAAAGTTGATTTTAATGAAAAATATTAGTTTTTGAAATTCAACGTATGTATGTATGGAAAAATGTTAGTTTTTTATTTACACTACTGTTAAAAAAGTAAGATTAAGTTTATGTGTGTGTGTTAACATGTAAATTATTGTATGTCACATCTCTTAGTAAATTATGATAGTTTCAATTATTTATATGCTAAATATCTGATTTATGTACATATATTATCATTATTAACATCTAGTGAGATAAGATAATTGATTACTTAAATAACATGCATTTATAATTATTCAAAAATTAAAATTATTTAATAAATAAATTGTTATAATTTATTTATGGTATTCACATTATCACTGACAATCAATCCATATCTATTTTTTACGCAACCGGTTATCAATCATGGTTGTAACATAATAATGAATTATATATTTTTAAGACTTATTATTGATATTCATGGTTCTTTTCAAGAATTTGAAAGAAAAATTGTATTTATATCGTTATTTAAACCGTTTTTAAGTTTCTTTTATTACGACTATAATATTTCTTCATATAATAATTTGATAATATTTTATACAATTCTTCTAAAATTGAAAATTTTCAGTTCGATAAAGTTTTATAAATATCAGTTGAACTGGTTAATTCCTTCAAATTATTGAACAATATATATTTTTTTCCTTAAATAATATAAAATGCATTTGAATCAAATGCTACAATATAGTATACATATACCTTTTATTTGAATAATTCAAAATATTAAAATAATTCAAAATATTTGTACAATATTATCTTGATCAATGAATATTGTTGATATAAAAGAATTATTTTTAAAAAGTTAGTTTTTTTAAAGTGAAAAATGAAAAATAAATCGATTTAATATATCATCGTAGTTTTAACAAATCTAGTGAGATCTCATTTCAAATTTCAAATATTCTTAAAATTGGGACAAATCTCAAAAATAATAATGCGTTACCAGTGAAATTAGTAATTTTAATATAAATAATCAATTGGCTTGATCCTATAAAGATCTTAAACACATTAATTTATATTAACATAAGATATTAAAAAATTTCACATTATTGGTAAGATATTCTCGCCGAGCTTGTAATTTAAATTTACTAAACGTAGAATGTGACGATGTTTTTCGGCCGGGTCATGTAGTCAAATTTCGAGTATTTGTTGAATAATGAGCCAAGTTCTAAAATGCATTGACTCATTATAATTCGAACTTATCTAAATATGTAATACCAACATAGATTATTTATATATAAGTGATTCTATTTTCAATATTTTTAAAAAAATTATATATGTACATTTTAATTACTTTTTATAATAAAAAAATTTGTTAAAAATATATGAGATATATTTTCAAACTAAAAAATGATTAATAAATAAGATAATAATCCATTTATGTACTATGCCTAATTTTATATCTGGAATTCAATTCTTTAAAATTAACTGTACAAATATTCAACTAACTATCCTTTTTTTGCGAAATTCAAGTAAGTATCTTTAAAGTTAAATAAAATATTCATTTAACACACTTACATATTATGTGTACGATAAAAAACACATGTGACAATATGGTGTAGTGGTAAGAGACTGTATAGTTGAATGAAATAACTTGAGTTTGATTCCCACAAACCACATCTTTTTATATAAATATTAAAAATAGGGGTAATTTAGTCTTTTTAACGAGACTTTTTAATATCATGAAATTATACCCTTATTCTTCTATTATATATAGAAGAGATTTACCAATAATTACATATTTTTGTTGTTAACCTAGAAGTACAGTATTAATGATCACCTAATTTTGTTACTCTATCAATGATCACATAATTTTGTTGTTAACCCAAAAGATAACATATTTTAGTTTACTTATTGACCTAAACTTGTTGTAATTAACCATTTGAACCTTAATTTTTTAAGTTAACTAATCTTAACGTGTCAACTTGATTTAGGAATAGCACAAGGTTAATCCATGTATTGAAATTAAATACACAAGTGTTCAAGGATAATCATATGACAATGAACAAATAATCAATTTATCTAGAATCAAATATTAATATTAAGATGAGTTCATAAGATACAGATATACAATTCATTTCATAAGCAAGTCCAACAGCACCCTTATATGAGCTCTTAAGTTCAATTATAAGAATTTTGACAAAAAATGGCACTCCAACGGTGTCTTAGTACTTCCTTAGAGCAACTCCAATAGCTTAGCTATTTGGAGTCTTAAAATCAAATATAAGGAATATGAAGAAAAAAACTACTCCAACAGTATCCTTGTGATTCCTTAAATCACTAAGATCCACTAAAATTTTCTTGTCATTCCTTATCTTTAGTTAACATCTCTCTTCTTCTAACTTTTATTTTATAATATATATTTGAAAAAAACACTTTCTCTTTCTTCATTTTATGTAATAATGCTACTTTTTAATGATTAAATATTGTATAAGGAATGTTGTTGGAGTTGGAAATAGCTATTGATGTCTTAAGTTACTAAGATCCAATATTTTATATTAAATTTAGGAAATGAACTAAGAAGCTATTGAAGATACTCTTATATCACTAAGACATGAGCTTCATTTTTTATCTTTAAAGAACTTCTATTGTTCCATTATAATATTTTTAGCAATAAAAAAATCATTTCTCTCTCTTTTTTTCACATTTATCTCTCTTTGTTCCACTTTTTGTCCATATCTTTTCAAATTTATTAATATAATACTAATAAGGAAGGAAGATAAGGATCATTGTTGGAGTTGAAATTCAAAATCAAGTCTTAAATCACTAAGAGTTAATATTTTATAATATTTATAAGGAATTTACTAGAACACTGTTGGACTTACTCTAACAAAATTATAAATTAAACTACACTACTTCTAAATTCTAATTACTAATTTTAAAAAAGTAGCATCTCACATAATTTTGTCGCAGGATATAACACGGAGAATATTGACATTGGTAAACACATTAATTGGTGCAAATGTTTCTCGTGAAAATCCTGACTTAGAGGCTTTGGTATTATATATGGCCTCTTCTAATGGTGCATGAAGGAAAAATAATATTGACAAGCAATACCAAAGACTAATTATACTCATCTGCACCCTCAGTGTACACTCCTACCCACAGATATGAACAGCACAAAGGTTTTGAAACTTGCAGATTAAAGTTGCGCCTAATCTTGCACCTTGGACAACAACCAAAAAATTATCAAACAGAACTATCTCACTGTCGCGGAACTTCCAAAAGACAACAAGGCTTTAAATTTCTTCATTGAACATTATAAAAGAAAGATAAAACATGCAATAGAGATGCTTGGGTATATGCAATAAAAAGGTTTGTCACAATCACATGTCTATGAGTGATTACTGATTAGAGTAGAGATGTTGGATGCAGGATTCCAGAGTTAGAACCAAACTCTAAAACAGAGTGCACTACATTAATACCATTTAAAGCAGCTCCGTCCCTTTTTCGGTATATTAGAATAGAGAAATCATTTTTTTGGTACATTTGTTCAAAAAATTCCATTTATGGTACAGAACGTGAGATTCTACAACTGACACCCAAAACAAGTGGCGTTCTGGGTCATTTTAATATTTTTTTTTCTTTTTTTCCCGTGATGAAGTTGTGTTAGTGTGTTTTTGAACGAAATAAAATTAGATAAATGGCTATTTTTGGACTCCCATATTAAAAAAATGGAAAATGTTTTTAGTAATTTTTTTTTTGTCGGCTTGTAATATAAACCTAATTTATGTGTGTATTTTTTAATTTAAATAAAAAACCATACAAATAAGATTTTTCTAACTCCGAAAAGGGTGCCGTGCAATGTGAGTGTATAATTTTTAGGTGAGTGCATGTTTTGACACGTGCGTATGTAAATAACCGTAGTTTTTTTGGGATCCAAATTTTTTTGTTGTGTTGTAATGTAAACCTATATTTTGGGAAAATTTTAATTTTGAATTAAAAATTTATATGGCCAACACTTTTGTAGTTTCGAAAATGGTTTCTTGAGCGGCGAGTGCATAATTGTCACGGGAGGGCAAATTTGTGCACGACATATTTAAATAACCGGAAATTTGTTTAGGTCCATTTTTCTATTATTTGGTAGGTATGTAAAAAATTTGAGTGTGTATGATTAAATAATAAATTTTATTTATTCGAGAGAGGGTGTCATAACGTTAAATGTAAAAACGTTAACTGTTAGACGTAGACATAAAATGAATGTGCATTGAGCATTGGAAACCAAAATATTATGATAGAACAAGTAAATAATGAAATGGGCATTTAGCAAAAAAAAAAATAATGAAATGGGAAACAAGGAAACGGAACCATATTACAAGTAGACTGCTTGTAATAGCAGTTGTACATATGTTTGACAACAAGATCACGTGTTTTAGTGTGGGCGCCCTGGGCATTTCTTACTACGCTTGGTGTGACCTTCTTGGTTACATAAACTATATTTCTTTCCAGACCGCAGACCATCAATCTCCGTTCGGATCCGCACCGGTTGTCCCTTATCTCCGCGTTTTTTCTTTAGTTTTTTCAAGGACTCTTCCGGCACTAACTTTCCATACCCCTGCCAAGGTACGGGTAAGTCGTAGTTCCAGTATTCAGTTGGTTCCAACAGATAAATTATTGGCCTGTACAAGTCCTACATTATTTGGTTCTTATGGAAATGTTCGATGAAATGCTCCCAACTCAATCCATGTGTTATACAACCTGCCATTGCATGGGAGCACAACATGTGATGGGTCGCCCATTTTCCACAGGCGCATGTACGGTCATTGAGGTTGACAACCTGGGTTTTACCTCTCTTTACTGTCCCCTTAGCTGTTGTGTACTGATGTGTTAGTATTTTCATAATCCCGCGGAGATGATGGAAAGTAATAACCGTATGTCCTGTTGCCTTTCTCCGATTTTTTGCTAACATAGAGGCGGAACGTGCACATAACTGTTGCCCCTCTTGTAGACCGTCATCCACTATGTTTCGATGTTTTTCTACAATTGTGACCACTTTGTAGAAGAGGTACTCCATCGTTGCTGTTACTGGAAGAAAACGAGCCCTCCTTATGTTGCCGTTGAATCCCTCAAGCATGTTTGTGGTTGTTTGACCGTAGCGAACACCACTATCGTGGGAAAGTGTCCACCTCTCAACGAGTATTGTAGCAAGATATTGTAGGGCAGTGGGGGAAATTTCACCAATCTGCGACATATATGCGTCGTGCTTTAAGACTTGTGTGGTTCTTCCAGCTTTCCACATTAATTTTTTTAGTTCACCACCTGGGTGATGACTACAAAAGTTACTTCTTACATGGAGGAGACAGAACCTATGGATGTCGAGTGGCTCGGCAAAACCGTTTTGAGGGTCTCGTAGGGCGGAGATAATGCTGGCAGCACGGTCAGAAATGATGCAGATGTCGGTCCATTGCCGACAGACATGTCTTCGAAGACGCTGCAAAAACCAAGACTAGTTCTCGTACGTCTCCTCATCAACCAAGCCATAACAGAGAGGGAACGGGTGGTTGTTCGAATCAACACCCATAGCAATAAGCAGCTTGCCCCTATATCTTCCTTTCAAGAATGTCCCATCTATTGAAATCACGGGACGTGCATGTTGCCACCCGTCCATCATTGCCTTTAAAGACCAAAAAATCCGCTTACAGACGGACGTGCCCCGCTCCTTAGCATGAGGGACAGCATCGATCTCAGCAATGGTTCCAGGATTTGTCTTCATAATGGCTGCTAGGAACATGGGTAGAGCTTGGTATGTTTTAGCCCAACTGCCATACACTTCCTCAATTGCTATTTGCTTCTCTCTCCATGCTTTCTTGTACCCCACTATGTGGTTGTGCTCGTTGTTGTTCAGCGGGATAATGGTTTTAATGGGAATTTCTAGTGTATCTATTACTTGTTTCACATAAAATAGTAAATGTCAAAAAAAAATCGGCCTTAATAAGTGACGTTTGCTAAAGATTTACTTACAAGTGGTTTTACAATCTACGCAATCATCCTTGCAGATAACTCAAAAATTTTTTACATACCTACCAAACAATAGAAAAATGGACCTAAACAAATTTCCAGTTATTTAAATATGTCGTGCACAAATTTGCCCTCCCGTGACAATTACGCACTCGCCGCTCAAGACACCATTTTCGAAGCTATAAAAGTGTTGGCCATATAAATTTTTAATTTAAAATTAAAATTTTCCCAAAATATAGGTTTACATTACAAACAACAAAAAAATTTGGATCCCAAAAAAACTACGGTTATTTACATACGCACGTGTCAAAACATGCACTCACCTAAAAATTATACACTCACATTGCATGGACGTCTAGGCTTGATTATTCACATTGCATGGATGTTCCTAGTCATACATAAAGAAAGGGGAAAAAAAGCTCCATAACATGTTCAAGCTATACCTAACCTTGCACCTCAATGAAAACAATTGACTGAACTCCAAGGCCATGTTTGTTTGATGGGATTAGGAGAAGGATTAGATTATAATCCGTAAAAAATAATTATCCCTTGTTTGTTATGAAAATTGGACCTAGGAATTCTAATCCCCGGATAACTAGTAACGTCAAATGTAGCTCGGCCAATGGGATAAAATGGTACCTGCTGACTGCAGGTATTATGTGGGATTAAAAATTGATTGGACAAATTTACCCTTATTTAATTAGAAATACTGCAACTTTATAATTCTTGGGATAATAAGGAGAGGATTATAGTGAACGGATTATAATCCGGGGATTGTAATCCTTCAAAACAAACATGGCCCAAGGGCTTTACAGTCCATCACAGACCTTTACCCTACAGCTGATCTGCTTGGTATGCGTTTAAACACTACAGCTGATCTGCTGGATGCAGGAATCCGAGTAACAGAGAAACTTCAAAACAAAATAAACTACACTCATACAATTGAAAGCATGAATATGTTTTACCATGTTAGAGAACATACCAAAGATATATCATAAATAAGAGACAAGAAGTTAATTATATATACTGAAGATCCATTATATTACATCAAAAGATGCAAAAAGAAGCAGTTTCTCTAATTTCAGTTAACAAAGCCAATATCTAGATCATAAGTCATAACGGTTGATTAAAAACAGAGAATCCTAATGCCTACACCAGGCTTAGCTATAAAATATTAAAAACATGCTACAATCCTAAAATAGGCATTCTGCTCATCTTCTATCTAGTACACCGTCTCTTCATCCACAACCACACATCATAAATCCAAGACCTAGAACAATACATAAGTGGACAATACATAAGTTAGCATTTTAGTTTTTACTGATAATACATTTTACTCGCTCAAAGAAATTAAAAAACAAATAGCTTAATGAAACTAAAAAATATCAATCATAGTACCCAACCAATTCTTCACCTGCCTTTTCTTGATTCATACTGTCTTATGTCTTCCGAGTGCCCAATTGTAGCAAGATATTCTTTACTGCAGACATGAAAAGTGTAAACATATCGCTTATGGTAGTCACATAGATTAACATGCTTATTTTCACAACTACTCTTATTCACTTACTGAAAAAAATTGAAGTTATTGACACTAAAAACATACAGGAGATTGAATACTTACAAAGTGTTTACCTTTTTTTTCATTTCTTCTTCTTCTGATTGATTCGCGCCCAATTCGGAATCACTGATTTGAAACAGACTTTCATTGCAAATGAGCAAATTAAAGGACTCTGGAAACCCATGAAGTTCGATATTCTTAACTTTATTGGTTACACGATCATACCACAAAAGTTTTTTACTGTCCAACACTAAAAAAGAATTTCATTCTGAGACTTCGAGAAAGCAACAGGACAAACAAAATTAAAAGATCCTAGGATTCCTGGTTGCTCTAGTGACAACAACTTGGACCAAGAAGTTTCCACCCCAGTATTGTTCATCACCCACATATCGGTACGAGAATCAGGGCAGTGATCAATCAAACCTAGACATCCATTAAATGCAAACAAAGCCTTGCCATTCTTCTTGGGAATACCAGCAGGAAATGGGAGTTTCCTATGTTTATGAACCCCTAGATCAAAAGCAATAATACTTTCACAACTTCTAGAAAGCCAATGCAAAGCCCCATTCACGAAGAGACCAAAACTTCCATATAAACTAACACTATTCGAAATAGTGTCAGCCTGTGTCCATACATTGTTTTTGAGGTTGTAAACTGAAACATAATCCCCACAAGCTGACTATCAGAAGTTCTCATAACCTTATAGTCATCACTAACATGATCATACCCAAACCCAATCACCGAAGACCCGAAAAGTCTACAAGAAATAAGCATATTATCCGTCCTAGGCAACTTCTTAATCTCTCAAGTTGTCGGGTTCCACAAAAAGAGATCATCCTCACCCTCATTATCAGGCTTCCACAAGCAAACCAAGCCCTTACAAACATTAACATATCTAGCACTAGACAATACCGAATTATCCAATTTCACCGCAGTAAAATCACACGCAGAGTCCACTTTAACCGAGTAAAAATTCTCAACCTTACTAAAATTTCTAACAACCAAGTTTTCACCTTTTCGAAAAATTTCATCTTTTGGAACAAAAGTACTGGCATTATCATTATCAACCACAGAGCAAAAGGGTTTCGAAATAAATGCTCGAAAACGAGGAATCAAAGGCTTAATGGGTAAATTACGGAGCAACGTGTTCATAGTAAAATGCTAATGATTAACAGAGTGATAAACCCTAAACCCTAATGTTGAGAACAATACTTTAACAGAGCTAACACTATACATTAATAAATAAATAATTAAAGCAAAGGTCTAATTAGCACAAAATGCAAATAATAAAGGGTATATAACTAATTAACTAGCCCAATTCACAAGATTAACAAAGAACAAAATTAAAAAAAAAGTGAGTTCTTGAAAGTGTATACAGTATATATTTAATAATAGATATTTTATTATTATAATATTTAAAAGGGTGGATTATACCTAGAAGAAAAGGCTTTGGAAAGGAGATGTTCTTCTAGAAGATTTGTATGTCTATTTTTGAAGATGTAAAATGAAGAGTAAGATGAGAGAGCTAAATGGCAGAAATTAAGGTAAATATAAGATTTGTGTGTCTGTGTGTCTGTGATTTATTGGACCGGGCTGTTTGGATTGGGGGTTGAGGAGGGATGGGCCGGGTTTGAAGGGGTTCAAAGTTAACGACCCTTGTTTGGGAAAAAATTAAAATAGAGGATTGGGTTTTGAGAGGGTTGGCTTGGTGTTGGTGAGGGCTGTGTAGTAATCGAAAACATCGTGGGTTTCAACACCCCAGATCGGGGTGTTGTGCAAACGAAGTTTAAGCGCCCAAGTTCACCTGCTTTTGATTGTCCATTATTTTTCATTTTTATTCTTCTTTTGCTAGGATTTTTATTCTCTTTTAAAATATACTTTTGATACATAGAAATAACATAGCTGGAAATGATTTTTTTTTTATAGTAATTTAATATATTACATAAGTAATCTCTTTAATTAATTAGTTACTGATAGTACATATATCTCCTGGGAGTACTACTCCTAGGCTCCTAACCCCATATAACTCCTAAAAGGACTACTCCTAGGCTCCTCTTCATACAGCTCCTAGAAGGACTACTCCTAGACTACTGACTCCATACAGCTCCTGGAAGGACTACTCCTAGGCTCCCAACTCCACACAGCTCCTGGAAGAAATAGTCCCGCACACTACCAGTCCTAACCAGCTCAGTCCTGCAAGCCTAACCTTGGTAAATCCCAGCACGTGAGACGTTGGCCCAAGCACATGATGGGGACAACTGTCACACATCAATCATGGGAATAATCAGGGCACGTGTCAGAGGATCCTCAGAACATTCCTCAGCCAGTCCCGCACTGACACGTGTAAAACATCCACTCCAGCCAGGTGTCCTCCGCTCCCAGAACCAATGGCTACGATTTAAAGGTACCAACCCCAAAACCCTACCCTTGGGCTATAAATAGCCCAGGAAGGTGAGGTTTTGGGGTTAATCACTTTCTCACACTCATATACACACACAGCCATCTCTCATTCATTTCTATCTTCATCTTCCTCAAAAGCGAGTTCTTATTCTCACACCGGAGGCGCCGCGGGACCCAAACCCCCCTTCCGGTGTTATTTTGTAGGAACCCCACCACAGCATCGGAGGATCCAGGCACGGCGACGAAGGAGCAGCCCCGCCAGTAAAAACACTGATGACCGACCGAAAGGGGGTTACCATCAGGATAAGAAATTCAAGCAAAGCAACCAAAGCCAAGAAAGACAAACTACTCCGGTTTTTCAGAGACTTGGTCCTAAGAAGGAGTCAAGCAGTGACCTAGGACCCGCGAAGCAACCCCGGGAGCCGAAGCAGGAGTCGGATTGGACTCCTCTCAGCATGACCCGGGAGGAAATCTTGAAAGAGGTAAAAGACAAGCCTTTCTATTATCCTCCGAAACCAATGCAAACTCCTCCGGAGAGCAGGCCTTACAATAGGCAGTGTGATTACCACGAGACCCATGGCCACAAGACTGAGAACTGCTTATCACTCAAGTACTTTATTGAGGACCAAGTGAAGAAGGGGAACATGAACAAGTACTTAGTTCGGGACAACAGAGGGGAAGCGCAGAAGAGAGGAAAGAATGTAGTCAATGCGGTCCTAAATGGATCATACTCCCCACCCCGAAGCCCGGACTTCGGAGAAGAAGTGCTCTCAATCCAATCACTCCCAGACCTGGTGATATCCTTCAGCAGCAAGGACTACGAATGAGTCAACCCTCATCACAATGCAGCTTTGGTTATCACTCTGGACATCTTTGATAATGAAATAAGAAGAATGCTCATAGACAATGGCTCCTCAGTAAATATTCTCTTCAAGCACACAGTGGATAGAATGCAGTTAGGGAGCGTCCGCTCAAACGAATACCGGGAGGACCCGCTCTATGGCTTCAGCCACAACCTAGTCCTGATCCAAGGAACTTTATATCTGCCAGTCATTTTTGGATCTTCTCCTAACCAAGTGACTCATGTCATCAAGTTATATGTGATCAACGCTCCTTCTTCATACAACGGAATCATTGACAGATCAGCTCTAACCATAATGCAAGCAATAACTTCAATCTCCCATCTCAAGATCAAGTTCCCAACCCCGAAAGGAGTCGGGGAGATAAAAGGAGATTATGGAGTTGCTGAAACATGCTACAACCAGGGGTTAGTTATGGCAGAAACCCATCAAGATAACAAAAGAAAGGCTACAGTCCTTCGCAAGCAACAAAGCATAAAGAAGCACCGACCCCGGACACGGGAAGAAGCAAACAAAATAAGTCCAGAAGGACTGACAAGCAACCAAGTCATGGTAGTGGACAAGGCAAAGCAAGTCCTAGACCAAGCTAGTCCTACCGTGCAAGCAACCAAGGAACCTGAAAAAGTAAACTCCTATCTGAAGAAGAACTCTGAAGCCCGAATCCATCAAATGGTTTCAAACAAAGAGCAAGCAAAAATTGAAGCTGCAGTCGAAACAGAAGAAGTCCAGGTAGATGAAAGCAATTCTAGCAAAAAAGTTAAAGTTGGGTCAGGACTCGAGGAGTCCTTCAAGGAGAGATTAGTATCCTTGCTCCGGGAGTACATAGATGTTTTTGCCTGGAGTCCAAGAGACATGCCAGGACTACATGAGTCCATAGCAATGTACAGCTTGGATGTCAACCCGAACAGAAAACCAGTCAAACAGAAGAGAAGAAACTTTGCCCCGGAGAGGCAAAAAACCATCGACCAAGAAGTGGAAAAGCTACTCAAAGCAGGGATCATCAAAGAAATCAAATATCCGGAGTGGCTAGCTAATGTGGTCATGGTGAAGAAGTCCAACAGCAAATGGAGAATGTGTGTGGACTACACTGATCTGAATGATGCATGCCCGAAGGACCCGTATCCTTTCCCAAATATTGATCAACTGATAGATGCCACCTCCGGACACATCATGCTAAGCTTCATGGACGCCTTCTCCGGATACAATCAGATAAAGATGAACCCAAAGGACATTCCTAAGACAGCATTCATAACTCACAAAACAGTCTATGCTTATGTGATGCTACCCTTCAGACTTACCAGCGCAGGATCCACTTACCAAAGAGCCATGAACAAGATATTCAAATCCCGGATTGGGAGGAACTTGGAGTGCTATATCGATGACATGATTTCAAAATCAACAACCATACCAGGACATGTGGAAGACCTGAAGGAGTGCTTTGACAACCTAAGGAAGAACCAACTCAAACTGAATCCGGAGAAATGCACCTTTGGAGTAGGAGCATGCAAGTTTCTAGGATTCATGATCAGCAACAGAGGCATAGAAGCCAATCCGGAGAAAATAAAAGCTATCCAGGAGATGAAAGCTCCCAGGACCCAAAAAGATGTGCAGAAGCTAGCAGGATCCCTAGCAGCACTCAGGAGATTTGTCTCAAAACTAGCAGAAAGGTGCCTACCATTCTTCGACTTACTCAAAGGAGCAACCAACAAGAAAGAGGTGAACTGGAATCCGGAGTGCCAAAAGGCATTCGAAGAAATCAAGTACTACCTTTCTTAGCCACCAGTCCTAACTAAAGCTCAACCAGGAGAGCCTCCCTACTTATACTTATCAGCAGGAGCACAAGCTGTAGGAGTTGCCCTAATCAGGGAAGAGAATGGTACACAACAGCTAGTCTACTATGTAAGCCAAGTCCTAAAAGATGCAGAAACAAGATATCCAAGATTGGAGAAGTTTGCCTTCGCCTTAGTCACAACTTCAAGAAAACTCAGGCACTACTTCCAAGGGATAAAAATCAGAGTAGTGACAAATCAACCACTAAGGAAAATAATTCACAAGCCAGATGTCTCGGGAAGACTTGTTAATTGGGCTGTGGAGTTGAGCCAATTCAACTTAAGCTTCATTCCCAGGACTGCCATCAAAGCTCAAGCCCTTGCAGATTTCATAATCGAATGCAACTTCCCAGAAGAAGAACCGGAACCAATGGACACGGATCAGGAGCCAAAAAAGGATACAAGTCCGGGAGCCTGGACCTTAAAGGTAGATGGTTCTTCAACAAGCGAGAGGTCGGGAGCCGGACTCATACTCAAGAGTCCAGAAGGATTCAAGATTCAGACAACTATATTTTTCGGCTTCCCCGCAACAAACAATCAAGCAGAATATGAGGCATTGATCACATGACTAAAGCTCTCCAGGACTCTTAGAGTCTAGGACTTAAAAATCTACAGCGACTCCCAGATAGTGGTCAAGCAAACAAATGAAGAATACATAGCAAATGACCCTACTCTGGTGAAGTACCAAGCACTGGTCCAGAGCTACTTAGCCTCAATACCAGGCCATCAAGTCATTCAGATATGTCGAAAAGAAAATGAAGAAGCAGACATCCTATCCAAATTAGTCCGGAACTCATCAGATCTAGACTGCTCAGTTTATTTTGAAGAACTCCTCAAACCATCCATTGAATCCGGAGAGGTCTTGGAGATCGAAAGCAGCCACAACTGGATGACTCCCTTCATCAAATACTTGGAGAATGGAGAGCTCCCAGAAGACAAAGGAAAAGCTCAAAGACTAAAAGCAAAAGCAGCCAAGTTCATCCTCGAAGAAGGAATACTTTACCGCAGGACCTTCTCATCTCCTATCCTGAAATGTATTGGCCCAGAAGAAGCAAAGTACTATTTGGCAGAAGTGCATGAAGGGATATGCGGAGACCACATGTCTGCAAAGGCCCTAGCCCATAAGATTATAAGACAAAGCTACTACTGGCCAACCATTCATCAGGATGTAATAGAATTCGTCAAGAAGTGCAAAGAATGCCATCTTTTCAGCAATGTGTCCCGGATCAGCCCAGTCCTACCATCCTCAGTCCTGTCACATATCCCCTTCGTTGTTTGGGGTATTGACATTATGGGACCCTTCCCCCGGGCCAAAGGAGACCTCAGGTACCTGCTAGTCTCTATTGATTACATGACAAAATGGGTTGAAGCAAAAGCAATGAGGACAATCAATCAACAAGACTGCATAAAGTTTATGGGCAATATTTTAATGAGGTTCGGGATACCATGGGTCCTAGTATTAGACAATGGTCCCCAGTTCATTGGATCAGAGTTCGAGTCCTACCTCCAGGAGCACGGGATCAAGCACAAAAAATCATCAGTGGCATATCCCCAAGGAAATGGCCAAGTAGAAGTAACCAACAGAATCCTGCTCCGAGGTATTGAAAAAAGACTCAAAGAAAGTAAAAGCAAATGGCTAGAAGAACTACCAAGTGTACTTTGGTCCTACAGGACAAGCCCAAGGACAAGCACCGGAGAAACTTCATTCAAACTAGCTTATGGAACAGAAGCAATGCTCCCTATTGAAGTGGGCTCTCCTTCCCACAGAGCAATAAATTTTGAAGAAGAAATAAATGAAGAAGGACTCAGAACAAACATGGAGCTAATCGATGAGGTCCGGGACCAGGCTGTAGAAAGGATGGAAAAATACAAGGAGAAAACAAGAGAACACTTCAGTAAGAAGTCAAGAGTCAAAAACTTCCAAGTTGGAGACTTAGTCCTTCGAGACACTGAAGCTTCAGATCCCACAAACACTGGAAAACTAATGCCCAAATGGGAAGGACCATACAAGATCAAAGAAGTCCTCAGGCCAGGAACCTACAAGCTCCTGAACATGGATGGCTCAGAAGTCCCAAACACTTGGCATGGACTAAGGCTAAGAAAATTCTACCAGTAGGAGAACAAATAAATCAACCAAAAATCTTGTAGCCAATATGGCAAGCAACCAATTTGTTTCTCCTTATATTTGTTGGGTTCCGAGGCATAAAACGCAGCGGATAAACGTAAATAAAATAAAAAAAAATTCGAAACCCAAAACAGGATCCATGTATAATTATGGGCAGATTATGGAGATAACGAATCATACCTTTCAAGAACTTAACTTTGACGAACTCAACGGAGATCCTAGCTATCACGCTTTGTGTCTATCTCTCGGAGAAACACCTCTATGGTATCCACATGAGCACCTCCAAGTACGTCTCACGAACTTGACTACGGAATGGATGTACTAGCCTCCTTCTTGACGATCCAAATTGCCTCTGCCTCTCTTTGCCCTAGGGTTTTCTAAAAAATGTACAAGTCTCTTTAACCTATCATTATGTATTTAAAATGGCTGATTAAAATGGCCCATAACAGCAAAGCCCAACCCTAGTAGGTATTGGATTAAATAATAAAAATGAATTTCTATTATTTAATTAATAACTAAGTCATACTTAATTATTATGGGCAAAAACATTCCTTTTAATTCGAATTTATATTATCTCAATTAAGTCTTACTTAATTATAATAAAATTCGAATAATCATCAATTAATTTAAATCCATAATTTAAATTAACTATTCCATTAAGTGCTCTATTTGTGTGACCCTATAAGCTATTATTTAATTGGCAATAATTTTATTCTCTAATAAAATTATAAAAAATGAGTGGTATTTAGTAATACATCATTGTTACCCAATTAAACAATAATTAAATCGTGATTAGATAAAACCTTTCATGATTAATGTTTTTCGTGTAATATAATCCCTTTAACCATACATATTATAGATTAAACTCGAGGCATGTATTTAGTCATCCTCTTCAACATTTAATCAGGGTTTACTTGATCCATGAGTAGATTATCAAGACAAATCATTATTTGAGCATGGCCATGCTTTTATAATCTCACTCAATCAAGAGGCCAATAATATCTCTTCTAATTATAGGAGGGTTAAATTCTTTATTTATCATTCATATTTCTCATACGACTCATGATATACCCGATGTCCACTTTTATCATCACCCGATTAAAAGTAACTTTTAATGTAGTCAAAGTATATTAATCCTCGTATAAAAATATAATGATTTCAAGTCAAAAGATCGTTATACCATTATCACTGTGAGTCTTTCTTATGACTTTATTAAACATGAAGAATCTCACTGTGGGTCTGTCCAGTACCATGTACTCTCACATGTACCTATGTATTGACTTTAGTATCCCCATACTTATAACCAATGAGATGTGGTTATCTTGTCAAACAACATACTAGTCTATCTATGTATTATTATTGTCCTATATAATAATACTCGACTAGGGACCTTTAAGAATATGATATATTATATAATCTCAAGTTCAAGTCATGTACTTAAACTATACAATGTGTATCATGATTCTAAGGACATTTATTATGCTAACAAAATATCGCAGTAATTAAGGTCATAATAAATACATTTATTGAATGATCAACTGATATAAAGATTTAAAAGAATAATGTATTGCCTCTAGGGCACCTACACTAACAATATTTTGTATGAATGATTAATGAAAACCTTTTCCCCTTTACATACTTATCAAAACTAACCACTAGTCCGGACAAGCTATTAGTCAGGACTAGAGCAACCATTTTTACTTAGGATTAATTTTCTAACTAAAAGCCACCACTAGTCCGGACAAGCTATTAATCAGGACTAGAGCAATCATTTTTACTTAGAATTAATTTTCTAACTAAAAGCCACCACTAGTCCGGACAAGCTATTAGTCAGGACTAGAGCAACCATTTATACTTAGAAATAGTTTTCTAACTAAAAGCCACCACTAGTCCGGACAAGATGCTAGTCAGGACTAGAGCAACCATTTTTACTTAGAATTAATTTTCTAACTAAAAGCCACCACTAGTCCGAACAAGCTATTAGTCAGGACTAGATCAACCATTTTTACTTAAAATTAATTTTCTAACTAAAAGCCACCACTAGTCCGGACAAGATGCTAGTCAGGACTAGAGCAACCATTTTTTAGAATTTATTTTCTAACTAAAAGAAACCACTAGTTCGGACAAGCCATTAGTCTGGACTAATGCAACCATTTTATTTGGAATAAATCTTCTAAGTGAAAAAGCTAACCACTAGTCCGGACAAGTTACCAGTCAGGACTAGTGCAACCATCTTTACTTAGAATAAATTTGCCAAGTCAAAAACTTAACTACTAGTCCGGACAAGCAATTAGTCAGGACTAGTAAAGCAATTTTTACTTGGAAAAATATTCTAAGGCAAAAACAAACTACAAAAACAAAGCAAAATAACAGCAAGAAAAGCAAACATTAAAAAAGTCACCGGACTTGAACAAGCCCGGAGTAAAGTACGAATATTACAAATATCAAAGTTATCAAACGTCTTCAAGAAATATCAAAGTTACAAAGTCAAGACTCCGGAGCATTAGGAGGCAGGAAACTGGGGCAGGGCCCGTCGAACGGCTCCGGATTCCCTAGCCCGAGCTCAAAATCTTCCTTTGCCTTAATAAACTCAGCAACAAAGCTGTCCCAATCGGCCTCCGGATTGGTCTTGATATGTCGCTCCGCAACAAACCAGCAACGGGCTATCTCCGGAGCACCAGCATTGGCAAGAGCTTTGTCATACTCCTCGGATCTCTTGAACTCCGCAATGACTTCAGCCTCCGGACGCACAACAGACATCTGCCTCCGGAGCTCAGCCAATTCAGACTTTAGATCTGAAGCTTCTTTTTCAGAATTCTCAGCCCGGGTCCTGACATCATCAAGCTGCTGGTTCAGTCCGGAGAGAGAAGTATCTTTAACAATGATCTGGTCCCGGAGCCGGCCAATTTCAGGGTCCTTATCATCAATGGCAGTCCGGGAATTTTTGAGCTCATTGTAGGCCAGAGAAGCTGATCCGGCCATATACCCACCAAGCTGTAAAAAATAGAGAAACTTAGAAAAATATTCTAAGGCAAATCAACACAAGAAACGAGAACAAGAAGAAGACATACCTGACCCCAGAGCCGGGAACACTCCTTCATAGTCGCATCAAATTCGGACTGGTTCATCCTCCTCCAGTCAGCTTGAGTAGGAATCCCAGCCATAAAATGAGCAATTTTATCCTCCATCCCCTGACCATTTGCATCCGGACTCTCATCATCAACATTCTTTCCTTTACCGGCCCCAGACCCGGAACCATCTTCAAAGTTTTCTGCCCGAGGAGGCTTGCTTCCAAGGGTCCGAAGCCCATTCTTCCTTCTTCCAGAATCACCACCCGGAGCCTCGCCTATAGGACCAAGATCCTCAAGATTAGCAAACTCATCTCCAATATCAATCTCAGCATCCTGCTCCGGAGCAGACTGATTCACATCAACTTCGTGCTCCGGTCTCGGAACCACATTACTCTGGGATCCCTTCTCCACAGAGGCATTAGATCCGGACCCAGCAGCATCAGTTTTCTTTGGCAACTTGAAAGCTTTTCCAAGACCCTTCAACGCATCACTATATGCCGAAGACGACATATCCGGATTATAGTACGGCAAACCTGCAAAGGAACAAAGCAAAAACACAAGTCAAAACCAATAAGGAATCAAGGCAGATGAAGGCATATAAGAAATATACAAGAAGTCTGGACAAAAAGGAAAACTACTTACAGCCTAGCCTATGCATAGTTCTATGATTCATGAAAGTGTCTCGGGTCATTTGGAAACCCAGACATTCACAAAAAGCAAACATCAACCGGATAGCCTCACCCCGGAGCACATCCCTACGGAACCGAGTCCGGACCCCTTCCGCAGTAATATAGGGAATATAGTACAAGTCCAAACCCCGGAGCATGATCAACTCTCCATTCCAGTACTTCAACGAAGATTGCTGGATTACAGGCCTGTAGGAGCCACCATACCCGCACTCCGGAGCCCAGAACCGAAGTTCATAGAAAGGGAACTGACTGGACCGGACCAGATGAAAGATATGATGCCATAGCTTGAACGTGGGCTGCACCTTAAACTGATTACAAGTAGCAATAAACCAAGTCATCCACTTTATACCATTAGGTGTTATCTGCATAGGAGAGATCTTGTACACGTACTTGCACAGATGCTTCAGGAACAAGTGCCAATGAGGATTCCATCCGGACCGGAGATGCTCCAGCCACACTGGAACAAACCCATCAGTAGGTCTATGATGAACCCGCTCATCCGGAGTCGGCCATCTCCACTCGATCTGGGGGTCCAACTGAAAAGCAATCCGGACTGCAGAATCCTGAGCCGCGTGATCTAAGGCAGCGTACTCATCCTTCAGCTCGTAGTGCTCCTTAGCCACTATACTGTCAGCGAATTTCCTATCAAATGTTTCCCTATCGTAAGGACCCTGACCCGCATTTTGCTGTCTAGCATACCCGGACCTGATGCTCCTATAATAAAACCTATCTTCTATCTCATCACTCTTGCTAACGAAATACCCCAGATTCTCAAACCATAGACCCTCCGGACTGCAGGGTACCTTTCTAGAAGACATCTTAGCAACGGAAAGCTTGGTTATAGCTTCAGAATCCGAAGTAGAAGCCTTCTTCCCCATCTCAACCCGCTCAGAATCACTGGGGGACTCTAAATCTGAACCTGACGGCCCCGGGTAGCAAGTTATGTATGCCTTGGCACGCGCTTTAGTCCGGACCATAAACCTAAAACAAGTGATAAAGGTTAGTCTAAAAACCTACAGTTTATTTATCTTGAAAGCTACATGGTCCGGACTACCCTATGTTCAATTTTATTACAAGTCAAAATCAAACAGTCCGGAGTCCCAAGCCCAAAATACAAAACGTAAACCCAAAATATAGCAACCACTCCGGACTACTCAACTAGCCTAACACCCCTAATCCAGAGGCCACAATAACACAAATACAGCAAATTACATATCCAAAAAAACAAAACCATTAGTCCGGACTAGTCGATCAAGTCCGGACTCAACCAAAAACCCTAAATCTAAAAACATGATTCACCAAAATCAAAGCACCAAATTATGCCCAAAAACATATACATACATACATATTTACACAAGAAACACAAGAACCCTATGAAACAAAACAATCAAAACTAAAGCAAGAAACAGAATTTCGAAGCATCTGCGAAATAAATAAGAGAAAGAAGAAAAAACTTGCAGGTTTAAAGAGAGAGGAGAGTTTGAGAACGACCGAGCAACGAGCAGAAAGCCTTGAGTTCTCCCGTGAGCAACCGTCGGAAAAAGATTCAGAGAAGAAAAAAAGAGAAAAAATTAGAGGAAAGTAAAAAAGAAAGGGATGAGTTAGGTGCGCCTTTTATAGGCACGGTAAAACCAAAAGCCTCTCGCCATGTGGCAAAATCTAGATCGTCCATCAAAATTGTAATTAATACAAGTAATGATGAGGCACGTCTCTCCAAATTCTTACAGCTGTAATAATTCAAATAATTGGGGGGGGGGGAATCCCCAAAACCGTTTCAACTTCCAAGTCCGGACTCCTTCGCAATCAGCAATCCGGACTCGGGGGAAAGAAAAGCTCAACTCCATCTGAAGATAACCACCTTAGTCCGGATTCGCCGAACTTATCAGTAATCCGGACTGGGGGGCAAGAAAAGCTCAATTCCTTAAAAAGACAACCACTTTAGTCCTAATTCGCCGAACTCATCGCAATCCGGACTGGGGGCAAGAAAAGCTCAGCACCTTCCAAAGATAACCACCTTAGTCCGGATTCGCCGAACTTATCAGTAATCCGGACTGGGGGCAAGAAAAGCTCAATTCCTTACAAAGACAACCACCTTAGTCCTGATTCGTCGAACTCAGCGCAATCCGGATGGGGGGCAAGAAAAGCTCAACTCCTTCCAAAGACAACCACCTTAGTCCGGATTCACCGAACTTAGCAGTAATCTGGACTGGGGGGCAAGAAAAGCTCAGCTCTTCCAAAAAACAACCTTAGTCCTGATTTGCCGAACTCAACGCAATCCGGACTGGGAGGCAAGAAAAGCTCAGCTCCTTCCAAAGACAACAACCTTAGTCCTGATTCGCCGAACTCAACGCAATACGGACTGGGGGGCAAGAAAAGCTCAACACCTTCCAAAGATAACAACCTTAGTCCTGATTCGCCGAACTCAGCGCAATCCGGACTGGGGGCAAGAAAAGCTCAGCTCCTCCAAAAAACAACCTTAGTCCAGATTACCCAGAACTCAGCGCAATCCGGACTGGGAGTCAAGAAAAGCACAAATTCTTCTAAATAAAAAAATCAAAGCTCATGTCCTACAGACAAACCCAAATTCACTCCCCCGTCCAGAAAATTTGCATAAGGTAGTGGGGGGGGGCACATGATAGTACATATATCTCCTGGGAGTACTACTCCTAGGCTCCTAACCCCATATAGCTCCTGAAAGGACTACTCCTAGGCTCCTGACTCCATACAGATCCTGGAAGGACTACTCCAAGGCTCCTGACTCCATACAGCTCCTGGAAAGACTACTCCTAGGCTCCCAACTCCACACAGCTCCTGGAAGGAATAGTCCTGCACACTACCAGTCTTAACCAGCTCAGTCCCGCAAGCCTAACCTTGGTAAATCCCAGCACGTGAGACGTTGGCCCAAGCACATGATGGGGACAACTGTCACACATCAATCATGAGAATAATCAGGGCACGTGTTAGAGGATCCTCAGAACATTCCTCAGCCAGTCCCGCACTGACACGTGTAAAGCATCCACTCCAGCCAGGTGTCCTCCGCTCCCAGAACCAATGGCTACGATTTAAAGGTACCAACCCCAAAACCCTACCCTTGGGCTATAAATAGCCCAGGAAGGTGAGGTTTTGGGGTTAATCACTCTCTCACACTCATATACACACACAACCATCTCTCATTCCTTTCTATCTTCATCTTCCTCAAAAGCGAGTTCTTATTCTCACACTGGAGGTGCCGCGGGACCCAAACCCCCCTTCCGATGTTATTTTGTAGGAACCCCACCACAGCTACACCATCACAGCAGCGGAGGATCCAGGCACGACGACGAAGGAGCAGCCCCGCCACCAGGAGTTATCAGTTACACTTGCATATTTTCATGTAAGCCTACTTTGTTTGTTTTCTTAAAAAAAGAATTATTTCTTCTTTTCTTATAATCTTACAAATGAGTATTATAACCTTACTAAATGATGAATATTTAAATATTATAATTTGAGCTTGATATTCATAAGTACATACATACTCACTTAACTTGTGTTAGTATAACTACTTGTTAATTTGAATACATGATGGATATATCTATAATGACACACCTTTTTTTTAAGAGCAAGAATTTTTTTATTAAATTTAATCAGTTTCCAAGGTTTTAACTATACTGATAGGAACGAAACTCTTAACAAATAATCAATCTGAGAATGAATATATTGCACGAGCTAACTCGTGTGTAGTAATATGAACATATCGTCTAATAAATGATACAAATATAACTGTGTTTTGTTCTACTAGCATGTTTCTGCAAACCATGATAACATTACCAAAGGGAGACATCATCTGCACTTCTTTTCGAATTACTTGTACCGCCACCAAGTTGTCGATTATAACATTCTGCCACCTCAGGTCCTTGATACTTCCGTAAACGCGATAGCCTCGATCATCTCTACAGGCTTTAAACCATCAATGCACATTGTATTTGCTAACAATAAAACACCCCCGATATCTCTAGCAACCAGTGGCGGATACAGGAATTTACCTATGGTGTGTCAAATACTTAAGACATACACGATAAAAAAATAAAGAGTATTCAAAAGTGATTACAATTGTTATCGACGAGTTTTCATATTTTGATACCTATCTATAATATCACTCATCTTAACATTCAAAAACAAATCTCGCTCTTGATAAGTAATCAAGCAATCATTCAACATTTGATCTCCCATGCTAGTGCGTAGTTTAGCTTTCACTTGTGTCATTCCAGAAAACACTCACTCAACACTTGTAGTTGCAACAGGAAAAATCAACACTAACTTTAACAACAAATACACCCTTTCATTAGTCGTAGACTTTCCTGTCTCCACAAGTTTCATTGAAAGCTCAGCAAGATTTTTTAAATCCCAAAACCTCTCATCTTCTCTAATAGAAACGATAAAATTCTCAAGAGAATGCTCGAAAAATAGCAATTCCGTACTTGAAAATTCACTTGGATAAAATTTAGCAAGTTGTGTTAATTTACTTTTATCAAAAGCAGCAAACCGATTTGCAGGATTAAAGCAAGACATGCGTATTAATAATTCCTTACTTATCTCGGGAAACCGATTTTCAAGTTCTTGTAACTGAAGATCACTGACACTTAGAAAAACTTCAACCCGAAAATGATGAAAATTTGTTATTTTCGGGCTCTTACCTCTATACATCCTTCTTCCAGGGATAATGTAATTTGCTTCCATATTTGGAACTTCAACTCCAAATTTAACCAGAAAAGAAGTGACTTTGTCCATGTGAAAATTCCATCCTTCATCTCACATCTTTTGTAAGTTAGTCTTAGTTATGTCAACCATAGCCATAGCAATTACAATGTCTTGATCATGCTTCTGCGGTGCCACATTCAGCTCATTTGTTATCCCAAATATAGCAACCATCAATTTTGCGACAAATACAAAATCAAATGACATCAACAAGTGGGTGATAGATTGTGCCTTATTGGAGTCAATTGTATCAGAAACTTCTGCTATAGCATCAAGTGACTCAAGTATTGTGGGATATAAGTCAAGCACATTCAATATTGTTTTAAAATGAGAACCCCAGCGAGTGTCATATGGCCTACCTAAACCACGCTCCTGATTTAAACCACTTCATGTTTCAAGTTCACCTATTGACAATGCTTCAACAACTTGGGCAGCTTGTTTTTCAGGAAGAAATTCTTTTCTTTTTGATGAACCTCCTACAAAATTAAGGAGAGGTGTAAGTACATCAACAAATAACCAGCCACAATCTGAATTCTTCTTAGCAATGATAACTTGTGTTAACTGAAGCTGATGTGCAAAGCAGTGTACAAAGTATGCTTGAGGACATTCATTTAATACTAAAGTTTTAAGACCGTTAATTGCACCTTGCATATTACTCGCCCCATTATAACCTTGACCCTGAACTTGAGAGAAAGTCAATGAGTACTCCATGAGCAATGACTCGATAGCTGCTAAAAGTGTTAGTGAAGTAGTATTAGGAATGTGCACAATACCGATAAATCATTCACATACTTCTTCTTTTTTATTTATATATCTCAAATAAAGAGCCATTTGTTCCTTATCAGAAATATTAGTTGATTTATCAGTAAGAATAGCAAAAAACCCACCATTTAGCTCCTCAAGTATCGACTTAGTTGTCTCTTTTGCACAAGCATTAATGATATCTTTCTGAACTATCGGAGAAGTAAGCTGACAATTACCCGGGGCCATTTTTAGAATAACTTTAGAATATTCAGGATCATGTTCAGAAAGAAGAGTCAATAATGAAATGAAATTACCTCTATTCATTGAATTTTCAAATTCATTGTGTCCTCGAAAGGGCAGCCCCTGTAATAAAAGCCATTTACTAGCAATAATTGATGTCTCCAATCGCTTACGATATGCACTAACAACCTCCTCCGTTTGCTTTGATAAAGCACTTGCAATGCTGCCCTTTTATTTTTTGAACGGTTCCATAGCGACCACTGCATTGTTATGTGAACTCATGTGTTTGCCAACATGATCTCTAATTGTCCCTAATATGTACCAGCACTTAAAACCTTCACCAACAAAAGCATCACCACCAGCTGTATTTTCTGATTTGAATAAATAACAAATGAAACAAAATGCTGCATCTTTAGAGACGTTGTATTCAAGCCAAGGCCGCCAAGTTTCAAACCACTTAACGTTGAACCGTCGAGGATTTTTCCCGAATAATGTTTGAGGAAAGACGTAATCTTCCGGTTGACAAGGTCCCCTTTGTATGTAGGTTCGCCTTACTAAATCTCTCTCATTTGGATGAAAATCAATCAAGTTTTTTCTTTTTCCTGGATCTTGTGGATAATTAACGGTATCAAAGTCCTGTGGAGGTACTACTGTGATTGATGGAGTCGGAGAAGAACCTTGCTGGCTGGGTTGAGTGGCCGGTGGCGGATGGATACTAATTTCCGGTTCATTTGCTTGAGCTTGAGAAGCATTTTCCGGAGTCAGTTTCTTGGTAAAAAAACTTGAGATATCTCGGATATTTGATCTTTTCATTGTACTAATATTGAAGCAAGCACTGATCGCTAGAAGAAATAAGAGATTTTTTTAAAAAAAATCACTACGACATTTTAACAAACACTTAGTAGTCTTTTATTTTCTTTATCAAATTGAAAATTTTGATGAATCTAAAACCCAGTGAATCAAAAGCCTATAACTCAACAACCAACAAACACAATGTTGAGCCTGAGACTGATAATATAGATGTTGAAAATTGGAATCGAGCTTCTTATAATCTCATTGCAGTCTGCAATGTTCCCCCTGGCTATTTGTATTTTATTTTCTTATAAATGGCTCGAGACTTTTTAATTGTATTTTTGTGTATAGGCTGTAAGTTAGGTCCATTGAGGCCCATCAATAAAAAAAATTGATTTTTTTTAAATAATGACGTGTCAAATGACACACCTTGCACAACACTCCCTCCGCCACTGCTAGCAACCATGTCCATCCCCCGACGCATTGAACTCTTGGAATGTGGAAGCATCTGCCGAGACCTTGATCACTTATAATGACACGCCTTAATTAAAATGGCTAGATACTACTAATTACTCACGTAAGTTACGTTAGTATAAAATATTTTTTAATATGAACATACCAGGGTTACATCTGTAATTTCATTACATGATTAAAAAATTACAAGTATGCCATTAAAATACATTATTTATTCGTATAACTATCATACGTACGTATTTAGGGACATTTTTCTTATTAAAAATTTACTAAATTTTTTCATTAAAATACATTATGTCATGTAACTCACCTAAGTCCGTACTTGGGACAATTTTCTCTTATAATTTTATTAATAATTTGAAAGTCATACTGTAAAATTTGATCTAGGTCAAATATTTATTTCCCGTCAAATTTCGTAAAAGTCATATTACATAGTGTAATATCCCGTAATTTTTAAAATTAGATTGATAGTAAAATAATAGAATAAAAAGGATTAAAATTAGATAAGGCTTATGATTTAAATTTGAATTAGACTAATGAGCCTAAAATTTAGATCCAATTCTAATATGGATAACGTTTACGTTAAGAAAGAGGCTTTTGTATCGTTATAAATACGACCTATTCGTCTTCCTCATTTTTTTTCATTAAAATTCGTAGGGGCTTTTTTCATAAAAATCATCAGTCTTGTAAAATTTGTAGAAAATTTATCGTAAGTCAAAATTCGTTGATTCTGGACTTTTCGAAAAGCTCTTGTCGTTCTCTTCAACTTTCATGTTTTGTATTTTTCAAGAAAATATCGTTTAGAGGGTCAAAAGAGTAAATTCATATCTGATCAGGTTTTGAGGTAAGTTTTCGATCGATCTTGCTAGTATTCTCAAAATTGTGTGTCATGCGTATATATTTGATTATCAAAATTTGGGTTAAGTGATGATATATTTGAAATTAATATGTGTTATAATATATGTATTGTTGTATATGTGTGGTGTCGAGATAATAATTTTGGATCTTTGATTTGTGTCATGGTTTGTGAAAATATCGAATAAGAACTTAGTACCGCAGTCACCGGATTGTAGTGACAGTTTTCAGAAAATTTAGGAGTGTTATCACCGGGTTGTAGTGGTCGTGACATGAGTTATTGATTTTGAATTATGTTGTTTATGTGATATGTGTATTGTGTGTATCGAATATAAATAAGAATATGTATCGAAAGTGTGTGTTTCATATATCGTATAGCTTATTGTATTTTGTTATATATGAATATATTTTTTGGCCTACTAATTGGATCGCTTGTTTTCTTACTGGGCTGTATAGCTCATTCTTTTAATATTTCAGGTTTCGTCTAAGATTCAAGTTGGATATCATTGAATTTCGAGGATTAGTTTGGAGTAGATTGACTTTTGAACTTTCGCTTTTAGCTGCGCTTTCGTATCGTAATCTTTGTAATAGACTTTTGAATTGAAAGTGTATTTTAGATTAGTTTTGATTTAGAATTAATAGTCCGGAAGTGCGGGTTGTTACACATAGAGAAATTATCAAAAAACTACTTTTTTTTCGAAGCTTGTTTAGGATTTTTTTATTTTTTAAAAATAAATGTAAAAATAGGGGTTGCAACCAAAATCAACCATGTATTCAACTTCCTTTACGTTTTCTGAAAAATGACTGAATTTTTTATATTGCAGTTGAGATTGCATTTGAGATTGCATCGGATTGTAAAATCGTTTTTTAAATAATTTGGAAAATCGTTTTTTTACAAATTAAAACTTAAAAATCATTTTTTACAATAAAAATGTATTTTTCAAAAAACCTCTAATTAATATATTTGTACAAATATTTAATTGTTATTGTTCTTACTTAACAAATTAGGTTTACTTTTTCATATTTATGCAGCTTAATAAATAATTCAGTTTTAAATAAATAAATAAATGCGAAAACAATAATATCATTAATTGATCTTGGTTAATATTTTACAAGTGACTGTCAAACTTCTCGCAAATATGATCAACATTTGTATATTTCGAAGTTTACAAATCATGATTGTTAAATGCAGTAAATTTTTGCTTCGAAGAAGAGATTACATATTTAATCTTCACTTATATTTTGTGTAAATGAATGATTTCACTTGTATTCCGTACAAATGAATGCAGTTAACACAGCACTTTAAGTCAATCTCTTACTGCAATAAATAATCAATTTAATAGTATCATTTGAGAAATTATTTTCCTCTCTCCTTCACTTATTTTAAATAAAATCATTTGAGAAATTATTTTCCTCATAAACGAATGTACTTAATAAATTAACAGATATTATCTTATCTTACTTTGTATGTCTTTCTTATGTATTAATTTTTAAGAGTTATTAATTTTTTTTCCCATTCAGAAAGACTTCAAGTTTCGCCAATTAATCATGTGAAATAGATAAAAAAATCTTAAAAAAATTTCAATTGATCCAAAAATAATTTTGCAATTACAATTTTTTTAATTGATCATTTAGTGAATAATACAATTTTTGTTATAAAATAATATGACATATGTACATAATTTATTGTTAATTAGACCATCTATGATCCAATTTCAAAAGTATACTTTTACTGAAATGATCTATACAAAAATTTGTCTACGTAAAACTTAATCCGAATATATTGGAGTTGAGTTAACAATAATATAAATTTTATATTATTTAGGCGTTGAAGTGTGATGAATTAGAAATTATCTTAGTTTTGAGTTCTCATTTAATAATAAAAATTAACACAATTAAATGTTTACTATGAAATAAATATTTTATAATTGAACCAAATTAAAAAAACATATATTATTGGAAAGTTTATTTAATATAATTTAATAAATAATTTTTGGTTTTTGTAAATAATATAAGAGTAGTGGTTAATTATTAGTAAAAAATAGTTAATTTTACCATTAAAAAAAGAAATATGATAATTAAAAGGGATTAAAAAGGACCAAGCAAGTATACTTCAAAAAAGTACGAGAAAAGCAGACAAATAGAAACACATAAAAGAATACTCCCTCCATCCCTTTTTAGTCGTCACGTTTCTATTTTTATCGGTCAAATTGACTAATTTTTTTTATCAAAAATTATAAATTACACTTATATTATTTTAAAAAACTGAAAATTATATTAATGGGATTAAAAAACTGAAAATTATTTTAAAAAACTGAAGAACACATGTAGGACTACGACATTAATGGGATTTTCGACTAAAGGTCAAATTTTTTGATCAAGTAAATGTGCAAAAGAATTCCACCTCGGGCACTATTTGCTCAAAGGATCTTGTGAAGTGGAGGTCCTGCAGAAGCTGCCTACTATATATCGACTACAAATGGCAAAAACTTAACAATGCACAGTAGGAGCTGTGATATCATGCCTAAATGCTGCTAGCTATTAATAGGAAAAGGCGCAAAAGTGCCCGGTAAACAGGTTCAGGTTGTTTCTAACTTTGCACCTCAAGTCCTGGGAACTAAAAGGGGCTTGTAAAAATTTTGAACCCGAGTGAACTATACTACCCACACTTGTCATTAAAACTCGTAAATCCAGCAGAGTTTTGCAGTCTTTCAGACACTTATACAAGATATAAGCCCCTGCAGCTGACCTACTAGCGAATGCATTTATACAGTTGGAACAATCGGTGGCAATTACAATCACAAACAATCTAGACAACTTTAGAATCACCAACTTAATTACCTAAGTACAGCGTTAAGAACAGATAGCCCACGTAATCCCAGATCACCCAGGGGTCTCTTCCTTGTTGACCCGGACTCAAACTCCGTTTAGACAGAAACGATGGCGGCGTGCGGTGTAACTGTAGGGTGGGAACCTACAAAACAGAACCGAACGGAGGGGGTTGGCATCCCCGCGGCACCTCCGACGTGAGAATGAGAAAGGGTTTTAAAGGAGAAAGGGGTAAAACGGGAATTATACGAATATATTGTGGTGTGTGTATATATGTGTGTATATGAAAGATGAAGTAACCCCTTATACTCCTTTTGTTCAGCCTTTTATAGGCTTCCCATTAGGGTTTAGGGGTTTGTACCTTTTGATCTGGACCGTAGGTGCGTTTTTGGACTGTAAGACGTGTGGACGTCCATGATGAGCTGGTGTACTACTCAATCCGGACCGTAGGAAGGTTCTGGATTCGGGCTACTTGAACGGTAAAGATATTGCCACGTGTCCTGGGGTCTTCTAGGGTTTTTGCTAAACGGACCCTGTACTCTTCTTATTGGGCCTTGGGCTCTTATTTCCGGGTCTGTGCTATTATAGGCTATCATTTGCCTCTCACTCCCTTATGCGGGTTTACCCGGATGGGGGAGTAGATTATTTATTGTTGTTCTGTAACGCCTTAGAAAAAAATTAGGGGTTTTTGTTTGATTTGTTGCCCCCTAACCCCGGGGTCTTTTGGGTATAAGACTTCGGGGTTTACTTGGACAGTCTCTTTGTTCCTTGAACTATTTGGAAAAAATTAGGGGGTTTTGTTTGATTTGTTGCCCCTAACCCCGGGGTTGACTTGGACAGTCTCTTGATTTGAAATTTGAATTTTGGATAAGGCTTGGTGGGTAAGGACATGCTGACATTTGATTTGACCGGACTCTGAAAAGCGGGTGCTGAAAGTCCGGATTGTCTGAAGACTGTTGGGATTGTCAGAAGACTGTTGGAATTCCAGCCAGACTCATAGATATATACGCATGAATGTATATATAAATGTATATGCATGTATATATGAGTGTACGAAATGTTTCTTTTTTTCCCTTTTTCCTGAAAAGGCGTGTCCATGCCATAATTATCGTGATAGGCGTGGTAATAACTGCTGTGCAATTATTATTTGATTGTGAATGGGATGCTGTCACGCGTCGCTGACATCACCCTCCCCAAAAACTGTTCACCTCTCCCCCTCTATAAATATTTCCCTTTCTCCCTTGTTTTTTCTTTTACGCGAACACTTGAAAAGAGAGAGAGCAATAAGAGATTTTACAGATATTTTCGGAGCTTTTCTTGTTGAAGCCTTCACATTTCCTTATGCTACTTGTAAGTGTCTTTGTTCTTTTTGCTTTCCTCTTACATTTTATTCCATGCATGCCGTCGTATTTGTGCGAGTTTCCCCCCCGATAATCTTTGGTTTTTTTGTTCGAGTTTTGTGGGAGTTGTGTTGTGTGTTTGGAGTTTTTTAAGACGATTTTGCAGTGTTGTTGGTTTGCATGGAGTTTTTGGAGTAGTTTCGTGTTCTAATCGTGTATAGAAGCTTGTTTTTATATGATTTGTATGGGGTTGAAAATGGGTTTTTGTAGTGTAACATGTATCTGAGCCCGGGGTCTGTTCTTGGCCTATATTTCTGGTTAAGATTGTATGATATCTCATAGATCTTGTTTTTGGGTTTAGATTTGTACATGAACTGTTTCTAAATCTCTCATGTTATTTGTTTTATTTTTGTTGTTGGGTTCGGGTTTGGCATTGACTTTGGGGTACGTATATATGTATGTAGTATATGCAAGGTAGGAAGTTTAAGAATACTGCTAACCTTAGAGTCCGATACCCAGAGTGGCCTAGTGGTTTGGGTGAACTATTTTCGAACCTCTCTTCCTCATCTTCTTCTAGTAGTAGCTCCCTCGAAATGCCTCCCCGAGTTGAACCACCCCAGCAAGTTCTAGCCTAGACTTTAGTTTTAGGGCCGGAGGACACTTTGGTCAATGACGATGGTTCCTGGGAGGACGTGGATCAGTATTTTGTCCAATATAGAAGGGACCCTAAACCTTTGAGTTTTTATTATAGGGACTTGTCCGAGGTGTATTGGGGCCCGGAGAGCTTGGACGGTAGGGAGCGATACAATGAAGCGGATATGGACATGAAATTCTTTAATGCCCCGGGTACACGTTATGAGTGTGGGGCCGTACATAAGGAGATTGGTGAGAAATACACCGATGAGCAGGTGGATAGTGCCCTTAGGTTGGCCTTTAACCTCGGGGACGAGTATGAGTGGCGGTGGCCCAAGGAGAACGAGAGAGTTTATCATTGACTGGCGGGGGGCTTTGTCGGGGTTTTCTTAGAGCATCTCCGGGGTATGCGTCTAGGGTTACACCAGTTTATAAAATCCCTCTGCCGGGATATGTATGGGATTCCCTTCACACAGTTAGCCCCGAATTCTGTGAAGTGGATTAGTTGGTTTCTGGATTGTTGCCATGCTAAGGACTATCTCCTAACCTTCAGACTTTTCCACCATATTTTCAAAATTAAGAGATCCACTGCCCGGCCAATCTTTGAGTTCTTGTTTAGGATAGAGGATTTTGGTTATCCTTCAGACAAGATGGTCCTCCCGGTTTGCATGTTAACCTCCCTCAAGGGTTGGCACCGGGAGTTCATTTTTATCCGGAGTGGGAATTTGGAGTTTATGCCACTCCATAAACTTGAATTAAAAACAGATAAATTTCCGGTCCAGCGGCTCGGGAAAGCAGCTCTCACGATGGTGTATGCCTTCTGTGGGGCACTCGGGACACAGTGGACCCGAGATTCATTTAATAACAACGAAACCATGCATGCTGCCGGCTGTAAGTCTTTGGCCTTAGCTTTATTTTCTGGTTTTAACTATCTATTGTTTGTCTTGATCCGGGGTTGATATTTTTGCTGTTGCATTTTCAGGTATTCCGAAGTTAATCCCCTACCCCCAAAACATGTCTGCTCAACTTAAAGATTTGGCTGCAAAGTGTAGGTTGATCGGTGGTCTGAACAGCTTGGAAACCGAGAAGAAAAAGGTCGGTGAAGGAGAGGAAGGCAGTGCCAGGGCCAGAAAGACTGCGCTGACCCGTCCTGGGCGGACTACAACGGTGATCAATGAGCCCCAGGCTGATTCCGGAAATGAAAAAGAGAATGAAAGGGAGCTGGTACCCCGGAAGAGGAAGGGTGCCCCTGTTGAGTCCGGAGAGAAGGATGGGGAGGGTTCTGAGAGCCGAGCTTCCAAGAAGATCTCTACCGAGTTGGCTCCGGACACCCCTGAGATCTTGAAGGCACCGATGGCTAGCTTTACTCCGGAGACACGCCAGAAAGAGCTTTTTGAGAACTATGCCAGGACTGCTGAGAGGAAGAAGTACCGGAAGGAACCTCTCGAGGACTTTCTGGTTTCACTTCAGGAGGAAATGTCTGCTGTAAGTTTCTTCCTCATTATTTTTTGTACTTGTCTTTTTTCTGCCTTATATCTTCTAGTTCTGACATGTAGTTTTTTCAGGCTAACTCCCGCGTTGCTGTATTGGTTTGCATTGCCCGGAGCTTGAAGGCGAAAGCTGAAGCCGAGGATGTTGCCAAAACAGAGGCAGAAAATATGGCCCGAGAGGTCAAAGAGCTGAAAGAGGCTAATGTGAAGGAGGCTGCAGCTCACAAGAAGATTCTAGATGAAATTAGGGAGAGGCAGGACCGTGCCGAGGCGTCTGTCCGGGAAATGAGGGCGGAGAATCAAAGACTGAAGAATGAGCTTGCTGGCCGTCCTTCTCCGGAGGAGATCTTGGCGGGTTTCCGGGGAACTCCCGCCTACTTCGAAGAGCTAAATGACAAGGCATTGGAGAAGATCCAAATATGCTGGAGGGTTACCTCCCGGTACCTCGTCGACAATCCCGGGGGTACCATCGATGTCTTCCTCGATAAGTACATTGAAGAAGAGACCCGAATGGAGAACGAAGCAAATGCCATCTTGGCCAGGGAATCCTGGAGATGGACCATCCACCACTGCGCCTCCTCTGCCCGAATCTCCTTTGGCATAGCAGCCTCCCCCTCCCCAAGACGATCCGGAGCAGGTACCTCCTTCTCCCCTCGAGCCACCAGCACAAGATTGATAATTCGGCCATAAATGGCATGTAATTTGACTTTGATTATGTTTAAGTGTTCCTGAACTAAGCCTTTTGGCTTCTTTATCTTGTTTGTATTTGAACGCATTTTGGTTTGTCTCCGAGGCTTGTTTCCCCGGATTTATTTCAATGCATTTGTGCTTTCCCTTTCATTTCATTGCTTTTATTTTGATTTAGGACTTAGAAAGTTTTCCAAGTACACATAGGGTGTGTTTTGTGACCCCGGGATGAGGTAAAATTTATAACATATAGAAATTTTCCTAAGTACACATGGGCTGTATTTTTATTGACCCCGGGATGGGGTAAAATTTATAACACGTAGAAATTTTTCTAAGTACAGATGGGCTGTTTTTTTATTGACCCCGGGATGGGGTAAAATTTATAACATGTAGAAATTTTTCTAAGTACACATGGGCTGTGTTTTTATTGACCCCGGGGTGGGGTAAAATTTATAAGATGTAGAAATTTTTCTAAGTACACATGGGCTGTGTTTTTATTGACCCCGGGATGGGATAAAATTTATAACATACATAATTTTTTCTAAGTACACATGGGCTATGTTTTTATTGACCCCGGGGTGGGGTAAAATTTATAACAAGTAGAAATTTTTCGAGGTACACATGGGCTGTGTTTTTATTGACCCCGAGATGGGGTAAAATTTATAACATGTAGAAATTTTTCCAAGTACACATGGGCTGTATTTTTATTGAACCCGGGATGGGGTAAAGTTTATAACATACATAAATTTTTTTAAGTACATATGGGCTGTGTTTTTATTGACCCCAAGATGGGGTAAAGTTTCTGACTTTTAAGAAATTTTTGTAAGTAGTGAATTTATTTAAATCATGCATTCGGGTATGCGTATGGTGACAGTAAACAAACAACATAATGCAATTGATTCAAGCTATGGGACGCTCAAAATAAAGTTTTTTTTTCAATTCGAAATATAGCAAAAATTACATTCTGTGGTGAATGAGAATAGTGTTTAAATCAAGATATCATAGTATGAACATAGAGATGATCCCAGAATGTGCACCTTTCCCTTACTGGTAGAACTTCCTTAGCCGGGCTCCGTGCCAGGTGTTTGGGACCTCGGTTCCGCTGAGGTAGTTTAACTTGTATGTTCCCGGAGGAAGTACATCTTTGACTATGTATGGACCTTCCCAATTGGGTTGTAGCTTTCCTTGGTTTGTTGGGTCTGAAGCTTCGGTGTCCCGGAGTACTAGATCTCCCACCTCATAATCCCTGATCTTGGCCTTTTTTGTGAAATAGAGCTTTGTCTTTTCCTTGTAGCTTTCCATCTTTTCCACAGCCCGGTCTCTTACTTCATCCAAGAGTTCCAGGTTGGTTTTAAGGCCTTCAATATTTGAGACTCCGTCAAAATTGATGACTCTGCGGGAGGGGGATCCGGTTTCTATTGGTAGCCGGGCTTCGGTGCCATAGGCGAGCTTAAAAGGAGTCTCTCCGGTTCCAGTCCTGGAGGTGGTCCTGTAGGACCATAAGACTTTCGGGAGCTCATCCGACTAGTTCTTCTTAGACTCCTCCAACCTCTTTTCTAAGCCTCAGAGTATTGTCCTGTTGGTGACCTCTACTTGTCCGTTTCCCTGGGGGTAGGCCATAGATGCTTTCTTATGCTTGATCCCGAGCTCTTTCAGATATGCTTCAAAGTATGAACCAACAAATTGCGGTCCGTTATCCGAGATCAAAACTATTGGAATCCTGAACCTCATCACAATTGAATCCATGAATTTGATGCAGTCCTGTTGATTGAAGATTTTCATGGCCTTGGCCTCTGCCTACTTAGTCATATAATCAATCGTCACTAGCACATAACGCAAATCCCCTTTGGCCCGGGGAAAAGGACCCATGATTCCGATTCCCCAAACAACAAATGGGACCGAGGATAGCACCGAGCCCAGAAGGCTTGGACTCTGTTTTGGCACATTGCTGAATTTTTGGCATTTGCTGCACCTTTTTACATATGCAACTGTGTCTGTGTGGATAGTTGGCCAATAATAACCTTGTCTAATGACTTTGTAGGCTAGTGCTTTGGCAGCTAGGTGATCTCCGCAGATTCCTTCGTACACCTCCTGGAGACAATAATCTGCCTCATCTAGATCAACACATTTGAGAGTGGGCGCAGAGATGGTTCGCCTATATAGCTGATTATCTTCTAGGAAGAATCGAGCAGCTTTATACTTGAGGTACCGTACCTTGTTCTGATCTTATGGTAGGGTTTTATCCCTCAAATAGGCTATATATGGAGTCATCCAGTTATCCGGGCTGTTGATGCACATGACTTCTGCCCTATCAATGCTAGGCGCCCCGAGTTCTTCAAAATAGACCGAACTACTTAAGTCTGAAGTGTTCTGCACGAGATTGGATAGCTCATCTGCCTTGGAGTTTTCTTCTATGTTTATCTACAGGACGGTGGTATCCGGGATGGTTTCCAGGATACCGCACACCATGGCTTGATATTGTGCCAGTTTGGGGTCTTTCGTAATGTACTCACCATGGGTTTGTTTGACCACAATCTGGGAATCACTATAGATGACCAACTTTTTTAACCCGAGTGACTTTGCCAGTCTGAGTCCGGAGAGGAGTGCTTCATATTCAGCTTGATTGTTCGTTGCTTTAAAGGCGAAGGTTATGACCTGTTGAATTGTAAAGCCATATGTGCTAGAGAGGATTAGGCCTGCTCCGGACCTTTCGACTGTCGCCGAGCCATCAACATACAATGTCCATGCATTATTGTCGTTAATCTCCTTTTCGCCTCTGGATTGGTTTGTCGGTACATCTGGGACTTCGGGGAAAGTGCATTTCATGACAAACTCGGCCAATGCCTGGGCTTTTATGGCCGTCCTTGGAACAAACTTAATGTTGAATTAGCTTAGTTCAATTTCCCAATTTACCAGTCTCCCGGATGCATCCGGTTTGTGATTGATTTTTCGGAGTGGCTGATTAGTAATCACCTTGATCTCCCGACCTTGAAAATATTGCATCAGCTTCCTGCTTGAGTGCACAAGAGCTAAGGCAAATTTTTCTAAGTTTGGGTACCGGGTTTCAGCGTCCTTAAGGACTTGACTTACAGAGTAAACTGGGCTATGTATCCCACCTTCTTCCCATATGAGGGCTGAAGAGACCGCTATTGCTCCGGCTGTAATGTAGAGATGAAGAGGCTCCCTGGGCTGTGCTTTTGAAAGTATAGGCGGATTCATCAGGTGTTGTTTGACTTCTTCAAAGGCCGCGTGGTAGTCCGGAGTCCAGTCGATCAGCTTTTTGTTCCGGGCTCCTTTTAGTAACTCAAAGAAATGCAGGCATCTTTCTGCCAGTTTTGGGATAAACCTGCGAAGGGTTGCCAAGCATCCTGCCAGTTTCTGAATGTCTTTCTGAGTCCGGGGAATTGCCATTTCCATAATAGCTTTGATTTTCTATGGGTTGGCTTATATTCCCCGTTCAGCTTCATGTTGTACTTCCTCAAATTGTCGAAACATTCCTTGAGGTCTTTGATATGATCAGGGATCGTGACTGACTTGGAAATCATGTCATCGACATAGGACTCCATATTCCTCCCAAGTTGCCTTTTGAAGATGGTGTTCATCATTTTTTGATATGTTGCTCCGGCGTTGATTAGTCCGAATGGCATCATGACGAAGGCGTACACAGCCCGGTGTGTGATGAATGCAGTCTTCGCGATGTCTTCTGGATTCATTTTGACTTGGTTGTATCCAGAAAAAGCATCCATGAAGCTTAGCATAATATGGCCCGAAGTTGCATCCATCAGCTGGTCAATGTTGGGTAGGGGTAGGAGTCTTTAGGGCACGCTGAATTGAGACTTGTGTAATCAACATACATTCTCCACTTCCCGTTGGGCCTCTTGACTAGTACAACATTTGCTAGCCAATCCGGGTACTTAATTTCGCAAATGATATCTACCTTCAACAATTTTTCCACTTATTGATCAATTGCTTGCTATCTCTCCGGGGTAAAGTTTCTTCGCTTCTGCTTGATGGCTCTTTGTTTTGGATCTACGTCCAGGATGTGTATTACAACAGATTCATCAATCCCTGGCATGTCCTCCGGGGACCAGGCGAATACATCAGCATATTCTTTCAACAGATCAATAAGCTCTTTCTGAAAGGTGGCCTCCAGGCCCTTACCGATTTTGATCTTCCAGGTGGGGTTCCCGGGCTCCAGCTCCACTTTCATTATCTGCTGGGCAGGTTCGACTTTTTTCTTCTCTTTGGTTTCTAAAAACTTCTGAATCCGGACGTCAGCATTGGTTACGCTATACCCCGAGTCTTCGATCATATTAACATCTAGTCTGGCCCTTTTACTGAGATGCTCATGATATTTTTTCCTGCTTTATCCCTTGGGTAGATTATCTTCTTTCTGTTTTCTGAATCTGTTTCTGCCATGACTAAGGCTTGGCCATAACACCTCCATGCCATCTCTCTGTCTCCTTTTAACTCTCCAATACCTCCCGGGGTGGGGAATTTGAGCTTCAAGTGAATTGTTGAGGGAATTGCCCTGAGTTTGGTGATCGTGGGCCTTCCCAGGATCATGTTGTATGATGAGGTTGCATTTATCACGTAGAACTTCATTATATCAGAGACCTGCTAGGGCGCGGTTCCAAAGATAATGGGAAGATAAATGACACCCCGGATGGGAATCATTATATTTCCGAATCCATACAAAGGGTCTTCGAGGCAGGGGTCCATGCGAAGATGACCGAGCTCCATCATGTTGAGTGTGTGCTCGAATACAATATTAGAAGAGGAACCATTATCAACTAAAATTCTTTTTACCTCGTCATTTGCCACATCAAGGGTTACCACCAAGGCCTGATTGTGGTCCGGATTGAGCCCTTCATAGTCAGAGTAGGAGAAGTATATTGGTTCATCCTCAAAAGGCTGGATCATCATCACATCATTATCCTGGTTCGGACTCCGAGGTGGAGAGGCCGTGCCTCCGAAGACAATATTTACCACATTCTTTCCGCTTCCCGGGGCCCTGTCCTTGTCACATATCCTCCTTTGAAGATACTGGTTCATGTTTCCTTTCTTGATTTGATCTTCGATGAACATCTTAAGAGAGAAACATTTTTCTGTTGTATGTCCGTGATCTTCATGATACCCATAATATTTGTCCCGGGCCCTGTTCTCAGGAGGTGCAAGTAAAGGTTTCGGCGGATAATAGAATGGCTTACCTTTAACTTCACGCAAAATGTCAGCATGGGGCCTATTGAGGGGTGTCCACTCTGGTTCCGGTTTGGGCTCTCTTTTAGCCATAGGTTTCCTCTCATTCTTTCTGGGTTCGGAGTAACTGTCCCAGGGTGGGGTCCCCCGAGATTGTTGGATGTAATTCGCTTATCTGTCTAACTTAGATCTTTTATCCTTCCGGGAGGACGAGCGACACTCCGGGGACTCATCGTCATCATGGATTCTCCTGTTCATCTTCATTGACTTGAGAAAGTCATTTTCTTTTATGAACTTTGATGCCAAGGCATAGGCAGATGCTAAGCTCTGGGGTTCTCTGTGAATCAAATCTTTGACATATCCTTCGCATGATATTGGATGCAAGTTCCTTCGAAAGATGTTTATAGCTTCCTTTTCTTCTAAGTTGGAGAGCTGGTTGACTGCTTCCTGGAACCTTTTAATGAATTCGAGAAGGGACTCTTTACTTCTCTGCTGGATTATCTCCAAGTGGCACATTTGCAGCTCATTCATTCGGTTAGCCCTGAACCTTTTTAAGAATATTTCGCAGAAATCTTTCCAGGAATCTACACTCCGGGACGGAATTTGGCTAAACCATTTTTGAGCCCCAGCCTTGAGTGTTGATGCGAAGAAATGGCACCTTGTGAGGTCGCTGTAATCGTAAATGTTGGAGATTTGTTCAAAGTAATTTAGATGCTCTTCGGGGTCAGCTAACCCGTCAAAGGAGTCGAAATTGAAGTGTTTGAGCCCTGATTCTCTGGGAGTTGATTCTAACTTTCTGGTAAAGGGGGTGGCCGTCGCACCAACTTCCATGTCACCCTCTACCTTTCTCTTAAGATCACGAAGAGCCCGGGCCATTTGCTCTTGTTTGGATTCTTTTTCAGGCTCCGAATCCGAGGAAACATGAATTCGGTGGGACATCTTTTTCAACTTTGCTTCTTCATCCCAGATTCTCTTCCCTATGATTTC